>NC_137152.1:101989531-102589531 GCF_951394435.1 Stenella coeruleoalba | reverse complement strand
GCAGATTCCTGGCTGGCCCCAGAGTACGCATTTACATAATGGTTGTCAGAGATTTGGATGCCGTCTAAAATTTGAGAAGAACTGCTTTTAGCTGTTGAGTTTTCAGTTATCTGGTCTCTCTCAGAGCTCACTTTGCTTATTGCTTTTTAACCTGAGCAAATTGCATGGAAGAAAGCCAGGTATGATTTAAATGCTTAACTTCATTTGAGACTCAGGCTTTAGCTATGATGTTTTTATTCCTACTTGCTAGTGAACGGTCTAGGGAATTTTTCTGAGCTAAAGTTGCTTATGCATCCTCAGAACCTGGAAAAGTACATGGAACATAGTATATGTTCAATCAATTTTAACTGAAAGAATAAGAAAACTCAGCATTTAAATAATAAATCTCATCTAAAATATAATGTAATATGGCTCCATCACACTGTATATTTCACTTTACTTACAAATGTTATTTGATTGGATGAGTATCAATTTTTATTCAATAATGTAAAATCTTAGCATCTCACATATATTTCTCTTTATGTGTATCAGGATTGATTTATAAAATGCTCTGCTATACATTTACACTTAGGGAGGTTTTAAAAAATTTTTGCTTTGTTTTCTTTGCATTTGAATTTCTTAAGGCAATTATGCTTCATTTAAAAGCCAGTTTTACATTTTAGGAGCTGTATAAAATTTTACACATTTATTTCTATCATCCCATGATACTCATTTTAAAATGTATATCTCCAGAAACATAATAGGCCCCTTGCAATTAGAAAAGCATCTGAACTTTGAAGAATGCTTTAGAAAAACTCTCCAACCCCTTTATACCTAGCAGTGGAGTAAGAGTATGTTCCCATAAGTAGTACTTCATGATTGACAAATTGGTATGCATTGACCTTTTATCTTCTTAACATGCTTCAAAGTCTATGGCTGGGATATATGACAACAGAAGGATTATTTTCAATACGGGGTACCTGTTTTATGCTGTTTTTCTTAGAATCATCTCAAAAATTTATATTTTCCTTTAGCAATATAAGGTACTAAAAATGTTTTTTTTACTGAAATATAACACAGAAAAATGTTCACAAATCACAAGTCATAGCTCAAAGAATTCTCGCAAATTCAATGCATCCTGATAACCAACCAACAACCAGTTCAGTGTTATGTCCTTGAGGTCTTGAATTTTATCAAATGTTACTGTCTGAATCTATTTTGAAATAATCATGTAATTCTGTCTTTTTTTACATTACATGAAATTATTTATTTTTTAGTACTAAACCAATTTTCCTTTCCTGAAATAATCCCCTCTTGGTCCTTTTGCATTATCTTTCCATATGTTACTGGTTTGGATGTATTACTATTTTATTTATAATATCTATGTTATCAAGAGATAAAAGTCAGTAATATTTTTGTTATTATTATTATCAGTTTGGGTATCAAGTCATGCTAACCTCATAAAAGTGAGGGAGTTGTTCCTTTTTTCCTATTCTCTGAGAGATACTGGGTAAATTTGTTTAAGTACTTGGAAGAGTTCACCAGCACGGCTCTCTGGCACAGAGTATATTTGTAGGAAGGTTTGTAACAACAGATTCAATTTATTTATGGAATCTAAGATGGTTAAGATTTTCTAGTTCTTCTTATGTCAATTTTACTTGACTGCAGCTTCCAAGTATAGTTTGTCCTTTTCATCTAAACTGAGAAATGTATAAAATGACTTATAATAGTCTCGTATATCTTAAATTGTATTTAAGGTGTAAATTATATACAGTAAAGTACTCCAAACAAAATAACAGTATACTAATAATACACTCAGACAGACACACACATGTATGTGTGCGTGCATATATATGTGTATATGCATATATACACACATACACATGCACACACATTTATTATAATACAGATTATTTCCAACAGATTATTGCCAGAATGCTCCTTTCCCTGCTATTTGATTTTTATCATCACATGTTAGTTTTGCCTGTTTTTAAACTTCATGTAGATAGAATCATATGGAATGTATCCTTGCCTCTCACTTTTTTCACTCAACATTTGTGAGATCCATCCATATAGTTGCATGTATCACTAGGGTTTTTTTTTAATTGCTTTGGTATTATTCCACTGTAGTAATATAGCACATTATCCTTATCCATTTACTGTTGATGGATATTTTTTCTAGTTTTTGACTATTTTGTATAAAGCTGCTGTGAACATCCTTGCACATATTTTATGGTGGACATCAACTCATTTATGTTGGATATATACTCAAGAATGGAATTGCTGTATTGTAAAGTAGGCTTATGATTAGCTACAATAGGTACTAACCTTTTTTTAGAAGTTGTACTATTTTACAGTTCCATCAATGGACTTGTAAGAGAGTTCTTGTTGCTCCAAATTCTTGCCAAGTGTTGGTACTGTTGGCCCTCTTTTCCATCTGGTATGTGCGCAGTGGTATGTCATCGTGGTTTTCATTTGCACTACCCCTAACAGTGAGGACGTTTATCACCTTTTCACCTGCTTATTGTCATTTTTATTTCCTCTTATGTCAAGTGTCTCTTCAATTCTTTACCCATTTTTAAAGTGGGGTTTCCCTTTTTCTCATTTATTTATATTTTTTCTAGACATGAGAACTTTGCAAATATTGTGTATTCTGAAAAGTCTCTTAGTTCATAGCTTGCCCTTTATCTTCTTAGTAGTGTTTTACAATAAACAGAAGTTCTAACTTTTAATGAAGCGAAATTTAGCAATTAAAAAATTTTATAATTAGTGATTTTGGTGTGCTGATAAAGAATTCTTTCCTTATTCCAAGTTCATTAAGATATTCTTCTATGTTTTCCTCTAGAAGTTTTATTCTTTCAGCTCTCATATTTAGATATATGATCAATCTCCAATTATGGTATCAAGTTTATTTTCTTCCATGTAGATATTAAATTTACAAAGTACATTTTCTTTCTTTTATTAATTGCAGTGAAGTCTTTGATGAAAATCATGTGTGGGGCTCCACAGTTTGTGGACTCTATTCCATAATTTATTAGCTACCTTTGCACCAATACCAAACTGTCTTTTTTTTTAAATTTTATTTATTTTGTATACAGCAGGTTCTAATTAGTTATCTATTTTATACATATTAGTGCATATATGTCAATCCCAATCTCCCAATTCATCCCACCACCACCATCGCCCCCACCACTTTCCCCCCTTGGTGTCCATACGTTTGTTCTCTACATCTGTGTCTCTATTTCTGCCCTGCAAACCAGTTCATCTATACCATTTTTCTAGGTTCCACATATATGCGTTAATATATGATATTTGTTTTTCTCTTTCTGACTTACTTCACTCTGTATGACAGTCTCTAGGTCCATCCATGTCTCTACAAATGACCCAATTTTGTTCCTTTTCATGGTTGAGTAATATTCCATTGTATATATGTACCACATCTTCTTTATCCATTCATCTGTTGATGGGCATTTAGGTTGCTTCCATGACCTGGCTATTGTAAATAGTGCTGCAATGAACATTGGGGTGCATGTGTCTTTTTGAATTATGGTTTTCTCTGGGTATATGCCCAGTAGTGGGATTGCTGGATCATATGGTCAAAATGTCTTAATTACTTTTTGCATCGTAAATCTTGAAATTTGATAGTGTAAATCCTCCAGGCTTATTCTTTTCTGCAATACAAACTTGGATATTCTTTGTACTTTTCATATCCATATTTTGAGAAACAATTTATCAATTTAAAAAGAAATCTGGGGAGGGGGCTGGAATTCCCTGGTGGTCCAGTGGTTAGGACTCAGTGCTTTCACTGCCGAGGGCCTGGGTTTGATCCCTGGTCAGGGAACTAAGATCCCACAAGCCATACAGTGCAGCCTAAATAAATAAATAAATATTTTTAAAAAGAAGAAGAAAAAAAGAAATCTGGGGGTTAATTTGAATTGTGTTAAATCCATGAAATACTTGGAGAGATTTCACATATTTACAATTGTGAGCTTTTTATTCCAGGAGCATAGTATATTCCTCTATTTGTTTAAGACTTTATTTCAGTCAGTAATATTTTACAGTTTTTAGTGCAATGCACAACTTCCCTTAAATTTCTTCCTAGGTAATTGATATTTTAATAGTACTATAAACGACATTGTAAAACTTTTACCTTCCATTTCTTTAATGCTAGTATTTAGAAATACAGTCAAAAGCTGTTCATTGGCCTTGTATCCATTGAAATTGCCAATCTCTTCTCATTTCGAATATTTACTTTTTATGTAGGAGCTTGTGGATTATCTTCGTACTCAATGATATCATCTGAGAATAAAGACAAGTTTCATTATTCTTTTCCAATCTCAATCAATACCTTTTATTTCTTTGTCTGGCTTATTTGCATTAGGTAATACCTCCAATACAATGTTGACTAGAATGGTGATAGTAAATACACTCCTCTTGTTCCCAAATTCAGAGGAAAGTTTACAATACTTCATTAAAGTATGATTCTTACTATATTTTTTGAAGATACCCCTTTTCCAATTAAGAAAATTCCCTTATATTCCTAGTTTGCTACGATTTTTTAAAAATCTTGGCTGAGTATTGAATTTTGTCAAATGTATTGTAGTCATCTATCTAGAATTATCATATGAGTTTTTGCAGTGAATTTTATTGGTTTTCAAACATTAAGCTTACCTTGCATTTCTAAAAGAAATCATTGGGCTTGATTTGCTAATGTTTATTAGGATTTTTATTTTTCTGATACATATTTCAATTAGTTAATTTTGTTGTTCAGATTGTTCATATTCTTACTGATTTACTATCTGCTCATACTGTTGGCTATTGTGAAAGGTGTGTTCATATCTTACAGTGCAATACTAGATATATCTGGCTTTCCTTTTGAGCATTATCAATTTTTTTCTTTATAAGTATTTAAATTTATGTTATCAGAGGCATATACATTTGAATTTTTATGGTGAATTGACCATTTTACCATTTTTAAAATTTCCTTTTTTTCCAGTTTTATTGAGAAATAATTGACAAACATCACTGTATAAGTTTGTCAGCATGATGCTTGGTTTAAATGTGGTACAAAATGATTATCACAATAGGTTTAGTTAACATCCATCATCTCATGTAGATACAATAAAAATAAAAGAAAAAATATTCTCCTCATGATGAGAACTCTAAAGACCTACTCTCTTAACATTTTTCCTATATATTGTACCATACAGCTATGTTGACTATAGTCTTCATGTTATACTTCGTCCCTCGTACTTATTTACCTTATAACTGGAAGTTTGTAGGTTTTTACCTCTTTTCTCCAATTCCCCAACCCCCCATCCCCCACCTCTGGTGACCACAAATCTGATCTTTTTCTGAGTTTAGTGGGGTTTTTTTGTTTTTTTGTTTTGTTTTGTTTTCAGATTCTGCATGTAAGTGAGAGCATATAGTATTTGTCTTTCTCTGTCTTATTTCACTTAGCATAATGCCTTCAAGATCCATCCATGTTGTCACAAATGGTAGGATTGCATCGTTCTTTATGGGTGAATTATATGTGTATATATAATTTCTTTCTCTTTTCTTTCTCACAACTTTTTTATTCATTCTTCTATCAATGGACACAGGTCGTTTCCATATTTAGCTATTGTAAATAATGCTGCTATGAACATGGGGGTACAGATATCTTTTCAAGTTAGTGTTTTTGTTTCCTTCAGATATATTCTCAGAAGTGGAATTGCTGGATCATATGGTAGTTCTGTTTCTAATTTTTTGAGGAACCTCCATACCATTTTCCACAGTGGCTGCAGCCAATTTATATTCTCACCAACAGTGCACAAAGGTTCCCTTTTCTCCACATCCATGCCAGCATTTGTTATTACTTGTCTTTTTTATAAAAGCCATTCTAACAGGTGTGAGGTGACATCTCATTGTAGTTTTGATTTGCATTTCCCTGATTACTAGTGATATTGAGCACCTTTTCATGTACCTGTTAGCCATTGGAATATCTTCTTTGGAAAAATGTGCGTTCAGGTCCTTTGCTCATTTTTGAATTGGACTCTTTGTTTTTTTGCTATTGAGTTGTATGAGTTCTTCGTATATTTTGGATAGTAACCCCTTATCATATAGATGATTTGCAAATATTTTTTCCCATTCTGTAGGTTGTTGCTTCACTTTGTTGATGGATTCTTTTGCTATGCAAAAGCTTTTAAATTTGATATAGTCCCACTTGTTTATTTTTTATTTTGCTGCTTGTACTTTAGGTGTGATTTCCAAAAAATTGTTACCAAGACCCATGTCAAGGAACTTTTTTCCTTCATTTTCTTCTAGGAGTTTCATGGGTTTCAAGTCTTACATTTAAGTCTTTAATCCATTTGAGTTAATTTTTTGTTAATGGTGCAAGAGAGGAGTCAAACTTCATTCTTTTACATGGAATATCTGATTTCTGTTTCCAGAAACACTAGAAAAGATATCTGTACCCCACAGCACCATTTTGAAATATCCCTTTTTTATCTCTAAAACTTCTTCTTGTCTTCTGTAATATTATTATGGACACACCAGATTTCTTTCAGTTAGCATATGCATGGCATATTATCTTCACTCTTCTATTTTTCTGCTTTAAAATTTATTAACAGCATATAATTGCTTTATATTTAACCTTCCACCTTTAGGTTTTTAATGGAGAATTTAATCCATTATATATAATGCAATTACTCATACCTTTTTATTTATACCCACCATCTTGCTATTTCTTTTTCATTATATCTTCCTGTTTTGTTTTTCTCTCCCTTCTTAACTTCTTTTGAATGACTCAAATAATTTTATAAGATATATATATCTTCCACTACTCCCCCAATAATACTAGAATCTTCCAATCTATTAATCCACTTTATTCCCTACCACATTTTCCAATATTGTTGTCATGTATTTTAATTCTATACAAATTTTAAATGGAAGACATTTGTATTATAATTCTATTCAGTTTTTAAATTTATGCACATATTTACCCTTTCATGTGTTCTTCATTCTATTACATATTTTTTTGTTTCCATCTAGAATAATTTTATTTCTACCCCAAGTACTTCATTGTGCATTTTTTTAGGATAAGTGTACTGGTGACAACATCTCTTACTTATTGTTCATCTGACAATACCTTTATTTCACTTGCATTTTTGAAAAGTATTTTCACTGAGTATGGAATTCAAGGTTGGCCAGTATTTTATTTCAGTTTCAATATGTCATCCATTTAGTTTTCATTTCCACTGAGAAACCAGTTGCCAAGTCATATTATTGTTCCTTTGGTTGTAATGTACCCTTTGCCCTCCAACCTGCTTTTAAGATTTTATTTTTTTGTCTCTGGTTTTTGTCAGTGTAATCTTGATATGTCTAGGTGTGATTTTTATTGAATGTATCTTTATTGGGGTTCTCAGAAATTCTTGAATCTGGGGGTTTATCAATTTTGAGAAATTCCAGATACAATCTCTTCAGATATTGTTTCTGTCTCATTTTCTCTTCTTTCCTTATAGATAACAAATTACTGGTATGTTAGAACTTTTTAATGTGCCCAATATGTCCCTTATCCCCTTTTCTATATTTTACATCTTTTTCATTCTCACTTTACACTGTTTAATTTACTGTTAAAGCCATGTATTTGACATTTTAAGGCAGTCATTTTATTTTTATTGTATATTCTATATTTTATATTTTGTATACTTTCTATATATTCTATTTTTATGGTAAAATTCTTTAACTATTATTTTATTGAACATATTACAGTGTCCCTCGGGATTGGTTCCAGGACCTGCCGAGGATACCAAAATACATGGATGCTCAAGTCCCATAATCAGCATTCCACATCCTGTGCTCCTCATCTGTGGATTCAGACAACTGCAAATCACGTAGTACTGTATTTACTGAAAAAAATCCCAGTGCAAACCAATGTTGTTCAAGGGTCAATAGTAGTTATATCAAAAAATTCCTTGTCTACTAATTGCAAAATTTTGATCACCTGTATGTCAGTTTCTAGTGTTTGATTTTCCCCTTGTTTTGGGGTCTCTGGTCCTAACACTTAGGATGTTTAACAATTATCATCAAATTTTGGAACTTTTGTTTAAATTTGTACAGGCTCCAGATGACATTCTATTCAATCAGAAATGATTTAAACTTTCCTCTTTTGGACAGCATAATGCGAGCTGATCACCTTTATCCACTGAGAGGCCAAGATGACACAAGTCTACGTTGCAGTTTGGTAAGGCTAAGATTCTACTCCTGAGTCATTCCTGTTCCTAGGGCATAACCCTCCAGAGATTTCACCTGACAACTTGCTGTGTTACCAGGGCCTCATCCCTTGGCAGGTCCTAACCTCTTACCTTTTTCTCCTAAGCACAGCAAGACCACCAAAAACTCTGTTCTTATTAGAGGATTCCAGCTTCACACCTTTATCTCCTGACCTGTGCAGCTTCACAATTCAGCAAATGTTTTGAGAAGAAAACTGGTCACATGCTTGACTCTTCATGTCTCTAATTTTGTCACTCTAGCCTTGTGAGACTATCAAAAACTATGCTAGATTCTC
Source organism: Stenella coeruleoalba (assembly GCF_951394435.1). Taxonomy (NCBI): domain Eukaryota; kingdom Metazoa; phylum Chordata; class Mammalia; order Artiodactyla; family Delphinidae; genus Stenella; species Stenella coeruleoalba. Next base: position 102,581,004 of record NC_137152.1, on the reverse strand, counting down.
TCCTTCCCCTCCTCCCTCTGCTCACAGCCATTCGTCCAGGATAAACTCAGATTATTAGCCTCTGGCTTATACTCAGAAATGACAAATTGGGGAAGGCAACTACGTAAGATCTGCTCACCTCTGCAAGATTCTACTGTCTAAAATATTTGCCCTTCTTCACCTTGTAGCTTCTACAAGCTCTAACATATTTAAACTGATGATTTATGTTGTTTCTTTTTTAAATCCTGCTTTTCTAGGTGTCCTTGGTAATACCACTGGTCTATTAAAACATACTCCATCTCACCTGGGAAGTAGGAGTCTCTGCATTTTACTTTTTTTTTTTTTTTCCCACAGCACGCGGGCCTCTCGCTGTTGTGGCCTCTCCCATTGCGGAGCGCAGGCTCAGCGGCCATGGCTCACGGGCCCAGCCGCTCCGCGGCATGCGAAATCCTCCTGGACCGGGGCACGAACCCGTGTCCCCTACATCGGCAGGCGGACTCCCAACCACTGCACATCAGGGAAGCCCTGCATTTTACTTTTTTGATGTATTAGTAGTATCTAATATGCTTGTAATCCTCAGAACAGTCCTGAGACTTAGGTGCTATTATTATTCCCCTTTTTCAGATGAGAAAAATGATGAAAAGAGAGGTTAAGTAAATTCCCAAAGTCACACAGCTAGTAAGTAACATACATGTAGCCAGAATTTGAACTCAGGTAGCAACGTCTGAAGTCCATAGTCTTAACCACAGTGTTATTAAGAATATACCTTTGAGATCTCTTCAGAAAATGATGACATCATATACAAGTATATGAATTTACTGTAATTCATATGGCAATTCTTTTATGAATAGATATTTATATTGCCTTTGGTTTCTGAAAGATAAATATTTGGTTTTAAACTAGCTTAATCTTTCTTAAGTTTTCCATTATGAGACACAATCTTAGTGTGCTTAGAAGCTTAGAGTATTAAAGAGAAGAACTACTGATGTTCTTTTGAACATTTTCATTATAATTATAATCATTTCCTATTCTCACAATTTCCCCACAGTTTACAAATAAGGTATAATTTACCAAGAGTAAAATCACTGTTGTGTTGTAACAAAGATATGTATACTTTTGTTTCCATATAGTATATATGCATACTGTAAATTCCTGCCAGTGGATCTTTTTGGTCAATCAATATACAGATTTTATCTTTTATTTTTTATTTATTATTATTTTTAATTCCTGAAATATTTTTTTTATTGGAGTATAGTTGATTTACAATGTTGTGTTAGTTTCTGCTGTACAATGAAGTGAATCAGCTATATGTATACATATGTCCCCTCCCTCTTGGACCTCCCTCCCACCACCACCCCCAATCCCACCCATCTAGGTCATCACAGAGCACTGAGCTGAGCTCCATGTGCTATGTAGCAGGTTCCCACTAGCTATCAATTTTACACATGGTAGTGTGTATATGCAATATACACATTTTAAATGTTAATATATATAACTAAATTTCACTCTAAAAATATACCACTTTATACTTTCTCCTAATTGTATGAGAATTCTTATTTCCCACAATCTCACCAATACTCACTATAATTAAATTCAAACATTTTAATATGCATAGAATTTAATTTTAAATGGAAATAAAACTTTAGAGATTGTATGCTTTCTTATCTTTCCACCATAAAGATATTTGCTGAACCTTATTAATTTGACTTTTTCAGTCTTATTGTGAATTAGCTTGAGAAAAATCATTTAGATCATATTTCATGTTTACACATGGATTTCAATCATTCTTCTAAAGTTCTTTTTTATTTCTAAGTACCTAATAGATTCTTTATTATGTTATTGGGTTTCCTGATACATAATTTTACCATGATGTGTGTATTTCAGTACTAGTAAGATTTAATCAATATTTAATATCCTTCTGAGAATTTCTCAACCCAACATTCATTAATTTTTATCATGTTCCCTTGCGATGTAAATATTTATTCCATAAGAAATGGTTTTCTGGGGCTTCCCTGGTGGCACAGTGGTTGAGAGTCCGCCTGCCGATGCAGGGGACACAGGTTCGTGCCCCGGTCTGGGAGGATCCCGCATGCCACGGAGCGGCTAGGCCCGTGAGCCATGGCCGCTGAGCCTGCATGTCCGGAGCCTGTGCTCCGCAACGGGAGAGGCCACAACAGTGAGAGGTCTGCGTACTGCAAAAAAAAAAAAAAAAAAAAAAAAAAAAAGATGGTTTTCTGTGGACAAACTTATTTGTGAAATACTGGGTTAAACGATATTAAACTACTCCTTTCCTTTCAGAGATTTTCACATGGTCATGTGCACTGTAAATCTCCAAGAGGTGGGTATGGTTTGTAGCTTTTCTAAAACATACTTCACCAGAAAGAACTTTGTTTTTCTTCTTACAGAGAAACTCATTGAATCAGTATTCTAAGAAACATGGTTGAGGAAACATTGTCTAACAATTGTCTTGTACGTGGAAGAATTATGTACACATTGCAAATGCTAAGAGTGGCTCAAGAGGCATAAATGGAGATAATGGTCATCTATTTTTAGAGGAAAGGTCTCCAGATGAAAACTTTTGGATAGGTTAATGGTAATTGGCCATGTATTAATATGAACTGATATCAACCAGTCATGTGACTAGAAATCATCTGAAACTACTTACCACATTTCAAAAAGGGTTGTTGTCTAAAATTTTTATGTGAATAACAAATCATCTCTATTGAATTGTATCTCGATGTGATATTTCTCAAATCTTCATCCAGTGTATAATTTATGTTTCAACTGAAATCAGAACCCAGAGAAAGGAAATCAATACTGAATTACTATCTGTTATCACTTAGCTGAGAATATTTTCAGTGTAATTGATAGGAAGACAGTGATTTTACTCTTGGTAAATCATACCTTATTTGCAAACTGTGGGGAAATTGTGAGAATAGGAAATGGTTATAATTATAATGAAAGTGTTCAAGAGAGCATCAGTAATTTTTCTCTATAATACTCTAAACTTCTAAGCACATTGAGTCTCATTGTAATGGAAAACTTAAGAAAGATTAAGCCACTTTAAAACCAAATGGTTATCTTTCAAACCTATTTGATAGTATTTTACAAAGATATTGACAAACACAAACATGTTCACTTACCTGCAGTAATATTTGATATTATGACATTTTAGTTTCAGTGAAAGAATTTGGATAATCTTTTAATGGTGTGAAATCTGAAAATCTGGAATACCTTACTTTTTTTTTTTTTTTTGCTTCCTCCTGAATAAACTGTCTTCATTCTCCTGCCGATCCATTTATGATAAATATATTTGGTTTTGTCAAAATAAGAATGTTTGTGTTTCCCCCCATTCATATGTTGAAATTCTAACCCCCAAGGTGATATAGTATTTGGAGGTGATTATGTCCTGAGGGTGTAGCTCTCATGAATAGAATTAGTGCTCCTATAAAAGAGGCTCCAGAGAGATCCCCAGCCCCTTCATGTGAGGACACAGCCAAAATATGCCACTATCTATAAACTAATGTATTATCCCCACCAGACGTTGAATCTTCCAGTTCTTTGATCTTGGACTTCCAACCTCTAGAACCATGAGAAATATGTTTATTGTTTATAAGCCATCCAGTTTATGGTATCTTTGTCATAGCAGCTCAAACAGACTAAGATGGAAAATTGGTACCAAGAGTGGTGTACTGCTAGGTGGAGCCACCTGAGAAAGAGTCCCAACTAGGGCAATGCCCAGATGAGCCCTGAGGGTAGGGCTATTCTCCTGACTCCAGACCAGAACCACAGGCACACTATTCCAACCCACTAGCTGCTGGTTGAGCTGCATCCAACAAAGTCATCATGGTGAGCCCAGGCTCCAATGTGTCCAGAAGGCGAGACATCAAGCCTTGGCATGTAGTGTTATTTGCCCCATTAGGTTTTGGACTTATCTTGGACCTCCTTTTTTCTTTCTTATTTCTCCCTTTTGAAATTGGAATGTGTACCCTATGCCTGTCCCACCATTTGTTTTGTAAGCCCATAACATCTTTGTTTTCACAGGTTCACGGAAAACAATTTGCCTCAGAGGAATCATATTTTGACTCTTGCTCATATCTAATTTTGATGAAACTTAGATCGGACTTTGGACTTGGACTTTTGAGTTGATGACATGCGAGGACATGAATTTTGGACGCTCAGAGGTAGAATGCTATGGACCGAATGTATTGCCTAAAATTCATATGTTGAAACCTCATGCCCCAACTGATGGTATTATGAGGTGGGGCCTTTGAGAGGTGCTTAGGTCATGAATGTGGAACCCTCATGAATTATAAGGGATTAATGCCCTATAAAAGAGCCCTTATAAAGCTCCCTTGTCCCTTCTGCCATGTGAGGTTATAGTGAAAAGATGGGCATCTATGAGGAAATTGGCTATGAGGAAACTGGCTCTCATCAGGCATTGAATCTGCTGGGGCCAAGATCCTGGACTTCTCAGCTTCCAGAACTGTGAGAAATAAGTGCTTATTGTTTATAAGCCATGCAGTTTATAGTATTTTTGTTATAGGAGCCAAAATGGACTAAGACAATTACTATAAAAATATTTGTGAGATCTATAATTGTATGCATAGCTCAGAATTGCATGCCTATGGCAAGAACACAAGACACCAATGGGAAAGAACTAGCTACGATCCATTTGTTAGGATCTTGTTTACAGTTCCATCCAACGGTTTCTCACCTCTTAGCTTAAGTAAGTATTTGTACCTTGTAAGTACATACATTCCACGAATAAAAACATTATTAATAAAAACATTATTAAGAAGGTCTAAGCTAGGAAAGTAAGCCTGCATACTTAATATAAACTAGTGTAATGCATATATACATTACCAACCAACGGGTAGTATCGGCTGTAATAAAATAAGAGAACTTCTGTTTAAACAAATTTTTATTATGGTTTTATGATACACTCAGACACAAACTAATTTACCCATAGTTGAATAGCTGTTCACTGTACATTTACATCGGCTCACATTTAGGGCTAAATCCTGCCTAATTCAGAATAACAATTTGCCTGAAGCTCTCTAAACGCTTTCTCAGAGCCACCCGTACAGAAGGAAATATAAAAATAGGGCAGAGAGAAAATAAATACTTGTATCCTAAAATCAGACATTATAACCTTGTTTCCTAAAGTAAATACTCGTAAATTTCTACCCTTTTTTTTTTCTGATCTGTCAGACTGCTTATATTTCTTTGTTTTAAACTACTTTCATGAGGCTGTAAAAAGCTAATATACAGAAACCACAATTAAATAGAGAGCTCCCAGAAGGGGGAGCTCTCGTGCCCTGTGAAGATAGCAGAGCCCAACAGGAGGAAGAATGACTCTTCTTTCCTGGCAAGAACTCAAGTCAGTGAAAAGCCATGGACTCCTGGTTTACTCTAGCCCTGCCAACTTCCCTTTCCTTTCTAGAGAAGCCTTCTCCTTCCCTTGCCATGTGGGGGACTTGCAATTCTCTGCTGATCCCAAGTAAGCCAGTCTTTGCTGGGGAAATAACTGGCAGTCTATTTGTTTCTGGTCAGCAAGGCACACCTCAACTCTGATTCCAACCCCTTGCTTGCTTAGATATCTGTTTGCCATCAGACCTATAGTTCATTTAGTAGGATTTCTAGTCAGATATTTGCTTGGCCCAGGTACATGTATGTCTCTAAGTAACAGAGGTGGACTTGAAGGCTTCCCTTCAAGTGTATGTGTGTGTATGATAATCTGCACACAAATTTCATAGAGTAACTCATGATATCATGGATAAATAAGAATGAGGGACTTTGGAACGTGGTTCCTGGTGGAGCTAGTTGATTTTCTTGCACCCATATGCTATCATTTATAAAATATTGTCCATATTAACTCTTTTTAAAAATGTCCAAGAAGAATTAATTTATATGCAGAGTACTTTAAGATAATATTTTAAGGTTTATAAGATATTTGCTTACATGTGCATAAAGATAAACCGAGAATTGTTTTTCTCTTTCAAGTAAAACTTGCACCTGAATATGTATACAATGTAATTTGCCTTACTCTTAAATACCTGTAATATCAGAAAGTCTTTCACTGCTAGGGAACAAAGAGAAACAAAGGGAACAAAAACCACTTTCTTAAGGAGACTTGCTGAGAGGAAGTGCTCTGTCACTGTTTCTGGAGCATCATTTTCATCCAATTTTAGCTAAAACAAGGATAGTATTGTTCAATAATTGCCAATGTCAGGACATAACAATTTGACCTAAGACTTAAGAAAAGGTTAAACTAAATAAAGGCAAAGTGTCATTTAAGACAGCAATAAATTGTAGTGGCGAGGAAAACAATTTGTTATACACTAAGATGAACATAAAGCATATTTTTTCTTCCAGAATTTCAGTATAAGTAGCAGTTTATAATGTTCACTTGTCATCACAGGAGTGCTTAATAAGTCTACGAAATGAGGCTGTATTTGAATTCAGGGTGAGTAAGAGTTCTTCAGTAAAATAGCCTTCTTTTAAATGAAAGCAGTGCATTTGTATTGAAAAGCAATTATTAGAATTTAAGTTTATCAGCAAGGAGGATTAATCACCTGCTTAAAATGATCATATTGGGTAATGAAGTTACTAAGAAAAATATTTCTTTTATAAAGTGCATTTCCTGATTTTATTATGATTTTAGTCAGGAGCTGTTGTTCTAACTTTGCTGGAATTATTAATCATTATTCATAACTTTAGTTTTGTCATTATCATTTATTTATTGACTGTTGAGAGAAAACCCAATCCTACAAATCCTGTAGTTCAAACTCATATAGGTATATTTACCATTTTATTCCACATAATTCAGTTAAAATGAATAACATGAAGTGAAATTTTTCTTTTAACATTAACTACATTCAGAATGCATCATTCATAGTTGAAACTAGATTTACCACTGAAAATGCAGGTTTTTCATTACTAGAGGTTAATCCAATCTGCCTATTACACATGTATTTGTGACCTAATTAAAATACGAAAGAAACATTTACCACAAGTACCTATAAGGGATGTGAAAATTAAATTGTAAAAGAATACCCACCGGTCTTAACATCTTATTTTTGATCACGTCGATTTTTGTGAAAAAAGTGTATTTAATAGCTAGAGTTGTAAATAAGAATATAACCGTATTTTTTAAATCTAACTTTTGTTGATAAATTTAAAATATGTACCATGGAGAAGCACATTATAATACTGCCATATAAAACCCAGTCTTTGCAGAAGTTCATTTTTACTCAATTAACGTGTATTTCATGCCTGCTAGATGATGATTGATTACTTCTTTGTATTTTGGTAATGTTCTTTAAAATTATCTTGCTAGCTGATATAACAAGGGTGAAGAATATGTTAAATTTAAGAGAAAGACATCTTTAAAACAATCTCATACAGCTTTATATGATTGCTATGGTATCAGGTTGATATATAAACTTAGTAATAAATCTGCACAAGGAACAATATGACTTTGACAACAAAAAAAGCCATTATTAGTAGTAATTATATTTTAGTGTTTTATGAATATTACCAGATACATAAAAGCCACAAGATTTCTGAGTATTCAAGACAAAAGGCAGACCTCTTTACAGACTTTAAACTACCTGATACATTTGTGTGAAATTTAAATGTTTGTGGTATATTGTAGAAATGGAGGCACTCAATTGATTGCTAATAGATGTAAGAAAATCCCCTCAGTATTATAATTTAGCTCTGGAGTGACAATCTTATCAAAATGCATAGTCTAATTATCAAAATAATTTTACAGAATTTGTCTATTTGCAAGCAAATTTATCTCATTTTTGGTGAGAGAAGATAAAGAGAAATTTAAAACTGTGTCACAAGTTGAAGCAAAAACTTGAAAAGGTGAAGTGACCATTGTTTAAAATCTGAGAAGCAACCTACTGTTGAACGTTCATTCTCACGCTTGAATTCTGCCTATTACACATGTAGTTATACGTCAGATACAGTCTCTGCCTTCCTGCCTCCCAGACATTCATGATCTTGCAGAGAAACCCACCTGTAGACACATACTTACATTGTGGCTTTATAAGTGCTATTACAGAAGTATGTAAAAGCTATGGTGGTGGCACAAAACATGGAATAATCTCTTTGAGGGGTGTAGTAAGAAAGAATAATCAATTCTTCTGAGGCTTAGGGGATCACAGATATTAGAGAGGACTTTGATGAGGAGGAATTATCGAGATGGTTCTTGAAGAATGAGTGAGACTATCTTAGATGATGAGGAAGGGCATTCATTCTAGGCCTAAAGAGCAAAGTATACAAAGGCAGAGATGTGAGAAAAACCAGCATATGGCATTCAGATAAAGCTGTAATGAGGAGACAACAGAGAGAGATGGAAATGGGGAAGATTATGGGGTGCTCACTATGGAGGGCTTGTACACCATCAAATGAGTTTCATACTATAGTAATGCAGAGCTAAGGATTAATATAACTTCCAGCCACAGTCCTAAAGAATCTTAAAATTCTAAGTTGGCAAATACCTTTTGTATAGGTTTCTGAAATTTTAGTGGATACCAAATAGCAAAACTTTATACATGTTTTATTGCATATTAAAATTCAACATTTCTCTTCAAGGATTGATCTGAAAAGTTTTAAAAGAGCAACTTAAAACATTGTTTTTGGCTAGCATGGAAAGAGTGACATTAGAAGTTCTGGGGTGTTAAGATCTTCTAAACAAATACTTAATGACGTCTGACCTCCCTAGCTAAAATGGATAATCCAATTTAACTCGCAATTCTGAGAGAGTCTTCCCATCCTTAGTGATTATTGTACAATATCCTCCATCATATCAACTTCCTGCAGTCACAAAGTGAGTTAAATAATGAATGGGAGACATGATTGAAATATTCTGTCAAATTCAAAAGCTTGCAAAGTCGAGAATGAGGATGGAGAATGAGGAAACCATTAAGTCTTCTCTTCAGACTCTAATATTCTCTTTTTTTCCAGCTTTATTGAGGTATAATTGGCAAATAAAAATTGTATCTATTTAAGATGTATAACTTGATGTTTGATATACATTGTGAAATAGTCATCACAATCAAGGTAATTAACATCCATCACCACACATAGTTACTCTGTGTGTGTGTGTGTGTGTGTGTGTGCGTGAACACTTATGACCTACCCTCTTAACAAATTTCAAGTATACAATACAGTATTGTTAACTATAGCTACATTGCTGTACGTCAGATCCCCAGAACTTATTTCATCTTGCACAACTGAAACTCTAATTCTTACAGGATTCAAGTCTAGAGTGCTGTCCATCTATGTTCTAATATTCTACGTTATTATGACATTTGCATATGCTCTTTTAAATTCATTCCCCAGTTAATAACCCACATATTGAAGCAATGTTACACATTACAGGATTTAGAAAAAGAGCCTTATTTGAAGGCTGTTAGTTTCATCTGTGATGGAAATGAAGGGTGATTTCTGGCAGTGAATTTCTGGGCCTACCTTACTTTCGTGTCAGTAATGTAAAAGACACAATACAGTCACCCTTCCCAAATAAACATTCATTAGTAGACATTTGTTAGCTACCTGTCATATGCTCAGCTGTATATACTAGGGTTAGCAAAAAGCTCAATGCAAGAAGAAAACACAGCACAAACCTTGATAAACAGGAGGAGATTATGCACTAGCTGTGAAAACAATAGGCATATTCATGAAAAGGCTGGACAACAGCACAAGATATTGTATGTGAGGTGATTTAATACAGATGATCTTATGGAAATTTATACAGCTTAATAATTTCATCCATGAACCATCACTTTTCCTCTATTGTTCATCCTTTCATGGAGATAGTGATAATAACCTACTACCTTCTTTAAGGAGACATTATAAAGATAAATGAACTAACCTTTGTAAAGGGGTTTGAACTCAGAGAGAAGAAGATATTAGAAAAGTACAATGAAAAGGAACTTATCATATATCAGGGCTGATTTGGTTATAATGGAAAGAATAATAAATCATTCCTTTGTTTACTTTCATCTTCTGTATTTAACATTTAAGCCTTTTAAAATAACTGGTGTTTAAGCTGGCAAGAATAATAGTAAATTGCCTGAAACATCCTAATGCCTAAGCTTTTTAAACAAATACAGTGCCCATTTTTAGCCAGGCCTTTATTTTAAAAGGTTCTTTAAAAAATAGCTTTAGCACTAGTCGGAAATAATAGAGGAAAGCACTGAATGTATCTATTTGTCAGTAATTGCAAAGCATTATTTTGTGGGGGGAAGGAGAGGACGAAAATGGCTTGGTTTTAAATTTTTTGAAATTTCTAAAATAACTTTTCCATCAGGATTCAGTATAAGAGTATTTATCTCTATCTATTTTAAATTAATTATACACTGATTTTTTTTTTTCCCCAGAGTGATATTCATGGACCTAAGCCCAATATCTCTAACAGTTCCTTTGATTATTGAGGGAGAATGATTCATTTGAACAGGTATGGTGTTCTGAACTTGATTTTTTTTTTGGGGGGGGCAGTGTATGCTGTGTGTTCCACAGACATATCAACTTCAGGACTCTAAATGGTGTCTTTGAGCTGTATATTTTTAAACTCAAGGCTTCAGTTTATGTATGTGGGCCTGAGCATCTCTTTCTTTAATCATTCCTTTCCTCCCTCCCTCCCTCCCATCCTTCCTTCCTTTTGCAACTCAGCTGAAGAATGTTGATTTATTCATACTCCTTTGTTCACAGCACATAATCAGTCACCAACCTGTGTAAGGCCCCCTTCCTGTCTGTTTGTACATTGATTCATTCATTCACTTATTCATTTCATTCATTCATTCTTACATTCCTTTTTAACTTCATTTTCCACTTCCCTTCCTCCTTATTTACAGATAAGCATTGTAATGTATTTAATGTGTATTTTTTGTTTAGAGGTATGCCTTGAAAATGTGTGGTGTTATTTTGTATGCGTGTGTTTATAACTTATGTAAATGGCATTAATTCTAAATAATTTTGTTAACACTGACATAGCACTTTCCATGTGTCAGACACTGTTCCAAGCAGGTTTACATGTACTAAGTCATTTAATCATCACAACAACATTATGGTTTAAGTACTATTATTATCCTCATAAATAGAGGAGGAAACTAAGGCATAGAGAATTTAAGTATCTTGGCCAAGGTCATACACACAACTAGAAAGTAGAAGCGCTGGGATAAAAACCCATATGTCTGGCTGTCAGATCCACATTCTTAACAACTGTGTCAAACTGCGTCTTGTCATGTAATATTATAGTATGTTTACACTGTTTTTTTTTTTAGAATTTCTATATGTTGCTATGTATACATCTAATCCATTGTGTCTAACTGCATTAGTCTAAGAGCCACTTTTCTAGGTTTAGGCAACTTTTTGCCTTAACTCTCATCCATGGTTCCAAGCTGACCTTGAGTACACTAGCGTGTATGGACCAGGACAGAGATGGCGGTCCAGATGGGTGTAGCGAAAGGGGCCCTGAGAAATAGTGTACAGGAATGTGTTAGTTCTTAGCTCAGTGATATTTCTTAAATTTACCTAAATATGATTATGCCTAATAACAAAGTCATTTTGAACTATTCCAAAATAGGAAATTTCTGGTGATTTATGCACAACTGAAAAAATATTTGTATTAGTTTGCTAGGGCTGCCATAACAAAGTACCACAGACTAGGTAGCTTAATAACAGAAATTTATTTTCTCACAACTCTGGAGGCTAGAAGTCGAAGATCAGAGTTCCAGCAGGGGCTGGTCTCTTCTGAGGGCCTCAAGGGAAGGATTTGTTCCAAGCCCCTCTTCTTGGCTTACAGACAACTGTCTCCTCTGTCTTCACATGGTCTTCACTCTGTACATGTCTGTGTCCAAATTTCATCTTTTTAGAAAGACTCCAGTCATATTGGATTATGGCCCAGTCTAATGACCTCATTTTAACTTAATTACCCCTTTAAAGATTCTGTCTTCAAATATGATCACATTGTTAAAGTAATTCCGGTTAAGACTTTCAACATATGAATTTTGGTGGGGACAGAGTTCAGCTCATAACAACATGTAAGGGACATAGCTAGACCATGGCTTGACTATGCATTAAAGCTAATGTTGCTCTTATGAAAACATTATAAGATGATTCTTTCAACAAATGTACACCAGAAATCTGTTATGTGCCAAGAACTAGGGTAAGAAAGCACAGAATGAGAATTTGGTGAATAAGTAATTTCCAGATGATGAGGGTGCCGTTATTACCATTATTGCCTAGGAAGATTTCAGAATCACATTGGATAGCATTTTCAAGGCAGAATGGATTTTCATTCGGTTAGACCTACTTATTGTAGATCTCCTAAAACCAGGTTGTTTTTTTCTCCATGATGCTATATTTCCTTGAAATCATGTTTTCTCTCTCCTCCTGGATCTTTTTAAACTTAAATTCCTCATGCACTCTGTTCACCACAATAATCCTGATCTTCAGTCAAATGTCACTCCTTTTTAAACCACTTACTCCTGCACTCTTCTTTTACCAGTAGACCTGGTGGTTGATTAATTCATAAACACCCAGATTATACTTAAGCTCTGTACCAACAGAAGCACATTGTGTCCGGCCTTGTAAGGTAAAGATGCAAACATGCACCTTAGATCCAAAAGAGCAAAGAGCAAGAGTAAAAGGTTAAACTTATTTAATATTCCAAGGCAATGAATTTTCACAGCATTTAAACTCTAATCTGTTTCATGATTCAGTATATCTGAGGTTAACCAGAGCCATAATCAAGAAAGAAGAGGCGGTCTGTGCGAGTTGGAGGAAGGTTTAGAAATAATGTAAACAAAGATAGAACCACATAATTGTATAGCCCATAAATAACAAACAGCCAACCTGCTACTGGCCTAGCTGATTGACTGAGTGGCAAGGTGGTTCCAGAGTTACACTAGCAAATGCCTGGATTTAGAGACAAATTTATCCATTTCCCACAGGATGGACTCCCCATGGGTTTTACCTACCACAAATGGAATGATTGTTGAAAACTCCATGGAGTATCCCAGGAATGCAAGGAATCTTCAATACATGCAAATCAATCAATGTGATACACCGTATTAACAAATTGAAGGGGAAAAACCATATGATCACCTCAATAGATGCAGAAAAAGCTTTGGACAAAATTCAACACCTATTTATGATAAAAACCCTCCAGAAAGTAGGCAGAGAGGGACCTTACCTCAGTATAATAAAGGCCATATATGACAAACCTACAGCCAACATCGTTCTCAATGGTGAAAAACTGAAACCATTTCCACTAAGATCAGGAACAAGACAAGGTTGCCCACTCTCACCACTATTATTCACCATAGTTTTGGAGATTTTAGCCACAGCAATCAGAGAAGAAAAAGAAATAAAAGGAATCCAAATGAGAAAAGAAGAAGTAAAACTGCCACTGTTTGCAGATGACATGATACTATATGTAAAGAATCCTAAAGATGCTACCAGAAAACTACTAGAGCTAATCAATAAATTTGGTAAAGTAGCAGGATACAAAATTAATGCACAGAAATCTCTTGCATTCCTCTACACTAACGAAGAAAAATCTGAAAGGGAAATTAAGGAAACACTCCCATTTACCATTGCAATAAAAAGAATAAAATACCTAGGAATAAACCTACCTGAGGAGACAAAAGGCCTGTATGCAGAAAACTATAAGACACTGATGAAAGAAATTAAAGATGATGCAAACAGATGAAGAGATATACCATGTTCTTGGATTGGAAGAATCAACATTGTGAAAATGACTATACTACCCAAAGCAATCTACAGATTCAATGCAATCCCTATCAAACTACCAATGGCATTTTTCACAGAACTAGAACAAAAAATTTCACAATTTGTATGGAAACACAAAAGACCCCAAATAGCCAAAGCAATCCTGAGAAAGAAAAATGGAGCTAGAGGAATCAGGCTCCCTGACTTCAGACTATACTACAAAGCTACAGTTCAAGACAGTATGGTACTGGCACAAAAACAGAAATAAAGGTCAATGGAACAGGATAGAAAGCCCAGAGGTAAACCCACACACTTATGGTCACCTTATCCTTGATAAAGGAGATAGATAAGAATACACAGTGGAGAAAAGACAGCCTCTTCAGTAAGTGGCGCTGGGCAAACTGGACAGCTACATGTAAAAGAATGAAATTAGAACACTCCCTAACACCATACCCAAAAATAAACTCCAAATGGATTAAAGACCTAAATGTAAGGCCAGACACTATCAAACTCTTAGAGGAAAACATATGTAGAACACTGTAGTGGGATAACTGAGGACATGGAAAGGAGACGTGACCCATGAGCCCCCCCCGCCCCCAGCAAACTGGGGGCTGGCAAATAAGCCAGAACTGCAAACAGTCCTGATTGCTTTGAGCCCCGCCAGCAAACCGGGGGCATGCGAATAAGCCAGAGTTGTGAACAGTTCTGAATGCTTCGAGCGCCACCCCCCCCCCCGCCCCGCAAACCGGGGGCCTACAAAAGAAGCATTGAGTGCTTTGGGCACTGATCCATGAGATGTCCTCAGTATAATCAGAGTGGTGGGAACGCAAGGAAATGTCCTTGTGCTACTTCAGTATAATCAAAATAATGGTGGCAACTTTGTGCTGTTCTTGTGCTCAAGGACGAAGCATGGCAGGTGCTCACGAAAGCCAATTATTGCTTGTATAATTAATAAAAACATAGGTTGCTGCTTTGGCACTTCTTCTGAAATGTTAAGAAAACAAGTCTTAAAGTGTAAACCTAAATAATGCTTTAATAAAAGTTACCAGAGCAAGACAGAAGGCGCTGTTTTGCCTGAGCGAGCGGCAGCCCTCTGCTGCTGTGCTTCGGCACAATTCATCTCGTGTGATGAGCTTACTTTCGGCCCTGTCCTAAGAAACTACAACAAACACTCTATGACATCAATCACAGCAAGATCCTTTTTGACCCATCTCCTAGAGAAATGGAAATAAAAACAAAAATAAACAAATGGGACCTAATGAAACTTAAAAGCTTTTGCCCAGCAAAGGAGACCATAAACAAGAAGAAAAGACAACACTCAGAATGGGAGAAAATATTTGCAAATGAAGCAACTGGCAAAGGATTAACCTCCAAAATTTACAAGCAGTTCATGCAGCTCAATATCAAAAAATCAAACAACCCAATCCAAAAATGGGCAGAAGACCTAAATAGACATTTCTCCAAAGAAGACATACAGATGGCCAAAAAGTACATGAAAAGATGTTCAACATCGCTAATCATTAGAGAAATGCAAATCAAAGCTACAATGGGTGATCACCTCACACTGGTCAGAATGACAATCATCAAAAAATCGACAAACAATAAATGCCTGAGAGGGTGTGGAGAAAAAGGAACCCTCCTACACTGTTGGTCGGAATGTAAATTGATACAGCCACTATGGAGAACAGTATGGAGGGTCCTCAAAAAACTAAAAATAGAACTACCATATGACCTAGTGATCCCATTACTGGGCATATACCCTGAGAAAACCATAATTCAAAAAGAGTCATGTACCACAATGTTCATAGCAGCTCTATTTACCATAGCCAGGACATGGAAGCAACCTAAGTGTCCATCGACAGAGGAATGGATAAAGAAGATGTGGCACATATATACAATGGAATATTACTCAGCCATAAAAAGAAACGAAATTGAGTTATTTGTAGTGAGGTGGAGGGACCTAGAGACTGTCATACAGGAGTGAAGTAAGTCAGAAAGAGAAAAACAAATACCTTATGCTAGCACATATATATGGAATCTAAGAAAAAAAAATGGTCATGAAGAACCTAGGGGCAAGACGGAAATAAAGACACAGACCTACTAGAGAACGGGCTTGAGGACACGGGGAGGGGGAAGGGTAAGCTGGGACGAAGTGAGAGAGTGACATGGACATATCTACACTACCAAATGTAAAATAGATAGCTAGTGGGAAGCAGCCGCATAGCACAGGGAAGCAGCCGCATAGCACAGGGAGGTCAGCTTGTGACCACCTAGAGGTGTAGGATAGGGAGGGTGGGAGGGAGACGCAAGACGGAGGGGATATGGTGATATATGTATATGTATATACATATACGTAGCTATTACTATAACAAAGTGATAGCTGATTTACTTTGTTGTACAGCAGAAACTAACACACCACTGTAAAACAATTATATTCCAATAAAGATGTTAAAGAAAAAGTCCATGGAGTCCAGATTTTTTTAATTGAAAATATATATATACCCATATATGACAATACCAATGCCAAGTTAAATCCTTGAGATTAAACCTATAAAACAGATTATTCTCAGCCAGAGTAGTGTACTTTTTTTTGGCTTTGATATTTCCTGTCAGCTTACAAAGAATCCATTGTGAATGTCCTGCTTCTAACTTCTCTCAGAGAGAATTTGCTGTTTGAGCTCTTTTAGCTGACACTTAGTGTAACTATGTTCCATTTAAAGAAAGGGGAATGGAAGAAAAGTTTTCTAGCTAAGCAATATTTATAATATGATACGATTTCAAATACACACAGTACACTATTTTTTTTAACTCCTTAAAAACTCCTTAGTTATTCACGTGTTATGCATCTCACGATTGGCTTGCTTTTAAACCCAACCATTTGCATACTGCCTTTCATGACACAAAAATGTTGATTATGTAATATAGGTATCCTTTGATTTCAAATAATTGTATGAAAAATATTTGAGCTATATGGAAGGATATTTTCAGACTCTAAGAAGAAAACTTATATTGGGCCAGAGCAGGGGGATGCTGTAATTAAAGGAGCATTTGAATAAAAATTAATTTTCTAGTCAGACTTGTTATACTTTATATTGCAATCTTTATCAGCAATACCTTATGGGTATGAGATAAGATAAAAATGATTTGCACTAGGAATATTAAACAGTATCAAAAATTATTTTAAATACCTGTATTTAGTAAAAAATATATTAAACTACATTTAAAAATATAAGAGCAATGAAGAAGTTTGTAAATATTCTCTTTCTAGCCTTTAACACTTATTTTAATATCTAGCATACCCACTCTCTAGAGTTGGTAATACCTGCTAGAATGGATTAACTTATGATTGTCTAAATTGATTTTGCTGTTTATCAGCTCTTATTCAGCAAATGGCAAGTTTGCTGACACAGCACTGTACCGTAGATTCTCCTCCCAGATTCTATCAGTCCTTTAATTCAGTGCAGGTCTATCACAGGTGTTTTAATGGGAAGACCTTTAATGCAGCACTGTAAAACTTCTAGAAATTACATTAGGGACTTTCTGTTGTTTCGGGGGCTTTGAAAGAAACAACCAGATAAGAATAAAATGCAAATAGCCTCACTTAGTCTTTGAAGAAATTTTTACTTGATTTTTATCAGTGCACACAATATATGAGGAGTTGGAGTACTAAGGCACACTTACATAACTTTAATACTTCTGAAGGATTTCCTTTTTTTACAAAGGTTTACTTCTGCAGATAGTTTGTTTGCTATTCTAAGTTTCTTAATTCAAAGCAATCGATTCCTTGTCATCTCTTTTAAAAGCCTGCTCTCATTTCTAAAGGCTACTCATTTTTTCTACTCTATGGATTATTCTTCACTATTCTACCATAGCCATCTTCTCAGCCTTACAGTTTGATCAAGTGGAACACAGATCTTTTGTTTATGTTCAAATTGGGATTCGCCCTATTTCTGTCCTTTGTATGTTATAACAGAGAATTGAAAATTGGCAGTTAATAACATGATAGAGTGGACTAAGTGTAACAAAATTTTTAAATAGCCTTATTTTCATCCAGAGTATAAAGCTGTTGTCTTTTCTACAGCTAACTCTTCCTAATGTGTTCTTTTCCAATTCCCTCAAGCCTACTCCAGAACATTTACTGAATTGTTATGCCCTCTTATTTTCGATTTCTTCCTTTCCACTGATTTCCTCTCTTTGGCATGTAGGAATACATAGGATTGTCCGTTTTAAAAACACCTTCTCCAAGCTGGTAATTCCTCAAGCTAGTGCGCTGTTTTCCTCTTTTCTTTCAAACTTTTTGAAAGACTATTCAGTTCTGGAACATTCTCCACTTGCTTTCACTTTCCAATCCACCACAATAGTTTTGTCTCAACTACTTTACTGAAACTGTTAGTTGTCATTGGCCTCCTTTTTAGTTTTAAACCGAAGACCCCTTGATTGCTAAATCCAGCGGCCCCTTAAGTACCTCCCCTACTTGATCTATCTTCAGCACTTGATAAGAAAGTCCTCCAATGTATTTCTTTCAGAAATCCCTTCTCATATATTTTTTTCCAGGTTACTACTTTCAAACTCACTCTCCTACCATTCCATCTTATCAATTTTCTTTGCTGAATTCTTTTCCTCCAACTTCTAAGTATCAGTGTTTGCCAAAAGTTTTATCTTTAGCCATCCATTCTTGCTATATATGTTTTTCAAAAGAAATTATGCAACCAAATCACATTATATGCAATTTATGTACAGATAGCTTGAAAATCTATCTCTGCACACTTGATCTATATTTCAGACCTACATGAACTTACTACAAGTATCCACCAGGTGCTTCAAATATAGCATATCCCAAATCAAACCCATATTTACAATCAAAACCCATTCTTACTCCTGTATTCCACATCTTATATACTGTCATCTATTTCTTCCCCTCTCAAGCTCTTAGATTTATCATTGACTCTTCACTCCCCTTTAATATCCACATCTAATATGTCATCTAACTCAACCAATTTTACCTCTTAAATACCCTTCAAATATTTTTATCCTCTCCATTCCTACTTTTACTATTGAAGGAATTCCTACTTTGGCCACCCCAAAATATGCTGCTTTGCCATATTGATTATTTTGAGTTGAAGGCATTTGAGAAAGGGTAGATGCAGAAAGGGGTCTTTGACCTCGCCCTTTTTACATAAAAGCAGGTCATAAAATACTTCATGAGAAAGGCACCCTCACCATACCAGGAAGAGAAGAATATCTTATCACCCAAGACTGGGAGTTGATGCCAAAATGGATCTGTACAAACAAAACCACTAAAATAATCTTTATCTTCTGTAAATTTCCCCCATACATTTTTTACTCACTGTTCCCAAATTTACTGCCCTTAGCTCAAACCACTGTCCCCAAACTTACTGCCCTCAGCACATGAGTAGGTAAACTAGAAGGTGGAGAAAAGATGTTTCTGGGACTCTGTGACGTGGTTCCAAAATCTGTTGGATAAATCCTAATGCAGGCTACAATTAGACTGAGAGAATATAGAAATGCAAACATTGATAGGATTAAGGTGGAAGTTTGGATGAAAATTGGAATGTTTCAACAGACTTCATGAAAAGGAATCTTGTCTCCTTTACTTGACTGTTTTATGGGAAAGGACGTTGTGCCTGACTGGGGAGCACTTATTCTACCTAGTACTATAAAACCAAAACCTGTTGATGAAGTACACACAGAGGCTACAGTTAGAAATATAAGGATGGATGGGATTAAAGTGAAAGTCTGGACAAAAATTGGTATGTTTGAATAGGCTTTATGTGAAGTGGTTGTGTTTCTTTCACCTGAATATAACATGTAATACAGGGATAGATACTGTGGCTGACTGGAGAACAGTTCCTCTACCTAGCATTGTAAAACAGAAGGCGTGCAAATCTGCCCTTCAAACAATATTAATTGGACATGCTAAATAAGAGTGAATAAAGTTACCTGAGCCCACAAAGTACAGAACAGAACTTGAAGTGCTGGGACAGACAAGTTCTCTGTACAAGAGCCGTACATGGAGCCTAGCCTGGGGCGCATGGCAGAAGTGCCTCCCAGCAATGATTACTGGAACTTTGGACTGGAGAATCTCCATTTGAGGGGCAATTACTAGCTTGTAATCTGACATTAATTGAAACTGCCCTTATGATTGAAGGACACAAATAATTTTGAAACTGGAAATATCCATAATGTCATGGGTGATATTGGAGAAATGCTTTTAATGGGAGGGCGGTGCCCAGAAAAATTCCATAATAAAATGGAAATGATTTATATAGGAACATACTACTGAGGAAACGCAGGGAGTTTACTCAGTGTGTCAAGCAGGTAAACTCTTTTCCCCCAAGACTGACTCTGGAACCATGTGAGGATCTGCCGGATTTTATTGTCAGTTGTAGGGGGCCTTTAAGCAGCTCTTAACTGAACAACAAAGAGCTGTTTGGTTTATGGATGACAGTTCCAAAGTGAGTGAACAACAACCTGTTTGATATGCCACCACTGTGATCAAAGAAGAGAAAACCAAAACAGCCCAATGGGCTGAGTTTTATGCTGTTGTCTTGATGTTTTGGATTTTACTGACTCACAGGCAGTGGTCAGTGGCCTGGCTATTTGGTCAAGAAGAGCGCAATGGAAAACTGTGCTAGGAAAGCTATGCCTGTATGAGGCATGGCCCTATGGAAAGCACTATGAGAATTGGAGGGGTGCAATAAAATAGGATATGTCAATGCCCATCTGAAGAATCCTCTTCTGAGTTTGGAAGGTGATTGGAATCAACTAGTAGATATTTTGGTCTGCTTACCTAAGGTCTTATTTGAGTCCATGAAATGAATGGATATAAGGCAATTGCAGCAACGCAGAGATAGACTGAATCTAGACATGTTCCTCTTGCAGCCTTTGAGGCCGAAAATGCCAATAAGAGCTGTTCTGTTTGCCAGAAAGAGAGACACAATGCAGATTCTGGGGGTGGGGGGGGAGAGGGGGCTTAAAGTAGCTGTCAATTCAGACAGGGTCCTGACAGAAATAGACCTCGAGTCCAGACTGGGCTTTGCTCACCCAGTATTAGATGCACATGCTGAGAGTACTATAAAGGAGCTGAAACAGAAGATATTGCAACAATTTGGACCTCTGAGTCACATTTCTTCAGGCAAGGAAAACACTTTACAGCCCATAATGTCCAAAAATGGGCATCTGTCTCCTGAGAGTAACAGTCTGATAAAGATTTGGAGCTGGCAACTGAAACATCGGTTCCCTAAAACAGGAGGAGAGACAGGCATGAGAGGCTGGCTTATGTGCCTTATGAGTGTGTGTTCACCCTCAACATGAGGGGTGCTAAGGGAATGTCCCCCTTAGATATTCATCTGTTTCTCTGGATCTGTGGAAGAAGGGAAAGGGGAGGATGCTGGTATGACTATGCAATTCTTCTCAAGAGGGGAGGATGCTGGTGTGATGACTACACTTTTTCTTCCCCACATCAGTTCAACTCTATTTTTCCTACCTGATACGGTGGTCACAGGGCCAGAGCTGAAACTGCAAGTGCCAGGAACAGGGATGATTTCCTAAGCAAAAAAAAAAATATATATATATATAACTATATATTCAAACCTTCATGTCAAAATTCCTAAGCAGGTTATTCATTTACCCCATCTGGCAAAATTGGATTTTATAATTAATGCAGCTATATTGCCTAGTGATATAAATAGCCCATTAGTTCTGTACCTATGTAACCCTACCCTATATGAATGGGAATGGACTGAGGGGGAGGTACTTGCTAGACTAGTACTGCTGCCTGTAATCTAGACCAGCACAGCAGCTGAACTTAATGTCCCTTCAAAAAGTGGAAAACTTTGGGTATAAACAGAGATAAGTAGGAATAGTAGCTAAGGATAAAAGATTGAATAAATGTGTTAAGAGGGAGATTCAATATTAGATTAATACCTTGAAAGAGGCTCAGAGCAAGAGATGACATTGACTCTTAGCTCAAATATACCAGACGCTTGAAAAGATAAAAATATATATTACTGAGTCTACGCTTGCGTTTGGAACTTGACAAAATCAAATGGAAGCCTGCAGATCTGACTGGCCCACCCTGGGAGACATTTTCATAGGATATAATGAACTGAATTAATTATTAATGAGTGAATGGACTCCAGTAATGTGCCAGTATCTTTTGACTTTGATGATACTTTTACCATATGGGCACTGTGGGAAAAGATCAGCGGGTTGCCTGTGGTATGATAAAATATATACATATATTTGGTCTATTTATTGTCCCTGGCCCTTGAACAGAACTCCTCAAACACTTGGAATTTCCTGAGCGATCCAGTGTCTTTTATTTATAACAAGCTGCCTTCCACCATACCGGAGGAGTTTATGCTAATGAAGTGACTCTTGGCAGCCCTTAGATAGTTTCAGGATGGGGGCTAGCTGCCAGAGAAATGAAGCACATGATTAGAGGTTAACCTTCAGCCCCACTCCTCAACCTCCACAGAAGATGAAGGGCTAGAGATTGAGTTTTAATCATTAACGGCCAATGAGTTCATTAAACATGCTTACATAATAAAACTTCATTAAATACTCTTGAACAATGAAGTTCAGGGAACTTCTGGGTTGGGAGCATCTCAATGTTCTGGGAGGGTGGTGTGCCTGAAGAGGTCAAGGAAGCTATGTGCCCCTCATCCCCATCTCTCCATACCTTACCCTGTGCATCTCTTCCATTTGTCTATTCCTCAGTCGTACCCTTTATAATAAAACTGTAATCATAAGTACAGTTGACCTTTGAACTGCATGGGTCAACTTATACATCCATTTTTTTTCAAAAGTAAAGCCTACAGTACTGCATGATCTACAGTTGGTTGAATCCACCGTTGGAGCCATGAATGTGGAAGAACCATGGATACAGAGGACTGACTATAAGTCATTCAAGGAATTTTGACTGTGCAAAGAGTTGGTGCCTCCAACCCTTGTGCTGTCAAGGGTCAACTGTATAGTACTTTCCTGAGTTCTGTGGGTTGTTGTAGTGAATTATTAAACCTGAGGGGTGGGTTGTAGGAATATCCAAATTTATGGCTGGTTGGCCATAAGTTAGGTGGCCCAAAGGATTTATGAGTGGCATCTGAAGTTAGGGCAGTATTCCGGAACTTGAGCCTTAATTTATGGGGTCTCCATTAACACTGGTTAAAGTCAGATTTCCACTGACTTCTGGGACACACAGATAGTGTTACAGAATTGAGAACTGTTGGAATGACAAGGTATTTGGTGTCGGATAAAAACAAATAATACTAAATGAGGGACCTCTATGTCGCACTGTGTCCCTCAGTAGAAAGAATACGTATGGGTCCAGGAATGAAGGAGTAGAAGCAGGACTGGACCTGCGTATCATCATTGCCAATGACCCACTAGAGGACTTTGTGCTTTCTGTCCCTGCAACTCTGGGATCTTCAGAGATAGAGGTCCCAAAATGGGTGTATTTTTGCTCTGTGCCAATAAATTATAACCTACAACTGCCACCAGGGAACTTTGGACTCTGTGTTGAGGGAACAACGAGCCAGAAGAAGAGTTATTATTTGGGGCAGAAGTAATTGACACGATAACGAGAGAGGAAATAGGTTCACTCTTACACAATGGGGACAGGGAGGAATATATGTGGACTCCAGATGATCCACTTGGGTTCCTATTGGTATTTCCTTGCCCCATTGTAACTAAATGGACACATGCAGCAACTCCTACCAGGCAAGGATCTGATTACTAAGGCTTAGACTCTTCAGGCATGAAGTTTTGAGTCACACCACATTGACCCCAAGACCTTTGAGATGATAGCTAAGGATGAAGGCAATTTAGAAGGAATAGTGGAGGAGGGAGAGGATGAGAATCTGAGACCAACTACAACAATAGGAGCTCTAGTTTGTCCGACTAGTGTCTCTCTTCTAAGTATCTCATCAGGAATAGAGGTTCAAGACAACCGTGGAGGAGCTGTTTCCCTGAACTTGCATGGAGAAGTGCATCTGCACAGTATAAGTGGTGGACTGTGGCCTCGTTGGAGGTGCAGTGGTTACACTGTCCCTTCAAGAGAACCTGCTGCAGGATAGTGACCTCAGCATCATGGCAGCATAAGATGCTCCCTCTTTTAATCTCTCCTTTTTAAACAACAAATCATACATCCATCCACAAACAAAACTGCCTTTGTGAAAGCTGTTGGATCTAGTACATATGCCAAGGGACGTACAAAGTGTCTCACCCACCTGTGCATCAGGTAATAGGCATACAGACATTGGTGAGGACTGTGGAACCAGCAGAGCCAATGAACCAGCCCAGACCCCTCTCAGGAAAAAAAAAAACCTCCACAGCAAAAGAAACAATCAAAAATTAAAATGGTAACCTATGGAATGGGAGAAAATATTTGCAAACCATATATTGAATAAGGGGTTAGAATCCACAATACATAAAGAACACATACAACTCAGTAACAAAGAACACAATCCTGGATGTGGAGAAAAGGGAACCCTTATACACTGTTGGTAATGCAAATCGGTTCAGCCACTATGGTTGACATTCCTCAAAATATTAGAAATAAAACTACCATATGATCCAGCAATTCCACTCTGGGGTATATCCCAAAGTATATACCCAAAGTAGGATATTGAAGAGATATATGCACTTCTATGTTTACTGCAGCCTTATTCACAACAGCCAAGATATAGAAACAACCTGTGTCTGTCAATAAACGAATGTATAAAGGTGTGGTGTATATATATATATTCAATGGAATATTATTCAGCTATGAGAAAGAAGGAAATCCTGCCATTTGCAATAACATGGGTGGAACTTGAGGGCATAATGCTTAGTGAGATAAGTAAGACAGAGAAAGACAAATACTGTATGATATTTATATATAGAATCTTAAAAAGCTGAACTTGTAAAAACATAGAATGGTAGTTACCAGGGGCTGGTGGGTAGGAGAATTTGGGAGACGTAGTTAAAGGGTACAGATTTGCAACCAGTAGATAAATAAGTCCTGGAGATCTAATGCACAGCATAATGATTATAGATGACAATACTGCATCGTAAACTTCAAAGTTGCTAAGAGACTAGATCTTAATTATTCCCACCACCAAAAAGAAATGATAATTATATGACATGATGAAGGTTTTAGCTAACGCTATGGTGGTAATCATATTGGAATATATAAATGTATCAAACCAACATGATGGACACCTTAAACTTATTCAATGTTATATGGCAATTATAGCCAATACAAATTTTTAAAAAGAAACAAGCTTAGAAGCCATAAAAAACACAAATGAGGGGCTTCCCTGGTGGCACAGTGGTTGAGAGACCGCCTGCCTGCGCATAAAGAGCCTGTGCTCTGCAACGGGAGAGACCACAACAGTGAGAGGCCCGCGTACCGCAAAAAAAAAAAAAAAACCCCAAGAAAACACAAATGATCTTAATGTATATTGTTAAGTGAAAGAAGCCAGTCACAAAAGGCTACATACTGTATGATTCCAATTACATGACATTCTAGAAAAGGCAAAGTTATAGAAATATTAAAAAACCAGTGGTTGACATGAGTTGGGGTTGGGGGCGGGGATTTGAAAAAGTGAAGCACAAGAAATTGTTAGTACAGTGAAACTCTTCTGTATGATACAATAATGGCGAATACATATCACCATACATTTGTCAAAACCCGTAGAACGTTACAGTACAAAGTGCAAACCTTAACGTATGCACTCTTTAAAAAATAATTTAGGAGTTCATGAGGATGAAATGAAAAATGTGACAAATAATATTAGTTTATTACAAATGTATGAAACTAATTCACTGAAGGGGGTGGGGAAATAAGATACTGACCTAAGTAATTTTAGAAATGACTGGAATCTGTAAGATTAAAGGCAAAAGGAAATGTTCATAATCAGTGTACTCTAGTTGATAACGATTTCCCCCACAGGGGTATGGAATAACAATGCTGGTGTGTGTGTGTGTGTGTGTGTGTGTGTGTGTGTGTGTGAATTAGACAAGTAAACTCATGGATGTTGAATGGTGGGAGCCAGGTTTCTCACAATTGAAATGGGAGGTTACAGATAAGCAAGGGGAGGAGGAATGATAGATATGGTAACAAACTAGAGTCAGAGACATCTGTATGAACCCATGTTTAGCATAATATAGTTATAGATGGGTTACACACAGAAATATTTACAGTTATGTGTGTATATAAAATATAGTATACACACATATATTTCCTTTCTCTTTCAGCTAAGAAGGCCTAGAAGCAATGACAGCCTAGTAACAATGAGTACACCTAGTACCCAGATCTTGGTTTCTTGGAGAAAGGGCTGAAACTGGGACTCGGGCAGGAAATGTACAACATGAGTTGAAGCACCTTGTACTGCAAGAAATGAAGAAAGGAAGTTGTCAAAAAAATCTACGTCAATGAGTGTATATTAAATGGACAGAGGAGTCTCCTGAAATGGCTCCTGAAATGGTCAAACTGGATAAATTTGAGCAACAAAATAAATTAGTGTTGGGTTATAACCCAAAGTATAAAATTAATAGCCATGAGTTCATACTAATATAAATAAATGGGGGAAGACATCGATCTTCTCTGAAGTATTCCAAATAATTTATGCAGAAAGTATCCCCTCAAGGAGGTACAGAGGTCCCTACTCCTTAAGTATGGGCCACAGATAGTGACTTCCTTCCAAAGAGTACAGTATGGAAAGAGGTTTTATTTATGTTTTTTTTGGAAAGAGGTTTTAAAAAGAAACTTTACAGAGCAGAAATTGAGACACAGAAGTAGAGAACAAACATATGGACACCAAGGGGGGAAAGCGGCGGGGGGTCAGGGTGGTGGTGTGATGGATTGGGAGATTGGGATTGACATGTATACACTGATGTGTATAAAATGGATGACTGATAAGAAAATAAATAAATAAACATTAAAAAAATAATAATTAAAAAAAAAGTAACTTTACAGTGGAAAACTCTGATAAACACCACCTCAGCTAGATAATCAAGACTACTGTAACAATTTACCATCAACTTAGCAGCTTCAAACAAGAGAAGTGTACTCTCTTTCAGTTCTTGGAACCAGAGTCCAAAATGAGTCTTATGGGGCTACAGTCAAGTGTTCAACAGTGTTGGTTCCTTCTGGAGGCTCCATGGGATAATTTGTTCCTTATCTTTTCCAGCTACCTGTGACTGCCAGCATTGCTTGACTTCTGTTTCTGTTGTCACATTGCCTTCTCTTCTTCTGTAGTCAAATCTCCCTCTGCCTCCCTCTTATAAGGGCATTTGTGGTTACATTGAGGGCTCACCAGGTAAGAGAGAGAATCTCCCCATTTCAAAATTAACTTAATGACACCTGCACATTACTTTTTTGCAATATAAGGTTAACTTCTCAGGTTCCAGGGACTAGGACATGGATATCATTGGGGCCATTATTCAACCCAGCACATTAACCATGAGAAAAGACATCAGATATGTCGCAGCTGACAGATATTCTACAAAATATCTGGCCAGTACTCCTCAAAACTGTCAAGGTCATCAAAAACAAGCAAAGTCTGAGAAACACAGCCAAGAGGAGTCTTAAGAGATGATAACATGTAGTAAAATATCCTAGATCGGATCTCAAAGAGAAAAAAACCATTAGCTAAAAACTAACGAATCTGAATAAAGTGAGATTCTGTTAATGATAATGGTTGATACAGGCTTATTAATTACAAAAATATACTATCAATAGATTAATGTAAAATGTTAATAATAAGGGAAATTGATGTATTGTACATGAGAACTCTGTACCATCTTTGCCATTTTTTAATACATCTAAATATATTCTAAAATAAAAAGTTTACTTTAAAAGTTAAAAATGTTTTATTTATAGTCATTTCAATTATGCCAAAAACAATGTAAGTCTCAACGAAGTCCAGAAGGAAGCACATAAAACATCCAAGGTCAATTTTAATGACGGTTACTGGTCTGAGACATGATTTTCATATTAAAAGCAAACATAATTATTATTAATATAAATTAAAATTTGCTTGAATTTTCAAGCTAAAAATGAGATTCCAATATTGATGGTCATTGTGGATCTGTTTGTGATCATAAATGATATTGCAACTGGCCACCTTGTGCTTAAATCTTTGTTGCACTTCATATTGTTTCTTTAGGACAGATTCTAAGAAGCAGATAGAATTACTAGTAGATATGATACTTTAAAAAAAGATTATATATATTTATTCTCCCATAAGCCAGTCCTTTGCAATTTATTCACCGTTTTTCTGTCTAGCAAGTTTTTCCAAATCTAGAGATTAGTTAAATATATGCCTATACTTTTTCTGATATTTAAGTCTTATATATTAAACTTTCCCATCTTGTACTCATACAGAAGAATTTAAAATTTCTGGTTGTTAAAAAGGATGGAATTTAGGAGAGTAAAATTATCTTTCCATAATGTTTTGGTTATTGATTCTTAAGTATATTTAATTGCATCGAAAATCTGAAATCACGAGTAGCTTATTTTTCTTGATCTTTAAACTGAAGAGAGATTCCCAAAAGAGTACTTGCAGAGATTAAAGGCTATTTCTGATTTAGGTAACCTCCTCCAGCTTCAGATTGAAGTACTCATCGGCTGGGAACTAAAGAAAATATGTCCTTACGGGAAGCGAGGTTAGGTTCTTATGATAGCTCTGGCAATACCTTGATTACGTCCCCAGTGAATATATACCCAAGACACAGGAAAATATTCTTTTAAAAGAACAATATTTGATCTACTACAGTTTATGATATAAACATCTTATAACCTATTTATTTTCAATTTGTATTTATTTAAGAAAAATTTAGATGTTTGACTAGATCTTTATTGTATTTATTAACAACTTTTGACCACATGAAATAATTATTTTAGTAAGTGGCCTTGCACAGCTAGAGGACTAGGTGACTACTCATGCTACTGGAAGAGATTGATTTGAATAACAACAGACCATCTCTAAATAACTTTTTTTGTTGTTGTCACTTCTTGCTCTGGTAACAGTAAGAGGTGAAGGTCTCAAGAATCTATTAAAAATGTTAGATTTGTTAAGGCTTAATGGAACACTTTTTTATCATGATACAAATAAGCAAATTACAGAATCATACAGTGAGAATGGGATTCTCCTTTGACAATGTTAATTACATCTGTTTTAAAAGACTTTATGCAGAAGTTTAAAAAATAATTCTATTTTGGAAAATTTATCTCGTATACTTGAGGGATAAGAGCAAAGATTATTTGCATGTAAAATAAAGGGTAGCTTAATGGCAGGTGAGAATTCTACCACTGAACCACCCAGGCACCAAAATGGTAGCTTAATGATCTATCATATAACAGTATCAAAATATTCCATTCCCACATTATCCTTATTCTTTTAATTTAAATCATAAAAGAATAGGTTCTGTTTTCTCAGGATGGAGAGTGGGGAAGGCATCATTTAAGAAGAAAACTCTATGTATTTTTAAAGTTATATTTAATTTTCAAGCATGCTAGCTCTCCTCAGTGTGAATAGGATCAAGCCCACTAATTCTGAACTAATTAGTGCCGATATTTCAAGTAACGTAGCACTGCATTAATATCCAGTGACTTTATTTTTTCATACAGATTATATGTTAAAAAAATTTTCCTTTTACTTTCTTTAAGTCTAAATCATTGAGTGTATTAAATATTTCTAGTAAGAGAACATTTTCTTTTTTAAAATATTTTAATTTAATGGGAGTATAGTTGATTTAAAATGGTGTGTTAGTTTCAGGTGTTCAGCAAAGCGATTCAGTTATACATATATATATATATTCATTCTTTTTTAGATTCTTTTCTCATATAGGTTATCACAGAATATTGGGTAGAGTTCCCTGTGCTATACAGTAGGTCCTTTTTGGTTATCTGTGTATAGTAGTGTGCATGTGTTCATCCCAAGCTCCTGATTTACCCCTCCCCCCACCTTTCCCAGAGAACATTTTCTTTTCTGTATATTCTTAAAAACAATATGCCAACATATTACTGAACTCAGATTTTGTGTTCACTCCCAAAGGAACGGTTGTACTTTGTAAAGGGAATAAGAAACTGGGAGACAGAATTATTGTTATAAGAGTCAGGAGATCTGGACTTTAGTCTTATGTCTGCTACTAATTCTCTGGTTGACTTTGGGAAGGTCACTTATTCATCTGACTCTTGTGTCTTCTTTTGGAAAAAAAATTACAAGAATTATTTTTTAAGTTTCGTTATACCTTAAATACTATATTAACCAGATGTTTAAGTTGTCGCTAAGACCAATACATCCTCACGTTTCATGTGGACTACAACAATGATCTAACTGGTCCCTGCTTGGTGTGCTGGTCCCTCCATTCCTTTATTTCCATATCGCAATAAAATGATGTTTCAAATATACTTTGGATATATTTATATCTGCTTTCCATTGCATTTAGAATAAAATCCTAACTCTTTTATCATAGCCCATAAAACCCTATAGGAACGGTCCCCCAAACTTCGACTTGTATCCCACTCTCCGTTTCAGATACATATACCTCTGCCAGTTCCTCACACATAATAAGCTAAGTCCTGCTTATGGCCTTGGCAAATGCTCTTCCCTCAACCTGAAACACTTTCCTGAAATCTTTACATGACTGACTTGTAGTTATTCACATCTCAGTTCAAATATCACCTACCCAGAGAGTCCTTCTCCAATGTCCCCTCAAGAAAATACCACCACCTGACCCTAAACCTCTTTATCACAGAACCCTGTTCACCTCCTTCTGAGTACTTTGTGACACTATAATTAAGGCATTCATTTAATTACTTGAATTATGCCTGTCTTCCCCACGAAAATGTACAACCTGGCTTGTACACTAATGTATCAACAGTGCCTAGAAGGGTGCTTGGCACAGAGTTTTAAGTGCTCAATAAATGTTTGTTGAACTAATGGATTTAACCTTTTTAGTATTGTCTTTTGTATAAAAAAGAATGTAAGTCAGATTTATTCCTAATTAAAAAAATACATTTCTTGTCATTAAAAAATTCTACACTTCAAAATTAATATTCATAATGTTCACTCTTGATATTTTTACCGGCAAGTTCTATCACTTGAATGCTGCTTATTTCAAATTGCCATTCAGAAAATATGAATACTTTGCATTATAAACTAGTAGAGATTTAAATCATATACTAAAATGCTGTAAACTTTAGTATAGCAAATCTGTCATTTATTTATAGGAAATCACTGATGATATGCCACGTGTTTTTTCCCAACTGTACCCATAATTCACTGTTTGTAAAATATTTACACTTTGCTAATCTCTCAATAATATTTCATTTTGGCATGATAAGAAAAAATGTCATTGAAATTGAATACCTTCCCATAGTCAATGTGCTCTGATGAACATGACAAAATATTTTAATCCTGCTTTTCAACTCCTTTAAAAATAAACTCTAGATATGCCTTAATTTCTAAGCATTTCTTATAACTACATTAAATATAACATAGAACCATATTATATACACAACAAAACTTAGATATATTTTATTATATATAATGCATAGCTATAAATATATACAATAAAACGTATGCAGTTCTAAAATAACATTTTTTAAACAATCTAAATTTATATTAACGTAAGAAACTTATTTTTTGTTGGGGTTTTATTGTTGTTATCTTTTAGTTATCTATTTCTAATTTATTGAGATGTGGTCAGAGAACGTGATCTAGTGATATGGATTTTTGAAATCTATTCAAAATTGCATTTCTCAAATATTATATATATGCACTTGAAAATAATGGGTATCCTTTGCTTGCTGGAGTTTATCAATGCTTATTAGATTAAGCAGATTAAGCTTATTCGTTGTATTTTGAATTCTATATCTTTACTGATATTTTAAAGTTTTTTGATCTATCTTTTATTATCAAGGTTATATTATATTCATGCATTTTTCAGCCAATTTCTCCTTGAAGAAAGAAAGCATTTTACTTCAAAACACTCTAAAATAGTGGTTCTCAAATGTTAGTGTACACCAGCATCATCTGGGGCTTCTGGTAAGCCACAATTGGTGGTCCCACTCCCAGAGTTTCTGATTCAGTAGGTCTGGGGTGGGGCCCAAGAATGTGCATTTCTTACAAATTCTCAGGTGTTGCTGATGCGCTGATCCGAGACCACATTTTGAGAACCATTATCCTAAAAGTGGATTTTCATCCTGGCTGCTAATTATAATCAACTGACGGGACTAAAAAGTAAAAATACCAGTGTTTGGACACCAAATATGACCAGAAAATTTCAGGGTAGGACCCAGGCTCCAGAAACTTTTTAAGATTCCCCAGGTTAATTCATTATGTAGCAGGAGTTGAGAACCATTAATCTAAAACATGTTTGAATCAATCTGACTTCACAATGTGTGATTAATATTCATCAAAGAGTAGTTTTTCCACACTTGGTTACCTCTAATTTGTCTAGAAATGTCTCCTTACTAGGAGCCTTATACCACTTTCCAATCTCCTTAGATTTTTCACTTACACAGACTTCACTGAATGACCATTACATGTAAAGCACTATACCAGCTTGCTTTGTTTATACCTATTTTTGTGTTCCTCTTTTGTGTAGTTCTTTTTCCTTATTTCAATTCATTATCATCTGAATAATAATGATCATCACAACAACAATAATAATGATAGTATTAACTATGTATCAGGCACTGTTCTAAGTGCTTTCCATGTATTAACTCATTTACTCCTCATACAACCTTATGAGGTAGGAATTATTATTTCTATCAAACAAATGAGGAAATTGAGGCAAACAGAGTTTAAGCTAACCAAGGTCACCATAGTATTATAATAAGTGGCTGGAATATGAACTTAGATATGCAGTCTGCTTTGAGCTACTAACAATCAGAAATTAAAGTATCTGTAAAATTAGAGACATTGGAAAAATATTGTTTATCCAAAAATTGATTTGCAGCTTTGCTTAAAAATTGTATCTCCCATTGTTTGTTTTAGTATGAATGCCTAGTAGAGTTTTTCATTCCAAAAAAATTTTTTTACTCCAAAATGGAGACCATTCTCAATCATAAACTGCATAAATCATATTCTTTGATTCTATACATTTGAACAGGTGACATAATTTTTATATTAATCTGCAGAAATCAATGCAACACTATCATATATTTTTATACTGCAATTTTCAAAATTCTTTGTATGACAAATAATTACTGTACACATAGAACACAGGTTGTGCAGGAAACCTTTTAACTTAAGTCTTTGATTTATATAAAATGCCCAGAATATTGCTAATCAGTACCTGTATTAGTCAGCTTGGGATGTTGTAACAGAATACCACAGACTGGGTGGCTTAAACAACAGGAGTTTATTTTCTCACAGTTGTGGAGGCTAGAAGTCCAAGATCAATGTGTGGCAAATTCAGTTTCTGGTGACAGCTCTCTTCCTGACTTTCAGAAGGAAAGCCACTATGTGCTCACATGATCTTTCCCCTGATTTCTGCAGAGGGTAGAGGGGCTTGAGGTTGAAGCAATTGCCATTGGCCAATGATTTAATCAATTATGACTATGTAATGAAGCCTCCATAAAAACCCCACATGACAGCTTTTTGGCCCCTTTTGAAGAGCTTCCATGTGGGGGAACCAGAAGCTCCTTTGTTCCAGACCTCAGCTCTGTGTATCTCTTCATCTGACTATTGATTTGTATCTGGTAATCTAGTGAGTAAACTGGTTTTCCTGAGTTCTGTGAGCAGTTCTAGCAAATTAATCAAACCTAAGAAGGGAATCATGGGAACCTGTCTTATAATCAGTAGGTCAGGTAACAACCATTGGAATTGAGTCCAGGAATGCTTTTCAGGTATCTTTAAATTCTGATTTAACTAAATATAAATAATAGGCTGTAGTCATTAAGGATGTCATGTATTTTGATATTGCTAGAAACGTTTCATGTATAGATTGACAACGTGCAATAAATCCGTCGAAATAATTCCAAACCAAGCAATTTATTTGTTGAATGAATCTCTGTCAGGGTTGAAATTAGGAAGGTAAAGATAGAGAGAGGTGATATTCTAGTCACGATAGATTAACGTTCTAAAATTCAAATGAAAACCTTCCATTCAGCTGAGAAATTTGAGCATTTTAATTCCTCCCATTCCAATCTCAAAATTTCCATTCAAATTACCAAAATAATATAGAATATATTAAAAAAGTATCTGTACTCTCTCTGGTACCAATGACATTCATATGTCAGAAATGTCTGAGTCAAGAGAAGCTGGATTGAGAGAAAGGTCCCCCAAAATATGGTCCACTTAATGTAAAGAATAAGATTCACTCTTTGCTCCCACATCTCTATACTTTGGAAATAATTGGAAGAGGCCTCTTAGCTCACAGTGACTAGATTTGGAAGCAGTTATAAGATGGCAGGCCAATCTTGATCATGTCAGCAATTCTGGGAAACAGACCAGGTGCACAGGAAATTCAGAGAAAGCACCCTGTAGCTCTACACACATTGGACCAACTCTGTGCTACGTAAAAGCAGGGGCACTGCAGACTGGTAAGATGACTCTATTCTGGCTGACCTTTTGCTGTCCTAAGATACACAGATAGCTATAAAGACTATAAGCTCATTTTATATCTGGCTGAGTTTTTACCTAATCCCTTTTTGTTTCTGACTTCTAATATTCCAATGAAAACAATGTTTGTAAGTCTCCGTTTTGTGTGAAAAGAAAAACGAAACCAACTGCAGTGTGTGTGTGTGTGTGTGTGTGTGTGTGTCTCAAAATAATGAATCCCAAAACGTTCAAAAAAGTTCATTTCCAGGTGTTGGGGAATGGAGGACACAGGGATTGGTGGGGTATTAAGTTTCTATATTTTCTTTTTATATTCCTATATTATTACATTTTTAAAATTGTCTCTTAAAAGGAAAATAATAGATGAAAGTTTATATAAATTTGGAGTAGGGAAATCCTTTTTAAGCCTAACATCTAGGGTAACAATGGCATTGATATTTAGCATTTGAATAACTTGACATCAAAATATAAAATAATATAAAAGGAAAGAAAAGGAAGGGAAAATAATTTTTAAAAATTGAAAGGCCAATAAAAAATTGGGGAAAAAATTTCCATAATATGATGAAGAAATATTTTCCTTAATACATACAGGGTTCTTAAAAATCAATAAAACAACAAATACCTCAAATCTAGCTCCTAGCACATAGTATGTATCTTAAAATACTCTTATAAGTGAATCTTTTTCACACAGGTAGAGAAAATGAGCTCATAAACAGATAAAATATTCAAGCTTAAAAATCAATTAAACAAAAATTCAAGAAATTATCCTTCTGCCTGGATTATCTGTCCAACTTTTTGTATACCTAGAAAATTCCTCAAGCCTCAAGATGTATACCAAGTATCATGTCATCTCTGAAGTCTTTCCTATTTCCCTATTCATATCATCTTCAGTGTTATCAGGTCACCGTTTATTTTATCCTGTCATTGAGTTTATTTTATTATAATTTGAGGGCATGTTTGTCTTCCCAGCTGGACTTAATTTTAAAAGACAAGGAAATTTTCTTTTTATTCCTTTTTTAAAAAATTGAGGTATAAGCAACATACATGGGCCGTGGCCGCTGGGCCTGCGCGTCCGGAGCCTGTGCTCCACAGTGGGAGAGGTCACAGCAGTGAGAGGCCTGCGTACCGCAAAAAAAAAAAAATAATAATAATAATAAAAAATTTTTTTTAAGTCTATGATTTTATTGAAAACATGAGAAAAGATCTGTCCTTTGATAATGAATAAAAATAGAAGGTACATATAAACTGAAGATCCAATTCTATTTCTTTTCTACAGAGTATCAGGCATGTTTTCTGTAAAATAAACTTTGTTTAATATTTACATAATTTTAAATGTAAAATGCCTATTAAAGTAGGTTATAGATAGTAAAGAATAAAGTAGACACATAGCTCTGTGAGATTTTTTTTCTGGTTACTCATCAGACTTTGGGTTCTTTTATGATTTAGTTGTGGCTTTTGGCTTTTCTGTCACATTTCAGATTAAAGTAGATTTTATATTGGTGTAACTTTAGCATATTTTCAAATCTTCTGTTTATTTTCTCTGCTATTTTTGAATTTTTCTCATCTTTTAAAAACAGAACTTGGCTTTCATCTGGTGCATTAGAAGACTTATTTAAATGTTATTAAGTCATTAATATAAATAGTATATTTTAGCCGCTCCAAATAAGAAATTTTCTGCTCAATGTCCATTTAGTGAATTAATGTATGACCTGACAGGGAACTAAAAATAGATGCAACTCATATTTACCTCAAATCATTTTGGTTTTAACTCAATTTATTAAGCCTTAGAAATGTAAATTATGCATATTTATTAAGTACTTAAATCAATATACCAAGATGATGGGGAAAATGTGTATTTATATTATAGTACAGCTTTCAGCTGTTTGGATGAATTCATGGAAACTTACTCAAACCTGCCTCTCACATTTTCCTTTAAAAAACCACAAGTTTAATTTTAGAGGGAAAGAGTGCCTCGGTCAAATGTAAGTTGAATTTGGCCAGAGTGAAAACTCTCGATTACTTCATAGAGGACACTGTTGATTGCAAAACATCCCTAATATCTGAAGCATCAGAGAATAAAATTTAATCATAATGCCATGTATTTGTCCATCTTTTCTCTTGTCACACTGTGGTTCACATTATGTACAATTGGAATGATTTTCTTGGGAAATTTTGCATTCTGTAAAATGAAACTAATGATTATTCCAGCCCAAATCAATTTATGGAACAACTGTGAAGCAAAAATGACATGTGCATAAATGCACCTTGAACATTGCTCCATGATTAAAAAGTATTATCAAAGATCAGTTAAAAAAATAAAATAAAAACTAAAAATACAGTAAAGTATCAATCCATTACTTTTTCCTCTTTTGTATCTTAACATTTATTTAATTTTTAATTTATTTTTTTAATTGGCATGATTATATACTTA
Source organism: Stenella coeruleoalba (assembly GCF_951394435.1). Taxonomy (NCBI): domain Eukaryota; kingdom Metazoa; phylum Chordata; class Mammalia; order Artiodactyla; family Delphinidae; genus Stenella; species Stenella coeruleoalba. The sequence goes on along the minus strand of NC_137152.1, from coordinate 102,544,260 downwards.
TATATGAAATTCATTTAAAGAAAACTTTTACTTTCTGCAAAAAAATAAGATCAATCAGTATGTATAACATAAATTATATTTTGAAATGAGAATGGTTTTACTTTTATGAAAGTAATATATAATCATTGTTAGAATCAGTTAATAAAGAAGAAAGGCAATCTAATCATAAAACACTTTCCAGAAATAAGCACTGTTAACATCTTGTCACATTCTCTTCTCTCACTATGTTTCTGTGTATGTGTGTGTCTGTGTGTGTGTGTATGCATGTTAAGATGTGTGTGTGTGTGTGTATGCATGTTAAGAATGGAGAACTGCATAAGCATTTTGGATATTCAAACTGTATAATCTTTGATTTAGGATTATCTAATAAATGCAGAATAATCAGGTTAAATATGTATGTAACTAAATTACCCTACCTAAATTTTTTACCTGCTTACTTTCTTACCAATAATGAATTTCTACTTCCTGCCATCCTTGCTAATATATTAAAAAATTTTTTTGATAGTCTAACAGATTTTTTAAGTTATCTTGTTGTTTTAATTTAATTTACAGTGAGGTGAATTTTTTTTCAAATATTTATTGATCATTTGCATTTTTATTTGCAATATTTACTAATTTTTGGTCCATTTTTTTCTCATTGTTTTGTAGGCTTTCACATACATTTAAAAGATGTTTTCAAACTCTTCCAAAAAATTAAAGAGGAGGGGACACTCCTAAACTCATTTTACAAGGCCAGCATCATCCTGATACCAAAGCCAGACAAGGACATTACAAGAAAAGAAAATTATAGGCCAATATCTCCGATGAATATAGATGCAAAAATCCTGAAAATCTATTAAAAAACTGAATTCAACAGCACATTAAAAGGATCATACACCATGATCAACTGGAATTATCCCTGATATGCAAGGATGGTTTAACATAAACAAATCAACAAATATGATACACCACATTAGCAGAATGAAGGATAAAAACATAGGATCATCTCAATAGATGCAGAAAAATCATTTGACAAAATTCAACATCCTTTTATGGTAAAAAAAACTCTCAACAAATTAGTTATAGAAGGAATGAACCTCAACATAATGAAGGCCATATGTGACAAGCCATAACTAACATTATACTCAACAGTGAAAAGCTGAAAGCTTTTTCTTTAAGATCTGGAACCAGACAAAAGTGCCCCCTCTGGACATTTCTATTCAACCTAATATTGGAAGCCTTAACCAGAGGAACTAGGCAAGAAAAAGAAATAAAAAGCATCCAAATGGGAAAGGAATGAATTAAATTATCTCTGTTTGCAGGGTACATCATATTATATAAAGGAAACCTAAAGACTCCACCAAAAAACTGTTAGAATAATAAACAAATTCAGTAAAGTTGCAGGATACAAAATCAATATACAAAAATCGTTTGTGTTTCTATAAACTGACAAAAAATTGAAAAATAAATAAAGAAAACAAACCCATTTACAATGGCATAAAAAAGAAAACAATACTTACTAATAAATTTAACCAAAAGGTAAAAGATATGAAGTTGAAAGTTATGACATTGATGAAAGAAGCTGAAGAAGACACAAATAAATAGACAGATGTCTCATGATCCTGGACTGGAAGAATTAATATTGTTAAAATGTCCATAGTACCCCAATGTGATCTACAGATTTAATCCCTATCAAAATTGCAATGGAAATAGAAAAAACAGTGGTAAAATTCATATGGAACCACAAAAAACCGTGAATAGTCAAAGCAATCTTGAGAAAAAAGAATAAAGTTGGAGGCATCACACTTCCTGATTTCAAACTATACTACAAAGCTAAGTAGTCAAAACAGTATAGTACTGGAATAAAAAGAGACACATAGACCAATGGAAAGAATTGATAGCCCAGAAATAAACTCATGCATTTACAGTAAACTAATATCTGATAAGGGCACCAAGAACACACAATGGGGAAAGGATAGTTTCTTCAATAAATGGTACTGGGAAAACTTGGTATCCACATACAAAAGAATAAAATTGGACCCCTATCTTATACCATATGCAAAAAAAATAATGCCAAATTCATTAAAGGCTTAAGATTTGAAACCTAAAATTCCTAGAAAAAAAGGAAAAAAAGTCCTTTAAATTGGTTTTGACAATGATTCTTTGGATAAGACACCAAAAGCGCAGAAAACAAAAGCTAAAATAAACAAATGGGACTACGTCAAACTAAAAAGCTTCTGCACAGCAAAAGAAACAATCAGTAAAATGAAAAGGCAATCTATGGAAACAGAGAAAATATGTGCAAACCAAATATCAGGTAAAGGGTTAATAACCACAATATGTAAAGAACTCATCACTCATTGCCAAAACAAATGAATAAACAAACAAATAACCCAATTAAAAATGAGCAAAGGATCTAAATACACATTTTTCAAAGAAGACATACAGATAGTCAACAGGTACATGAAATTATGCTCAACATCACTAATCATCACAGAAGTGCAAATGAACACCATGAGACATCACCTCACACATTTTAGGATGGCTATTATCAAAAAGACAGGAGATAAGTGTTGGGGAGGATGTGGAGAAAAGGGAACCCTTGCACACTGTTGTTGGTATTGTAAGTTGGTATAGATATTATGGAAAACAGTGTAAAGTTCCCTCAAAACATAGAAAATAGACCTACCAGATGATCCAGAAATTTCACTCCGGTATATATCCAAAGGAAATTAAATGAGTATCTCTAAGAGATATCTGCAATCCCATGTTCATTGTAGCATTATTCACAGTAGCCAAGATATGGATACAATCTTAGTGTCCATGGAGAGACAAATGGTTAAAGAAAATGTGGTATATGTATACAATGGAATAATATTCTGCCATACAAAAAAGGAGATCTTGCCATTTGCAACGACATGGATGAACATGGAGGACATTAGACTAAGTGAGATAAGCCAGACACAAGAAAGATAAATACTGTGTGATCTCACACATATTAAAAAAGTTGAACTCACTGAAGCAGAGAGTAGAATGATGGTTGTCATGGGCTGGATGGAGGGAAAATGGGGAGATGCTGGTAAAAGGGTGTAAACTTTCAGTTGCAAAATGAATAAGGTCTGGGGCTCTAATAATAGCATGGTGATTATAGTTAACAATAGTGTACTCTATACTTGAAATTTCCTAAGAGAGTAGATCTTAGGTGTTCTCACCATACACAAAGAAAAGGTAACAGTGACGTGATGGATGTGTAAAAAATTAACTTGATTGTGCTAATCATATCACAATGCATACATATATTAAATTATCATGTTGCAAACTTTTTAAAAAGTCACATTGTACAACCTAAATGTATGCAATTTGATTTGTCAATCATGTTTCAATAAATCTGGAAAAAAATGATTTTCCCTCTGTCTGTCATAGGTATGTATTTTTCCAGTTGTTCGTTTTAAACCTTGTTTTTAAACTTTGTTCTTGGTTGTTTTTAGACATATAGAAGTGTTTTTAAGTTTGTTCTATGGTCACTTAATTAATCTATAGCTTAATCATTTTTGGTTTTGTTGTCAAGTTTAGGAAGGCCTGCCTCATTCCAATTGAATAAAATACATTCAATATTCTAGTACTTCTTTGGTTTGAATCAACAAAAATTTATTTTTGTTTGAAGAAGGATTTAAGGGTTTTTTTGAATATATCATTAAGTAACATCACTAGTATCATTTATTTAATATTTTTTTTCCTAACTGACCTTAAATGCCAGCTAAAGCTAAATTATTGTTTATATACTTGGGTTTCTTTCCAGATTTTCTATTCCATTCTATGAGTCTCTTTGTTCTGGCAACAATACCATATTGTTGTAATTATAGTAGCTTCATAAAAATGAAGACAAATTTCTCCTCACTACTTTCCTTTGTGCAGATTTTTTTAACTTGGAGAGCCTCATACATTTATTTTTTTGATGTACATGGATGAACTTTGAAATTACATTATCATATTCCAAAGTTTTCCATTTTTGCTAATTTATCTTTTCCTAGAAATTTTCATCCAAATTTTCAACTTTATTTGCATAATTATGTTCTTAATTTTTAAGTTCCTCTGTATTTGTGATTATATACTGATCTTGCTCTTTCCCTCTGTAGGCTGTTGAATATTGATCTTATAATATAAACACATGACCTGGGTATGATGGGTTCAGGGGATGGAGTTTTTGATATGAGCACTTTCAGTTATGTAGCATTTTCTCTTTCTCCTGTCCTTCTTTCCTTCCCCTCTCTCTCATGGTAGGTGCTGTATGGGGGATCATCTTTTATCATCTGATTATATGTTCCACCTGATCTGTATTCCAGGTATAGACTCTAGCTCTGCTTGATCTCCTTCTTTTAGTTTTTACCTTGTGAGTTGAAGGAGTGTCCTCTTGTTTCATTGTCTCATTGTGACAGATGCCCCAGAGAATCAAGATTACACCCTTGGTATACGGTGGCCTAGCCAATGTTGGTAAACACAAAGATATAACAAATGAAGAACAAACACAACTCACAGTCTTTTTCATTTGTAACTGAAATTGCCCATCCCTATCCCCCAACACCGCAACCACCAATTTTTTATCTAAGTGATAATTTTAGTCAGTTCCTTGGAGGTAGGTAAACATCAGCTCTTACACTCTCATCTTTGCCTTATCTATTTGTAGAGATCATAAAATATTTATTGGATGAGTTAATGAGTGAATCACTTTCTCTTTGGTCTCTGTTATGCTCACTTCTCTTAAGTTTGAAAATGTTCAAGTTAACATAATAACATTTCCTAATATTTCCTAATGTTTTCGTTTATATGTGATGTTAATTTCTGGTGTCATTTCCTACCACTTGTTTTCTTCCCTCTCTTCAACCCCACAACACACACAACACACACATTCACACACACACTCTTCCTGCTGGTTCCTTCCTGTTGCAGCCAGTACTTACCTTCCCCAAATTTATACTAGTTACATAATAGGAAGAACATTCAAGCACCCATCCCTCCCTCCAGGTTTGTTTTTGAAAGGTAACTGTGAATAACGGAATAAAATATACAGGAAATTTTAAAAATGGAAGGAAGCAAATCAGTATAATCTCAGCCTCCTAACACATCAGCTATTAGGTTTGTGAGTTTTCTCCATACATATGTTTACATCATAGTAAAAATACCATTTTTATTAAGCATTAACTATATTTTTAGCAGCTTGTTAATTGTTACCATAATCGTTTTGATTTCTGCTTAATGGTCAATCAAGTGAAGATACTATAATTTGCTCAATTGCCTCTTTATCATTGCACCATTTGAAGGCTATTTTCACATGGTCACTACTATTAAAAAATCCAATGGTGATTAACTTTGTGTATTTATCTATATCTAACTTTTGAATTATTTTCTCAACATAAATTCCATCTTTTTATTCTAAAATAGCAGTGCTGTCTTTAATAGTGATTGGACCAGTTTAAAATATTATTATGGGGTTAATATTTTCATAATTTATCTCTACAAGTACCATCGAGTTATTATCTCACATCATTTAATATATTTCGCAGTGAAAATAGATCTCTAAGTTTTCTTCCAGATTTACATATCCATGAGTCTACTGAGTTCCCCTGGTTCTAAGGCAAAACCATTTCTAGACTAAAATTGTAAATTACTACAGTAGGGAACCTTTTAATTATATGAGTTACATCAACAAGAATAAATGGAGGGCTTCCCTGGTGGCACAGTGGTTGAGAGTCCGCCTGTCGATGCAGGGGACACGGGTTCGTGTCCGTGGCCATGGCCACTGAGCCTGCGCCTACAGAGCCTGTGCTCTGCAACGGGAGAGGCCGCAACGGTGAGAGGCCCGCGTACCGCAAAAAAAAAAAAAAAAAAAAAAAAAGAGTAAATGGAATTCACCTTACATAAATTCACTACCCATGCTAGAATGTCTTTAAAATGTAAGGCAGCTATATTTTGCAAACAACTTGTGGCAACATGTCCAAATAATTTCCATCTGAAGGAATAATTATAGGGTGTCTCTAGAAACACTGATAGGAAAACAGAATTTTAAAATTTACTTGTTTCAAAGTAGGATTAGTGGTAATAGCTAAACATGAGGGATGGGACAGGTAGTCGAGCTATCTGAAATATTTCCGATAATAATAATACACCTGCTGTTTACAGCTTAAATTTGGTGCAATTTTAAAATACTGAGAAATTATAAATATTATAATGCATTTTAGAACTATATATTGTAACATATATCCGGACTAACACTTCTTTCTACCTACTCTTCTGCAAATAGATATAAAAAATGTTCATATGCCATGTAAGATAACCTAATTAATAACTAAATGAATTTTTAAAGTTAAAGCATTTATTTTACCTGAAAACTTGATCTTATATATCCATTAGTGTTTATAGAATAAGCAGCTATTGGTCCACCCAAGTAATTTTTGATAGAACATGTCTAAGTAGTTACCCCTCAAAAAAAGGAAATAACACCATGAATTTCGCTTTGGCAATCAGCAATGTAAATTATGCTTGATTGAAGGGCACATACTGGGTTCAGTTGTAGACCTTGTTTCCAAGTCTATAGGAGAAGTGCTACTAAAATATTGTATAAGATTAGCCTGATAAAACCCAAATTTATGGTGCTATTCTATTATTTAAGTGATTTTGTATTTAGTAAGAATTTTTTAAAAAGAATTGGGGCTGAATGAAGTTGAATCTATTTGCTCTTCCACCACTGAAATGTGACTACACTGTTTTCATGTGTTCATTCATTCATTCAGTAACAACAGCCACAACAAATATATATTTGGAGAGAGAGACAGAAACACAGAGACAGGGAAAGAAATAGAAATTCCGAGGATACACTGGTGAAAAGTGAGGCACAGCCTCTCCTTACACGGAGTTTACAATCTAGTTAGATGAAACAAGTTAAAAATGAGAAAGTTTCTCTTTGTTATGAGTGCTACAAGGAAGATAAAGCAAGGCAATATGACAGTGATTATGGCGAGGGTTGACACAGGTAACATAGAATGTTCAGGAATGGCTTGGGGTCTTGGAATTTTATGAGAGGCTGAGTGAAGAGAATAATTCAAGATGAGAACATCTGGAGGGAAAGTGTGCCATAGGAAACATCTAGTGAAAAGATCCTGGGGGCAGAAATGAGCATAGAGTGTGCAAAGAATAGAAAGAAACCTAGTGTCACTAGAGCATAAAGAAGGCGAAGCAGAATGGTAAAAGTAGGGCATCAGATTATGCCGGCCTTTGCATGCTATAATGAGCATTTTGCTTGACCTTCCAAGCATATCAAGGGATACTGCATATCATATTATGTAATTATACATATTATATAAGTGGTTTCCTAACAGATGTATAGTACTACCTTGTAGTTATAGCAGTGAAGCTTATTATTCTGGTACATTTGTATTATTATATGTTAATATATTATTATATTACAAGATGACTGAATTAAGATTGCACATATAAATTTTTATTCATTGAGGTCTTACATTGTGCCAGTTACAACACTAAGCATTATGTAAAATATTTTATTAAATCCTCACAACAGCCTTTCTGTGTAGGAATTTATTATTACTCCCTCCCATTTTTTCCCCCACAGATGAAGAAACTGTGGAAATTTAATGGCTTGCTCAAGTTCATACTAATAAGAATTGGATCCTGGATTCTAAGAGTTTTTTACTCCAAGGAACCCACACAATCTGTAGGAGATTTTGCCTCCTGGACATGTCGAGGTCTGGGTAGCTTGCAAGTCAGGGTGTTCAGCTGATACATGGGTAGTGGTAATATCGCTAACTCAAATTCAATATTACAAGCCTTGTTCTAAATGTTGTAAATGTATTAACTCATTGAATCCTTACAACTTTATGAAGTAGGTGTTACTGTAATTTCCATTTTATAGATGAGGATACTGACGCACAGAGAGGTTAAATGATTCACCTTACATTACAAAACTAGTAGAGGGGCAGTGCCAGAGTTTGAAGCCAGGAGTCTGACTCCGGAACTTATGCTCTTAACAATTATTCTTTAAATGCCTTTCAAATGTAAAATTTAAGAAAGGTAAAATTCAAGGCAGCAACTGAGGACAACAGACCAAGAACTGCTTTGGTCTTTTGCATCAGTTTTCAGACCAAAGCAAGTAGTGCCTGGAAGCTTCTTGCAGGGAATGAAATCTTTCTGAGGGTCACTGCCCTCAGCTCACCAGAGCTAAACAAATGCGCCCTCATTGTTTTTCCACAGGCGCATATTTGGCATTTTAGGAGGGTCATTTTCTTTTCTTTTTTCTTTTCTATCTTTCCTTCCTTCCTTCCTCTCTCCCTCCCTCCCTCCCTCTCTTCTTTTTTTCAGCTCTTTCTGATATATTGTAGAGTGGCCTCTGGCCACTAAATGACAATAGCACTGCCCCTCTCTGACCCCTCCACTCATCAGGACAACTAAAAAGAGTTCCAGGAAAAGTCCTTAGGTCCACCAAAGTGCTTTTGCATATCTACATCTATAGCTGATGGCAGGCCTTTTTATCTACTAGGGTAGAAGGGAAGTACCAATCCTTGAATGTCAGCTATGTGCCAGACATACATTGTGCAAGACTATATTTGTACGAGTGTGAATACACATCTTTTAAAAATTTACAGTAATTTTATAAACTTGTGAGGTAGGAATATTATCTCCAACTTGCATATAAGGAATGTGAGAATCAGAGAGCTAATTTACCTAGGGTCTTACAGTGGTAGGGAGGGAAATTTAATTGAGGTCTGAATAACAAAGGCATTGCGTCAAAATGCCAGAACACTTGGGATGTTTACCACACTGCTTCAGCTGTCTTGGTCTTTTGATATTTACCCTAGGCATGGTTTTCCCTTTCAGATGAGCTCCAAGAATGGAGAATATGGGGTCTACCTTCTTAACTCATGATAAAGAGTTTCATCTGAGAGATATGTCTTTAGAAGTTCCCAGCTGGTCAGGGATTATCTTTTCTTCTTTAGTATGTGACTGATTCTTAAAGTTCCCATCTCTTTCAGAGCAAGAATTCAATTTAGGACTAAGGGCTCTGAAATGCTAGTCTCAAAAAAGGCTGTGAAACATAATCTCTAGAAATTTTAGATAATAGGATTGTTTGCTATTTTTCCAGACGGAGTGACATTCTGAAGCAAGGCATGGAACTAGATTAACTAAAAAGAAATAATGTTTTGACCATGTGATTAGCTAAAAAATGTATAAAGTAAATTGCTATGTGTTAATAAAATTGTCATTAATTTTTTTATCCTATACATTTCCCCGATAACAACCTTTCTGTTAATTTAAATGTCAATTGAACATATTTTCAACTTCATTAATTAGGAGCTAGGAATAGACTATGCTACAAGAAGAAATTTATTTTCAAAAGTAGAGTACTGACAAACATGATTTGAAGATTATTGTGGCAATAAAATGATTTTTTTGAGAAGGTCTAAAAGTGGAAAGCCAAAAGGCTAGCATTTCAAAAACAATCAATTACAGAAAACAATCTAATTTTGTTTGCAACTTCCTTCCATACTGACATCATAGTATGAGTTTGAAAATAAGAATTTTTTAATATCAATATTGTTTTTATGTTGGTTAAGAACCAGTTATTAGTTAGTCCTCTACATTTTGAAGTGGGTACTATTTCATATATTTCTCATTGATAAGTTTGCTCCTTTAATGTTCTGCCCATGATACTCAGTCTTATTTGAGCAACAGTGATAATGATGTCAGGATAATTATGACAATGCTGTAGGTTATTTATGTTGCATAACTCTTTTGTAATGTTTATAAAATACTTCCAGATTGAATTCCAGAAAAGTACCAATTTATCCTCCATTTCTCCTCACTCTTGCTAACATTACTATTATATATTTTAAAAAATAACCTCTGCCAGGGTGTGGAGAAAAGGGAGCCCTCTTGCACTGTGGGTGGGAATGTAAATTGATACAGCCAATATGGAGAACAGTATGGAGGTTCCTTAAAAAACTAAAAATAGAATTACCATATGACCCAGCAATCCCACTACTGGGCATATACCCTGAGAAAACCATAATTCAAAAAGAGTCATGTACCAAAATGTTCATTGCAGCTCTATTTACAATAGCCAGGACATGGAAGCAACCTAAGTGTCCATCGACAGATGAATGAATAAAGAAGATGTGGCACATATATACAATGGAATATTACTCAGTCATAAAAAGAAACAAAATCGAACTCTTTGTAGTGAGGTGGGTGGACCTAGAGTCTGTCATACAGAGTGAAGTAAGTCAGAAAGTGGAAAACAAATACTGTATGTTAACACATATATATGGAACCTAAAAAAAACAAAAAAGGTTCTGAAGAACCTAGGGGCAGGACAGGAATAAAGATGCAGACGTAGTGAATGGACTTGAGGACACAGGGGTGGGAAGGGTAAGCTGGGACGAAGTGAGAGAGTGGCATGGACATACATACGCTACCAAATGTAAAATAGATAGCTAGTGGGAAGCAGCTGCATAGCACAGGGATATCAACTCTGTGCTTTGTGACCACCTAGAGGTGTCGGATAGGGAGGGTGGGAGGGAGACGCAAGAGCGAGGAGATACGGGGAAATATGTATATGTATAGCTGATTCACTTTGTTATAAAGCAGAAACTAACACACCATTGTAAAGTAATTATACTCCAATAAAGATGTTAAAAAAATTTTTAATAAAAAATAAAAAAACCTCTGCCAATGCACTAGAGAAAATCGTATTTTATATAAATATTTGCATTTCTTTGATTCTTTGTCATCCTTGTATAGTGGAATATTTTAAGTATGCTGAATAGTCATTTATTTTAGGAATTGCATTTTCCCCTCTCTTGCCCGTTTTTGTCCTATTTTTGAGTTTTTTTCTAATTCAGTATAAAACTTTTATTTATAGTAAATGTATTAACTTATTGTCCATCATATGCAATGCAAATTATTTCCTAATTTAGTTCTTTGACTTTATTTTTGTTAATAGTGGGTGTTTAAAACAATTTGCATGTAGTTAAATATATCAACATTTCACATGTTGATATCCTTCTATCTTTACATCGTTTCATTTTAATTATTGTAGCTGAATTTTATTAACTGAAGGTAAAATCTGATCATAACCCTACTTTCTGGCTAAATGTACTTATGTTTTCTTGCTTATTGATTCCTCTATCTAAATTACGGCATTGCTTTGCCATTTTTTTTACAGGGAAGAAGGGAGGGAAGAGATTTTTGACTTGAATTTTATTATATGTGTAATTTTGAGGAGAGTTTGTGTAACTACAACGTCCACTCTTACCACTTTTCTCTCAATTTATTTACATCACTTTTTAAATCTATTCCATTATTAAAACTATTTTTAAGGTCATGCAAATATAGGTACTTTACATTTTCAGTTACAATTATTCCAAGATATTTTACATTTATAGTAATGTTGCTATTGTCAATAAAATATATATGTGTGGTTGTTTACTTCCCACTTTTTTGTTTGTTTGTTTTTGTTTTTGTTTTGCGGTACGTGGGCCTCTCACTGCTGTGGCCTCTCCCGCTGCGGAGCACAGGCTCCGGACGCGCAGGCTCAGCGGCCATGGCTCACGGGCCCAGCTGCTCCGCAGCATGTGGGATCCTCCCGGCCCGGGGCACGAACCCGTGTCCCCTGCATCGGCAGGCGGACTCTCAACCACTGCACCACCAGGGAAGCCCTACTTCCCACTTTTTACACCTTTTTAAAATTGTATTGTCATGCAAGTAGGTCTACAGTGTTGTGCTGACAAATAGTGTTGATAGTGGCCTTACATGTCTTGTTAATTTTAATGAATACATTTTTAACATTTGACCATTATGTACTATATTATATTTGTTATAGTTTTTTTTAAACTGTGTTTTGAGGTATAATTTACATATCATACAAGTTACTTATTTCAATTGTATAAGTCAATGCTATTTAGTAAGTTTACTGATTTGTGCAACCAATCACCCCAATCTGTTTTTAAAATGTTTCAATCACCCCACAAAGATCCCTCGTGCCCATTTTCAGTCATTCACTGAACACTATTCAGCCATGAGAAAAAGGTAATCCTGCCGTTTACAGAAATATGGATTAAATTTTAAATTATAAGGTGGTATATTAAGTGAAACTAGCAAAACTACTATATGATCTCATTTATATGTGGAATCTTAAAAATAGTCAAACTTGTAAAAACAGAAAGTAGAATGGTGGTTACTAGGTGGCATTTGGTGGGAAAGATAGGGAGATTCTGTTCAATGAATACATGTCTTCAGTTATAAAATTAATAAGCTCCGGGGACCTAATGGTGACCATAGTTAATAATACTGTATTGTGTTGTTGAAATTTGCTGAGAGTAGACCTTAAGCATTCTCGTCAGAAAAATTAACAAGATAAGTATCTGAGGTGATGGATGTGTGAATTAATCAGATTTTGGTAATCATTTCACTAAATATATTTATATCTAATTGCCGCTTTAAATATATACAATTTTATTTGTCAATTATACCTCCATAAAGCTGGGGGAAAAGAAAGATTGCAACATAGAAACGCTGCCTTGACTTTCCGGCCTGCTAGCCTGCCCTGTGGATTTCGGACTCAAGACTGTGTCATCAGCTCTTCCCTGAATTTCCAGCTTCTCAGGCAGCTCTACAAATTTCAGACTTGCTAGATCCCATAACTGTGTGAACAAAGTCATCAAAATCATTGCCTCACTCCCTTTGTCTCTATATCTGTCTCTCTTATACATATATATGTGTATTTTTATATATGATATTTTTGAGTAAACTTGTCTTATTGTTGCCCTTTGGGTGTATTTTTCTGTCTAAATATTTCATATTTAAAACCTTTTTAAATATACTTCTTTATTTTTAAATGTTTTTATTAAGCCATTTTCTCTGCATTCCTGTTATTTTTCTAAGTTTTTAGTTAAATAATCCATTTGTTTCTTTAAAAGTAATTTAATATTTGCTTGATTTTAAACTTAATATATATGTTTAAAATGTATAGAATGCCATTCTCATCCATGTTGAGTTGGCTGCTACTCTTTCAGGCTTTCATTAAGCTCTAAATCTTTCCCCCTTGGCCACAATTAAGAAATTACTGGTGAATTTTTACCAAAAGGTTGACATGCTTTGATTTGTAATTTATACTGTTTATATCTGTCTAACATCAGTATGGGGTATGTACTGTCTGGGAGTAATGTTGGAGTTAGGGAAGTCTGTCAGAGAGTAACGAGATAACCATCTGTTTAGATAGTAGAAAGAAGAAGAGATTCAAGTGAATGCAGGAGATAGAGTCAAGTATGGTGAATGAGAAAATATCAGGTACAAGTAGGTTGTAAGTAAGAAAAGAAAATTTGAATTTACAGGATCTGTATGATAGCTATATGGCTATTAAGCCATTAAACCAATTTGTAAGAAAGGTTTAGGTTTAAAGATACAGACTTAGGAAGAAAATCATCAGCTCTGAGAATCAATTAAATGACGTAGAAAATTAAGGAGAAAAAACAGACAGCTATGGTTGGAATCCTAGGGAACACCTAAATCTGAGCCACAGAGAAAGGAAGAGTAACCCTTAGAGGAGTGTCTTCATCAGTATGGGCTGCTATAACAAAAATATAGACTGGGTGGCTCAAACAACAAATATTTATTTCTCACAGTTCTGGAGGCTAGAAGTCTGAGATCAAGGAGCTGGCAGATTGTGTGTCTGAGGAAAGCCTGCTTCTTGGTTGCACACTACCAACTTCTTGCTGCATCCTCATGTGGTAGAAAGAGAGCTAGAAATATCTCTGGGATAACTTTTATAAGGGCACTAACCCCATCCGTGAGGATTCCATCATCATGACCTAATTATCTTCCAAAGTCCCAAAAGGCATTAAGTTTTCAACATGTGAATTTTGGGGAGACACAAACATTCAGTCCATAACAAGGAACTTGAGAAGACAAAAGTTGAGTAAGGGGAAAATCAGGAAATCATGGTGTCACAAAGTCCAAAGGTAGAGAGCATTTCCAGGTTTGCCCTTTAACTTTGAGTGTTTTTTAAGTAGCATCTTGATGTAGTGTGAGAGAAGCAGTTTATGAATGCCTTCATTTGGCACCATTGATCATTAAATATCATCTTTGTAAGATCTGATTCACACAGAGTTGGTCTGTGTTATGAACTTTGTGTCCCCCCTATTCGTTATAGGCCTTACTTGTCTCTCATTCACAGAATTTGATGCAACAGGGAACTAGTCTGCAGAGGATAAACGTTTAGCAATGAATTTGGTAATGGAGTCTGTTCTAGTCATAGAATTTTTATAGGTTCTCTTGGAAAAGTTAATGGGACAATAGCACATTACATCTGTAGTACTTTTATTTCACTGCTGAATGAGTTGCACTGTATTTATTCTTTCCATGCCTTAAAATTCAACTATTACTGAGTTCTTTGCTGTCATGAGCTATGACCAAACATTAATAATATTTCATATTCTAAATATTTTGTTCACTAAAATTGCACATGAAGAAAAAAATTGGTTTTGAAGTATTATTTTGGTCCTAACTCAAATGCCAGTGCAGTGGTATGAAAACTATAGACACGACAAAGAAAATATAGTCAATGTAATTGCCCTCCTCTCATTTACCATTTTCCACCCCCCCCGATTTAATTTACTCATCATTTTCATTTTAATTGTTTTTATACCTCACTTGCAAACTGTAATAGTTATAAAAGAAATAAAAGACTTACATATTTCCAGGAGCTTTAATTTTGGAGTGTCTGCACAAAAATTCCTTTTGACAGTTCTAGAAAACAGTGGAATATTCATCTGATCTAGTTGAGCTTTCTCCTAAAATCTATTAATACCAAATGTCAAAAGATTTAAAGACACTAGGTTGTGTATGCCCTTGGGTATGTAGGGGAGAAAAAAATCTTTTACCTCTACATATCTTGTATTTCTGGTTGGGGCCCTATAACTTTAATAAAAGACCAATGAACAAGAGAAAAACAAACAGAAATTTATTAACGTGTGCATTGTGCATATGCATGGATAACTCAAAGAGGTAGTTAGAACTTGGGTTTGTCTAACAACAAAAGAACAATAAATTTTTAGAGATGTGACAAGACAAAGGAAAAGGACTTTGAGCTTCTAGGGGTAGCAAATTATGGGAAGGCAAGTATTTGGGGAAATTAATAGTAGATAAGGGTAGCTTTAGCAAGGTTTGTTATGTAGATTCCTCTGGTATGCTCTCTGGGGCTGATAAGGGTCTAGAGTTTTCTCTAGTGATTAACTTTTGTCCCTCTTGGTAGAGAGGAGAGTGCAGAGACTTTTACAAATTTATGTCCTGGTTTCAGGCAAATAGGAGGAGAGCAGAGAACTTTTCTTGTATCTGCTTCTTCTCAATTGCTTTTGACTCAAATAATCCTTATGCCAAAGTGGCACATTTTGGGGTGGCATGTTTTGCTACCTTTCACTCATGTCCATCAAAGAGAATCTGGGTGGCATGGGAGGATCTTATCTTTTAGGAACTGCCTTTCTGATGAAGAATTTTTTTCACCTCCAGATGTAATTCTTCTCTTTGCCATACATGATGCTGTATAGTGTATATGGCATAGGACTTCTGGGTTTTCTGAGGAAGGATGAAACTCTAGATTAACTTTAAGGCTTCTAGCTTTAAAGCAAATGGGTAGATGGTGATTATACAAATTACAGAAGAAGCAGATTGTGTGAGGAATGTGATGAGTTCAGACTCACACACATTCACGTTTTCGTTTGAGTTTAGTATGGGATGTTCAAGTGGCAATATTGAGTATGCAGCTGAAGTTTGTAGTTCAAGGAAAAAACTTGGAGATGCAGCATTGGGAAAGATTAGCTTATAGGTAGAAATTGAAGCCATGAATATAAAAGATATTTTTCCAGGAAGACGGTGTAGAAGATGTGCAAAATAGTACATGAGGAAAATTCACATTTACTGGTTAGGTGTTATTTAGTAATTCAATTAAAAATAGTTAATATTTCTTGAATGCTCATTATGTCCAAATTTTGCTGCTAAGTATTAAACAATGAAAATCTCATTTAATCTTCATAAGAATCGTACGAGATAGATACTATTATTATTATAATTTTCATTTAACAGGTGAAGAACAGAGGTTAAGTGACTTGACCAAATCACACATTCAGTAAGTGGTACAACCAGGAATTTGACTTAGTCCATGCTCTTGACCATTGTCATATGCTTTTCAAATACTTATTTAACAGCCAAGCACAATACAAGGCAGTTGAAATACAGCAGTGAAAAGGACAGATAATCCTGCTTTCATGGGGCTTACTTCCTTGTGGTGAGAAAAGCCTTAAACTTATAAAACCATAAGTAAAAACATAAGCTAAAATTGTGTTAAGGGCTATAAAGAAATAATTGGAGTAATATGACGATGGGTGTAGAGATGGGGCGAGAGCCATTAGATAAGTTATTTGAGGACGACAGCTTTAAACAGTATTTAATCTGAGACTTGAATAATGAAGCCAGGGAAAGAGCTTTACAGGAATAGAGAACAGCAAGTGAAAAGACCTTGAGATGAGATAGGATGAACAAAGGGAAAAGTGGCATCAGAGGAGACTGGAGCAGGCAGGAGTCAAACCACATAAAGCCTTGCAGGCTGCAGGGAATAGTTTAGACTTTATTCTAAGAATAATGGGAAGGCAATAAGGGGTTTTAAGGAGAGGGGTCATATGATCTAATTTTTACATAAAAATAGCACCTTAGCTGCTCTCTGAATAATATATTGGAGGGAGATAAAAGTGAAAGCCTCAGGAAGACCAAGAGGAAGCTATTACAATAGCCCATGCAAGACATGATGGTGTCTCAATTTAAGGTAGTATCAGTGCAGATGAAAGGTAGACATGTTTGAGATATATTCTGGATATAGATACTATAGAACATGCTGATTGATATGGAAGGTAAGAAAAAGGGAGAAATAAGTTATTTGCAGTTTTTGGATCTGAACAGCTATGAGGATGGTGATTCCATTTACTGAGATGGAGAACACTGGGCAAGGAACATGTTGGTGGCTGGGAAATCAGTAATGTTGTTTTGGCAATGGCTGAATTAGACTTGTCCAACTCAGTGGAGAGGTCAAGTAGAAAGTTGTAAATATGTCTGTAGCTCTGGAGTAAGTTCTAGATTATAGTTTTAAATTTAGAAGTCATCAACAGACACATAAAGTCATGGATAAATAAGGTCACTTAAAAGGAAGAGAGATTTAAAATGAGAAGAGAAGAAGGTACTGAAGTCCCTGGAACTCAAGGTTAGGGTACATCATTGGGGATTGGATACATAGGAAGAGCTAGCAAAGAAAACCGTAAAGGAGTAACAAGTGCAATAAAAATACTTGACAATTTAACAACTCTCTTCTTCTTGGGATACACCTCTCTATTGGCTTTAATGATGATGTACATTTCTGGTTTTCCTTCATTGCACAAAGTAAGTGATTGGCTTTCAATACGAAAAGGTGAACTTCTTCCATGATAAGAAGAAGAAAATAGAAATATGAATACTGACACAGGTAAGTTTGTAGATTTGGTTGTGAGAAGATGATGCAGTTCTCTTCTGATGACTCTTATGATCTCACTGAAGCATAAGGTGATGCAATAAACTAAGGGTAAAGATGGAACAGGCTGGGGGAGAGAATCACTGAATACTATCAAGCAGGAATGATATGAGAAGGAGGGTAAGAATCAAGACAGAATGATATTATGGAAACTTGAGGAAAGAAGAGTTTCAGATAGATGGGAAAAATCTGTGTTATCAAATTTTTTCTGTAAGTTTATTAAGGTAAAGAAAAGGCTTTACATCAGAAATTTATTCTTAATGAAAGCAGATTCAGCAGAGTGGTAAAGTTAGAAGCCAGAGTACAGTGCCTGGGGAAGTGTGCAACATGAGGGTATAGAAAATGCGAGGGAGGACAGATTTTTAAAGATCAGTCAAGAAAAGAAGGAAAGTAAAAATAGCAAGAAAAAGTGACTTCTTTGAAGGAGGGCTTTATTTCATATTATTGTTTAGATTTAGCTTTTTTTCTAGTTTTATTGGAAAACAATTGACATGTTTGAGTATGTGAGTATAGGTCATAGGAAAGTATCCAGTAAAGAAGAAGAAACTGAAGAGAGAGAAAGGAGAGCGGATAATTGATGGAGAGAAGTCCTGGGGGAAACTACCTGGGACGAGGTCAAGAGCACAGGTGGAAGTGACTGTAAATTTGACAGTGTGGTTACAGACTATTCTAAGAACATTTATGAAAGACGGTTGACCTCTTGACATTTTCTGACATTCCCCACTGAACAGAACCATAATGTATTTTGTATGCTTAAAGGTGTTCATTAATATTTCAATGCAACTGAATGCTTTTTATGTTTTAGGTTGTCTTACAGAAAATTACTTAAGTAGCTCCTTATCCCCCCCAAATTTATTCATAAAGGCATATATGTGACTCTTCTTTAAAGATCTCTCCTTTAATTAGTATTTCTTTCTTATTCCTTATTTATGTCATGATGAATTAAATATTAACATATTGTCTTTGATTTAACCTAGAGTGAATATAAATGGTATTCTGGAAAAAGAAAAAAAAACTGACTTCAATTTTACACGCTACGCCTCTGCTGAATACCTCATTAGTGCTTTAATTCATGCAGAAAAGGTTAAAATGTACTGAAAGTGACAATTCCTAAATGGAAAACACTGTGCTTCTGGTTCACTCTCGCAGTAAAGTACAATCATTCTGGGGAAAGGAAAGTGCTAGAGAAGAGTTGTCAGAGTTGGTAGCTGAGTTGAGTTACCATGTGACCCTCTGAGAGGCAGGGACATTAGAAGCAAAGGGCCCTGAATGAATATGATCACATCACTTCTTTGGGAAATAGATGAACCGGGCAGGAGAGGATATTGTAATGTCCACTTTCACAGGCTCCTTTAGAACTTCCGTACAACTGAAATATCACTTCTGGAGAGACTGTAATATGGTATGGGCTTATGAATGCAAAGTAAAATGAAAAATTGAGAGGGTAGCTGTTTTCATTCCTCACATGATTTGTTCTTTGGTTAGTTGCCTATGTTGGCAACAGAGGATCCTCTGAAGAGATAATCAGAACAACTGATGATGTGTGAATAACCCCATTTGTATATTTAAGAAACCAAAACCCTTCCCTTTACAGTCACATTTTTGCAGCTGTCATATGAGGATTATACACATATATATGGAAACAAGAGAATCCAATCCTCCAAAATATTTTCAAGTTCAATTATCTCTACCTGGCCCATGTACATGGAGCCATTGTATTTCTCTCTTAGAATTGTTTGTCATTGACTCCTCACTATAAATGAACTAATTCAGTTAAATGTCAGTGTTAAAATAAATTTCATATTATTATACATTTCAAATCGCAAAGGAGTATCCCTTCTCCAGGTAGTTTCTCCAAATATTTTATTTTCTCTAGTATTTGCGTAACTGGAAATTTACCTTTCAAGCCCTAGACTGTGGGTCCAAATGAGTTTTCTTGGCTGCCTTGAGGTGGAACAAGCAATGAGACAGATGAGCAGAGGCCTTGGGAAGTTACATTGGGAACACTTGTCTTCCTGATTGCTGTTTATAGTGTTTGGCCAAGCTGATAATATTCTGTTTTAGGCAGCTCAATTGATGTGAATTATACACTGATTTTTACCATATGGACAGCTACGCCATGAAATGATTACATTATTTCAACAACAGTATCATAATATGTTTTAATAAGAAAATCATGCTAGCTTCTGGATAAAAAGAAATTATGCAGATGCAGTCACTGTCCTCATGTGCAAAGACTTCATTTAATTAACAAAAGTCTATGTTATATTGATAGAGAACTTTGCAGTTTTCAAAGCACTTCACATACATCTATTTGATGTTTACCACAATTGTATGCTGTAGAGATATGGGCATTAAAATATAGTAAGCCAAGTCAGAATCTAGAAAGTAAAGTGAATGTCCAGTAGAGATGGTCCATATCCAAGTAAGAAAGCTGAGGTAATTAAGTACAAATTCCTTGGTTCAAGCAATTTTACTTCTAGGAATTTCTCTTATGGAAATAGTTATTGTTTTGGGGAGATCATTGACCAAAGTTGAAGTAAGAGCCTTCTTTTTTTTTTTGCCAGGCCACAAATTAAGTAGTAGGTTATGTTTATAAGACAGTGAGTCAAAGATTCAAAACTTGAAGAAGCAGACTTTAGTTGGATATTTTCCCCAAATGAGTAATTTTAATATACATTCAGGATAACCTTAAGTAATAACCAGATATTATCCTCAATGTTTTTCAGACCTCTGCTGATGTGATTTTTTTTTTCTTCTTGAACAGTTTCAAATGTCCAAGCCCAAATGTAATCATTGTATATTTACATTCTCAGTCTTATGAGAAGCAGACAAAAAGATGTTTTTCCATATGTGAGCAATGGGTCACAACTTGCTCAGTGTGTCCCCTTCTTTCAACGCCCTGAAAAACTTCCTTATATGCAGGATGATTAAGAAAACATTCAATGAAAACTTCATTCTATCAGTGGGAGCACTGAGGGACAAACTTCTTATGTTTGATAACAGAAATATTACATAGTTTTAAGGATGTGAAAAATTTCAAACATCTAATGCTGTCTTTCCTTCTCTTTCTATAAATTATCTCATAGGACATATAAACATCTAAATTTTGCTGTACTAAGCTCTACTGACAATTTACTAAGTCTGTATGTTCACAGATAAAAGAACCATTGTCACATGGGTAAGAGCCAAGGTTTGGCCTACAGAGGCAGTATTGTCCAGTTTGATCCCCTTGACGCTTATACAGCTACGCAAGGATTACACACATACACACACACACACAATTACAAACACTGCAATTAATATCCTTATATCCTTATTTATCCAGATGCCAAATTCAGTCTGATTTGTAATAATAAACATTGATATCACTCTAAATATTTGTAAATAGGGAATTCAATAAATGTGATAGGGCATATAGGTAAATGGAACACTATGACCACCCCCTCCAAAATAAAAGAGATCTACATTTACTGAAATGAAAAGATGTCCACAATGAGCTAAATATGATATTTTATAAGAAAAATATATACATACGCATCCATATATTTATGGAAAGAAGTAAAATATGCTATTAAAAGTAGTTATCTTGAGATTATGGGACAAATTTCAAAGTCATGTAATAAAATTTTTACAAATGTTTTATAACACACATGAATTACTTAACGAGAAAAGAGTAAATATATAAAATAAATGAGTAAATTGAAGAACAGCTATGCATGGTATAGTTTTACCTACATAAAACATATACATATATGTTTATATATGAATGAAAATGCTAGGAGGATACATAGATAATTCTTAATAGTGATTCTCTATCGCTATTAAGTGATGGAGTTATGGTAGAAATTCCACTTTCTTCATACCATTTGAATGTTTTACAACCATTATATATTACAGATTAATCTGTACATAGTGATGCTAGCTATAACATGGATTCAGCCATTTTTATTATATAGTAGTATTCTCTAGGCAATGGCAACTCTTTCCCCCATCAATTTATAATCATTAGAGAAATATGATGCTCTAATATTCTAAGGACTTGATAACCTTCTAAAATAGTACAATTACTAATTAAAATGTATTACCACTTCTGAGGAATAGTAAAGCAGTGTTCATTATTTTGAAATTTGCTTCACAGTGTATAATTTGTCCTTTAACAGTTAATATAATTTTTATTTTTTTATTATTTTGGTCATAAAAGTGATTCAGAGAGAACGATTAAAATAATGTGCTTCGGTAAATAATCAAGAAGACATTGGATGAATGAATATGATGTATTTTAATGGGAGTCACTTCTGATAACTAAAATCCTGATTCTCACATTTAAAATAAACTTGATAAAACACTACCCTTACAAATTTCAGTATCTTAATTCTATTTACTTTAATTTCATATTTACTCTAAAAACTGAAATGTTTGATAAACAGCAAGAACCTACTTTATAGTACAAGGAACTATATCCAATATCTTGTAATAACCTATAATGGAAAGAATCTGAAAAAGATTTTATATATATATACACACACACACACACACACACACACACACACACACACACACACACGACTGAATCACTTTGCCATACACCTGAAACGTGAATCAAGTATACTTCAATAAAAAATAAAAATTAAAAAAACTAACATATTTGATTTAGATTGGAAAAACTGTAAAAGAATGATTGAATAGGCAATATAGTTAAATACTTCACTTTATGCAATCCTTGGAAGCAATTATGGAATATTAAACTTGTACATACAGGTGAAACAAAACAAGTGCATCTCATTTTTAGGGCAAGTAAGAAATAATCAGCTCTTTTTTTGCTTTTTAACTCTTTGTTTTGTGTTCTGTGGTCATTTTGAACAGCCCACTGATGCTACCTAGGACTATAAGGGGGAAAAAATGACTATGGAAAGATAAATCCTACTTTATATCTGCAAAAAATAAAAGGATATTTTTGATTTACCAAAAAGGAAAATGCATTTTCTTCATGATATCTTTATTTAAACTTTGTCACATGAGCACATATCATCACAGTTCTAATGAATGAAACCACGTTAAAGCTTAGTTGATTAACTAAAGAAAGAAATATATATCATATAATTCCTTGTTGTGTAATTAAATAGGCATTTCCATATAAATAACGTGAAGGGTGCCCTTTAGGTAAAGTTTAATTATCTGAAAAATAACTGCAGTTACTGTCATTAGATTTTTTTAAGTAAAAAAGAAATTTATGGTAAATCATAAGACTACAGTCATTAAGACTACAGTCATGATCAACCTATCAGAAAATGTTTTCAAAATGATACCTAAGATTAGTGACGTTGGGCATCTCTTCATGTGTTTGTAGTGGGAAGATGCTGCGTAACACAGGGAGATCAGCTTGAGGCTTTGTGATGACCTAGAGTGGTGGGATATGGAGGATGGGAGGGAGGCTCAAGAAGGATGGGATATGAGGATATATGTATACTTACAGATGATACACTTTTTTTTTAACATCTTTATTGGAATATAATCGTTTTACATTGCTGTGTTAGTTTCTGCTATATAACAAAGTGAATCAGCTATATGTATACATATATCCCCATATCCCCTCCCTCTTGCGTCTCCCTCCAACACTCCCTATCCTGCCCATCTGGGTGGTCACAAAGTACTGAGCTGATCTCCCTGTGTGATGCAGCTGCTTCCCACTAGTTATATATTTTACATTTGGTAGCATATATATGTCAATGCTGCTCTCTTACTTCGTCCTAGCTTACCCTTCCCTCTCCCAGTATCCTCAAGTCAATTCTCTATGTCTGTGTCTTTATTCCTGTCCTGCCCCTAGGTTCTTCAGAACCATTTTTTTTTTAGCTTCCATATATATGTGTTAGCATACGGTATTTTTTCTTCTCTTTCTGACTTACATCACTCTGTATGACAGTCTCTAGGTCCATCCACCTCACAACAAATAACTCAATTTCATTTCTTTTTATGGCTGAGTAATATTCCATTGTATATATGTGCCACATCTTCTTTATCCATTCATCTGGTGATGGACACTTAGGTTGCTTTCATGTCCTGGGTATTGTAAATAGAGCTGGAATGAATATTGTGGTACAAGACTCTTTTTGAATTATGGTTTTCTCAGGGTAGATGCCCAGTAGTGGGATTGCTGGGTCGTATGGTAGTTCTATTTTTTGTTTTTAAGGAACCTCCATACTGTTCTCCATAGTGGCTGTATCAATTTATATTCCCACCAACAGTGCAAGAGGGTTCCCATTTCTCCACACCCACTCCAGCATTTATTGTCTGTAGATTTTGTGATGGCCATTCTGACCAGTGTGAGTTGATACCTCACTGTAGTTTTGATTTGCATTTCTCTAATGATTAGTGATGTTGAGCATCCTTTAATATGTGTGTTGGCACTCTGTATACCTTATTTGGAGAAATGTCTATTTAGGTCTTCTTCCCATTTTTGGATTGGGTTGTTTGTTTTTTTGATATTGAGCTGCATGAGCTGCTTGTATGTTTTGGAGATTCATCCTTTGTCAGTTGCTTCATTTGCAAATATTTTCTCCCAATTCTAAGAGTTGTCTTTTTGTCTTGTTTATGGTTCCCTTTGCTGTGCAAAAGCTTCTAAGCTTCATTAGGTCCCATTTTTTTGTATTTGTTTTTATTTCCAGTTATCTAGGAGGTGGGCCATAAAGGATCTTGTTGTGATTTATGTCATAGGGTGTTCTGCCTATGTTCTCCTCTAAGAGTATTATAGTGTCTGGCCTTACATTTAGGTCTTTAATCCATTTTGAGCTTATTTTTATATACAGTGTTAGGGAGAGTTCTATTTTCATTCTTTTACATGTAGCTGTCCAGTTTTCCCAGCACCACTTATTGAAGAGGCTGTCTTTTCTCCATTGTATAGTCTTGCCTCCTTTATCAAAGATAAGGAGACCATATGTGCGTGGGTTTATCTATGGGCTTTCTATCCTGTTCCATTGATTGATATTTCTAATTTTGTGCCAGTACCATACTGTCTTGATTACTGTAGCTTTGTAGTATAGTCTGAAGTCAGGGAGCCTGATTCCTCCAGCTCCGTTTTTCTTTCTCAGGATTGCTTTAGCTATTGGAGGTCTTTTGTGCTTCCATAAAAATTGTGAAATTGTTGTTCTAGTTCTGTGAAAAATGCCATTGGTAGCTTGATAGTGATTGCACTGAATCTGTAGATTGCTTTGGGTAGTACAGTTATTTTCACAATGTTGATTCTTCCCATCCAAGAATATGGTATATCTCTCCATCTGTTTGTATTGTCTTTAATTTCTCCCATCAGTGTCTTATAGTTTTCTGCATACAGGATTTTTGTCTCCTTAGATAGGTTTATTCCCAGCTATTTTATTCTTTTTGTTGCAATAGTAAATGGGAGTGTTTCCTTAATTTCTCCTTCAGATTTTTCATCATTAGTGTAGAGGAATGCAAGAGATTTCTGTGCATTAAATTTGTATCCTGTTACTTTACCAAATTCATTGATTAGCTCTAGCAGTTTTCTGGTAGCATCTTTAGGATTCTCTATGTATAGTATCATGCCATCTGCAAAAAGTGACAGTTTTACTTCTTCTTTTCCAATTTGGATTCCTTTTATTTCTTTTTCTTTTCTCATTGCTGTGGCTAAAACGTCCAAATCAATGTTGAATAATAGTGGTGAGAGTGGACAACCTTGTCTTGTTCCTAATGTTGAAATAAATGATTTCAGTTTTTCAGCACCAAGAATGATGTTGGCTGTGGTTTTGTCATATATGGCCTTTATTATGTTGAGGTAAGTTCCCTCTATCCCTACTTTCTGGAGAGTTTTTATCATAAATGAATGTTGAATTTTGTCAAAAGCTTTTTCTACCTCTATTGAGATGATCATATGGTTTTTCTCCTTCAATTTGTTAATATGGTGTATCACATTGATTGATATGTGTATATTGAAGAATGCTTGCATTCCTGGGATAAACCCCACTTGATCATGGTGAATGATCCTTTTAATGTGCTCTTGGATTCTGTTTGCTAGTATTTTGTTGAGGATTTTTGCATCTATGTTCATCAGTGATATTGGTCTGTAGTTTTCTTTCTTTGTGACATCCTTGTCTGGTTTTGGTATCAGGGTGATGGTGGCCTTGTAGAATGAGTTTGGGAGTGTTCCTCCCTCTGCTATATTTTGGAAGAGTTTGAGAAGGATAGGTGTTAGCTCTTCTCTCAATGTTTGATAGAATTCGCCTGTGAAGCCATCTGGTCCTGGGCTTTTGTTTGTTGGAAGATTTTTAATCACAGTCTCAATTTCAGTGCTTGTGATTGGTCTATTTATATTTTCTATTTCTTCCTGGTTCAGTCTCAGAAGGTTGTGCTCTTCCAAGAATTTGTCCATTTCTTCCAGCTTGTCCATTTTACTGGCATAGAGTTGCTTGTAGTAATCTCTCATGATCCTTTGTATTTCTGCAGTGTCAGTTGTTACTTCTTTTTCATTTCTAATTCTATTGATTTGAGTCCTCTCCATTTTTGTCTTGATAAGTTTGGATAATGGTTTATCAATTTTGTTTATCTTCTCAAAAAACCAGATTTTAGTTACTGATCTTTTGTTTTCTTCATTCCTTTTTCATTTATTTCTGATCTTATCTTTATGGTTTCTTTCCTTCTGCTAAGTTGGCGTATTTTTTTGTTCTTCTTTCTCTAATTGCTTTAGGTGTAAGCTTAGGTTGTTTATTTGAGATGTTTCTTGTTTCTTGAGGTAGGATCGTATTGGTATAAACTTCCCTCTTAGAACTGCTTTTCCTGCATCCCATAGGTTTTGTGTCATCATGTTTTTATTGTCATTTGTTTCTCCGTATTTTTTGATTTCCTCTTTGATTTCTTCAGTGATCTCTTATTGTTTAGTACTGTATCGTTTAGCTTCCATGTATTTGTATTTTTTACAGTTTTGTTTTCCTGTAATTGTTATCTGGTCTCATAGCATTGTGGTCGGAAAAGGTACTTGATACTAATCAAGATATTCCACCTCACAGATAAAAGCAATTGGTCCACGAGTTGGTCATGTTGCCCAGAGTCCTTCCCTGGAATTTATAATATGACTCTAGAATAAAGAAGCTTCTCTCCACTGTGGTGTTTGGAGAATATGAATATGAGCCTACTGGTGGCTATCTTCTCTGAAATATGGAGAAGACCTGTCTATAAACGGAAGCCAAGTAGAGGGAAGCAGAGATGGGAAATAGCTATCTTAATAGTAGTAAATCCTAGTTTCAGCCCCTAAAGTTCTTGCTGTTTCCCCTTGTTCATTGTTCTTGCTATTTTCCCCTTGCCTTATTCTGGGGTTGAGTCTAAGAATGTATTATTATTAATTTAAAAAATCCTCAGTTGATTATGATGATTGGCTATGCATGGCAATTATGGGACATGTTAATAATTCATCCCTTTTGGTTTTTGATCTATGTCAGTTTTTCACTAAAATTTTTTCTGAAACACCAGTCACTCAAATACTCCACAGCAAAAAAGAGTTTTTCAGTGCTCATTAAAGGGTCTGAAAAGTCCTTCAGTAAAACTGATTAATTGCTGAACCCAGCATTTCTCAATTGCCATTTTTTAGTTAGGTAGTTATTAACATCTTACAAAACACAGTTTGGAAATGCTGAGTGATATACTATATTTATATATAATAATTTGCCAAGATTACGTTCATTTTATCAGTTTAGTATAATTGAAAATTTATCTCTTTTACATGAACTTTTCCCCAATTAACTTTGTGATTGATTAAATCTAAATTCATATCACTGGACTATCCTGCAATTTCCAGCTAGTCAAGATGATTTTTAATTTCAACTGGAATCCAACATATTTCTCTGCCAGCTTTGGGTCATTTGCATATTTGATAAGAAGGACTTCTAAAGCTACATTAATGTCTTTGTTCACTATGTTGAATCAGAAAGGGTTAATGATAGAGTCTCAAGTTATTCTGCCAGAAACTACTTTCCAAGTTAACACTGGTTAATTATTTGATATATTTGATATGTTATTCAACTGCTAATCCACCTAACACTTTTATCCTTCAGGCCACATTTTTCTTTCAACTACAAGTATGCCACAAGAGATTTTGTCATTTGGTTTCCTGAAATCAAACTTGATCTTCATACACAGTTTGTTGTGGTCTTTAAGTTGAATACCAAAAATATTTGCCCAAAATATTTGTTAGAAATTTTCTGTGGGAGTACAGCCCAAGGACCCTTATCTGTAAGTTGGCCAAGACCAAACCAGATTGAAATGGAATATATTAAATTTTATAGAAAAATAAAACAACTCTGAAACAAGAAAACTGATGATTAAAACTTTCTGTTATGCTATATGTTTTTAAAATTGGTGGCCTGTTACCCAGAATTCCCTCTAATCAAGATATTTAAAATTTCAAAATTAGAAATATAATTTTTGTCACCTGCAAATATTCCTGGAAAATATCACTAAAAATAAGGTTCAAAGCATTTTTTTAATTTTTAAATTTTAATTTGATATATATAAAAGAACACATATCATAGCTGTATATCTTGAATTATTCTCACAAAGCTGACATAACTCGTACCCAGATAAACAGAACCCCATACCCAGAAGCCTTTTGCAGGGTCCCTTGCACTTACTACCCCTCCAAGAATAACCACTATCCTAACTTCTAACTCCATAGATTAATTCTGCCTCCTGAAATAGAGCACAGGTCCAGGTTCATTAGATAAATTATAGTTCACAGAATTATTCTAAATGTTCAAGTTGAAGAAACTCAATGTTTTTCTTTAAAGTTTCTTGAACTTTCTGGTTGTACAATCTTGGCCAAGTTGTTTAACCTCTCTGAACCTCAGCTTCTTCAGCTTTACAATGGAAATAATTATAGTACCTATCTCACAGGCTTGTGAATAGTAAATATTTTATACATATATATGTATTTACATCTATCTATACAAATATTGTGTAGTAAATTTGTATGGATATATAGATAGATTTTGTAAAGAGTAGCACCTGGCACACAGTAAACACTCAAATTGTAATTATTGTTGGAGTGCTTAGAATACCCTAATATATATTTTAAATTATTATTAGTGTTAATTAAAACCATTGCTAATTAAATCAACTTTGCTTTTTGGGTTATGTTTTTCTTTCTTTCTTTTTTTTTTTTTTTTTTTTTTGCTTACCACCAAAAATATATCTTCCATTAATTACCATACAGCTGATCCCCTTTACCCGTTTTGAGCCTCTCACACATACCTCTTCCTCTCTGGTAACCACTACTCTGTTCTCTGTATCTGTGTGTTTGTTTTAGTTTGGTTTGTTCACTTATTTTGTTTTTGTTTGTTTATCAACTTTTTATATTCCACATGAGTCTTTCTCCATCTGACTTATTTCATTTAGCATAATACACTAAATATCTATCCATGTTGTCACAAATAACAAGATTTCAACTTTTTTATGGCTGAGTAATATTCCATTGTATATATATAATTTCTTCCTTTAGGTATGCTAATAATTGTTTTATATATATATTGGTGCTCCTATGTTAGGTACATGTATATTAATCATGGTTATGTCTTCTTAATAAATTGCCCCTTTAATATTATATACTGTCCATCTTTGTGTCTTGTTACCTTCTTTGGCTTGAAATCTATTTTGTCTGATATGAATATGGCTACACCTACTTTCTTTTGGCTACAATTTGCTTGGAGCATCATCTTCCATCCCTTCACTTTTAACCTTTATTTGTCTTTAGAGCTAAGGGGTGTCTCTTGGAGGCAGCATATTTTTGCATCTTGTTTCTTAATCCACGTAGCCACTCTGTGTTTTTTGATTGGTGAATGCAAGCCATTTATATTTAGGGTGACTACTGACAGATGAGGACATGGTATTGCAATTTTATTTCTTGTTTTCTGGTTGTTCTATATTTCCATTGTTTATTTTTCCTTGTATTTCTGTATGCCATTTTGTTATTTATTTATTTTATTTTTGAGCTGTTTTGGGTCTTTGTTGCTGTGTCTGGGCTTTCTCTAGTTGCGGTGAGCAGGGGCTACTCTTCATTGTGGTGCAGGGGCTTCTCACTGTGGTGGCTTCTCTTGTTGCAGAGCATGGGCTCTAGGCACGCAGACTCAGTAGTTGTGGCACATGGGCTTAGTTGTTCCGCAGCACGTGGGATCTTCCTGGACCAGGGATCAAACCTGTGTCCCCTGCATTGGCAAGTGGATTCTTAACCACTATGCCACCAGGGAAGTCCCCTGTGTGCAATTTTGGTTTGGTCATTTTCTATGATATTATTCTGCTTTTCCTCATTTTTATGTTTTGTGTCTCTGCTATATGTTTATGTTTTGTGGTTACTCTGAAGTTTGTATAAAGCGTCTCATAGATAAAATAGTCCTTTTTCTGCTGATAGCACCTCATCTACATTTACCTATACAAGTTCCATCCTTTTCCTCTTCCCCTTTTATATTTTTGTTGTCTCAAATTATCTTTTTCTATGTTGTGAGTTTGTTACCTGAGAGAGCTATAGTTTTTTTGTGTTTTTTTAAAACCTATTCTGATAAAGAGTTGCAATTTTCTAGTTCTATTTATTACCTAGCTCAAAGTTTTGTGTATTTTTGCTGTTTTGCTTCTGGTAGAAGAGGTCCTTTTAATGTCTCTCATAAGGCAGATCTAGTGTTAATGATCTTCCTCAGCTTCTGTTTTTTTTGTAGTCTTTATTTCTCCTTCGTATCTGAATGATAACTTTGCTTGATAGAGTATTCCTGGGTGACAGTTTTTATCTTAGTATTTTTCAGAATGTCATCCCACTTCCTTCTGGCTTATAGAGTTTCTGCTGAGAAATCAGCTCATACCCCAATGGGGATTCCTTTGTAGGTTACCATCTTTTTTCCCCAGCTGCCTTTAAAATTCTTTCTCTGTTATTGACTTTTGACAATTTTAATATTATGTGCCTTAGAGAAGGTCTTTTTGCATTGAGACAATTAGGTGTTCGGTGTTCTCTTAGCTTCATGGACTTGTATATCCAGTTCCTCCTCCAAATTTGGGAAGTTCTCAGCTTGTATTTCTTTAAATAATCTCTCTGCTCCCTTCTCTCTTTCTTCTCCTACCAGGACACCCATTATCCTAATGTTGCCCTTCCTGAAAGAATCAGATAGTTCTCATAGAATTTCCTCATTTTTCTATATCTTTTTTCTCTTTCTTCTACTTATATCATGTCTAGATTTCTATCTTTGTGCTCACTAATTCTTTCTTTCATATGGTCTGCTATATTTCCAGTGCTTTTGGATACATTTTTCATCTCAGTTATTGAATTCTTCAGCTCCACAATTGTGGTTTGGTTCTTTTTTAGAGTTTCAATCTCTTTGGCAAAATATTCCTTCTATTCATTAATTTTATTGCTAGACTCATTAAATTGCCTTTCTGAGTTTTCTTGTATCTCACTGAGTTTCTTCATGACACCTACTTTGAATTCTCTATCAGTTAAATCACAATATTCTGTGACTTCTGGAAAACTATCTTTTTGTGTGTGTGTGTGGTGCTTTAGTGTAACTGTGGTTCTTCATGGTGCTTGATGAATTGTTCCCCAGTTGGCGTATTTGAAGTTAAATGACAGGTTAGAAGTTAGTCTTTCTTTTCTTTTGTAGATGGTGCTGTAACACAAGTTTTTGGTTTCTTTTACCTGAGCTACCTTTGTTTATATTTGAGAGTTGGCACTTTCCAACCTCCATCTTCTCTGTAAAAGGTGTGGCTGCATGCCTTCCTTGTCTCTTCTTGTGCCTCTCGGATGCTTGCTGCCTTGCTTCTGCCAGAATCACTGTCAATACTGGGCTCTTCCCTTGTGTTGGGGATCCCCTGAGACAAAGGGTCTACCATGGCAGGAGGGGGAAGTGTGGGGGAGGGAGCTGGTGTCATGCAAGTGCCTCTACCATGTCCGGTGTTATAAGGTTCACGGCTCCGCCACTGCCAATGGGCGAGGGGCTGGGGTCATAAGTGCTTTAGTGGCTAGAGGGATGGGATCCTAGGCTGCAGAGGCTGGTGTGTTTGGGAGGCCAGGATAATGTACATGGCTTCCCCTGCTGTTACTGGGGTTTCTAAGGCTGTGGGCTCATCTGCTGTAGTCAGAAGATCAGGATTGCAGGCAGCAGTCCACCCATCTTTAGATGTACAGATTTGTGAAGTTCTCAAGCATCCTTTTGTGTTGAGCAGAGGCACTTTTGTTGAGTTGTGGATGTTTTACACATTGCAAGATTGAAAGGAGGAGATAAAGGTAGCTTTTCACTCTGCCATGTTTCTGGCGTAACCCCAAATCTACTTTGTTAAGAAACAGAATGTTTTAAATTTTTTTAAAATAAAAAAATACTGTTTTTATTGAACCTCATTATAAACACTAAAATAATGAATATCATGTTCTTGAATGATTGATTCACCTGTCATACGTTTCATTTTGTGGTAACAGTGATTAATTCTAGAGTGTTTGCAAGTTTATCTTCTGTATTATGGTGATTTTAAAATTCCTCACACTGACATTGAAATATGTCAATAATCTGTCAGCACATTCATGACTCACATAAAGTTCTACATGAAAAGCCATTGGTAATTTTCAAACATTTTAGAAAAGGTCTGAATAAAGCAATTAACCATGAAAATTGCTTTTGATTTTTTAGTAGTTTTAATATTTTCTGATTACATCAGAATATGACTCTTCTATCATTTTTAAGTCATGGTTATTGAGAACTCATGTAGGAGTCTAATTCAATAGGTATGGGATTATAAAATGAGGATGTGTCACAATTACACAAATATACGCTTAAAAGCATGTGGTTTTTGTTTGGTCATTGCTGTTATTGTTTGTTTTTCTGTGTTCCTGATATAACAGGTTTATAATCTCAAAGCTCTATCACTGAAATACTGGGAGTCCATACTCATTGACACGGACATTTAAAACAAAACTATTTCATTGAAGTATAATTTACATACAATGCAATTCACTCATTTTAAGTGTGTATCTCAGTGGTTTCCCATACATTTAGAGAGTTATGCAAATATCACTACAATCCAGTTTTAGAACATTTTCCTCAGTCCCAAGAGATCCATCATAACTTTGCAGTCAATCCTTGTCTGCCACCTCCAGATGCAGGCAACAACTAATTTACTTTTTATTTCTATAGATTTGCCTGTCCTGGACTTTCCATATAAATGGTATAATACAGTAGTATATTTTAGATAAAGTTGTTTTACAGTGTTGTTTATGTCTCCTATGCTCTTGCTGATTTTCTATCTAGATATTCTATACATTAATGAAAGTGGGGCATTGAAGTTTCCTAGTATGATTGTTAAATTGTTTATTTCTCCTTTAGTTTCTGTTCCTTTTTGCTTTATGTTCTTGGGGGCAGTGTTGTTATTATGAACAGAGGCTTTAAAAATTATAATTTATGCAATAAGCACTTCCAGAAGTTTAGAGTAATGACCACAAAAACACTCCTCAATGAAGGCAACAAAATGACAGCAAAAATTGTCAAAATAAATTTTTCATGACTTTGGAAATTAACCAAAATCTTGGGAAAATCTGAAGAGCATTTATTTAGGAAAAATGACTAAATCTCAATAAGAACAGTGAGAAGTTTTACATTTAACTTGACCTATTTCTATCCCTCTTTCGTTTTGTGGTAGACTTAAAATCCAACAGCATCACAATGAGTTTATCTGTGAAAACCAGCACACTGTTGGATATAACTGGTTTAGAGTTCCCCAAATACACCATCCATTGAGAACTGTCACTATTCAATCTGTTTGGCAGCTCCCTAAAAAGCTCCATTGTCAGTGTTTGCTTTTATTTGACCTGACTCAGAGATAACTTTGCATGAGCATCCCTAAGTTGTGGAAAACAATCAGCAGCAACTATTTAACATGTCAACTGACTGAAGTAACAATACTACTTAAGACTAACTAGAGGCTAATCAAAAAAATTTTTTTAAAACTGAAGAATAAGATATTCATAAAGGAGTTTTTAAAGTCTGAAACATTCCTGGGAATCTAGACAGTCACATGCATGTGTTAAGATGTTTGCATGCCGAGGAAAGATCTGAGAGGACCGTAATCTCCTACCTCTGGCTGACCTTGTGTCACTATACAATCAGGAAATAACGGCTAAGGCAGAGTTGTAAATTTCCTACCTAAGCATTAGAAACGTGTCTCGACAAACATACAGAGGCTCTTGGTAAGGACAGAAGAATTCTTGGTTCAATGAGTTTAGGTATATCTCTGTCCAACCATTAGCTGTCAACTAAGATACATCAATGACCACACACAACAATGAATAAATACTTTACAGAATGATTCAAGGACATCACAGAAGAAATAAACAGGAGAGGAACAACAATAACTGATTTTCAGTTTGGCCACATCATTGTATTTAAAATGTCCAGTTTTAAAGAAAAAATTTGAGACATGAAAAGAAACAGGAAAATATGTCCCATAAAAAGGAAAAGCAAATGAATACAAATTATCCCTGAGGAAGCACAAATTTTGGACTTACTAGATAAAGACTTTAAAATCATTTGTTACAAATTAGTTCAAAGACTAAAGAGAACAATGTCTAGATAAATAAAAGATATGAGAATTATGTTTCACCAAATATAGCATGTCAATAAAGGCATAGAAAGTATATGAAAAATAAATAAAATGCTGTACTTGAAAAGTACAATAACTGAAATGAAAAATGCACTAAAGGGGCTCAATATCAGATTTGAGCAGGCATAAGAAAGAATCAGTGAATTTGAGATAGGTCAAATGAAGCTATCCAGTCTGAGGAAAAGCAAGATAACAGCATGAAGAAAAATGAACAGAGCCTAAGAAACTTTTAGAATACCATCAAAAATATCATGGGAATCTGAGGAGAGAAGGGAGAAGAGGCACGATGAATATTTGAATAAATAATGGCTGTAAAGTTTCCAAGCTTGATGAAAAAATTAATCTAAAAGTCCAATAAGTTCAATGAACTCCAACCTGGATAAATTCAAAGAGAAGCAAACCTGAACACATGATATCAAACTGTTAAAAGACAAAACCAAAAAGATAATCTTTAAAGCAGCAAGAGGAAAGCAACTCATCATATACAAGGGATCTTCAGTAAACTTAACAGTAGACTTCTTGTCAGAAACCGTGGAGACCAGGGGACTTCCCTGGTGGTCCAGCTGTTATGACTCCATGCTTCTACTGCACGGAGCAGGGGGCATGAGTTCAATCCCAGGTTGGGGAAGTAAGGTCCCACATGCCACACAGTGCAGCCAAAAAGTAAAAAGAAAAGAAAAGAAAAGAAAAGAAACCATGGAGACCAGAAGGAAGTGGAATGACATATTCAAACTGCTGAAAGAGACTGAATTCTATGTCCAGGGAATTAGCCATCAAAAAATGAAAGAGAAATTAAGACATTCCTTGATATACCAAAATGGAAGGAATCTTTTACTCATAAACCTTCCCTACCACAAATACTAAAGGTAGTCCTTTAGGGTGAGATGAAAGGCCTCTAGACAGTAATTCAAAGCCACACAAAGAAATGAAAAGCCTAGTATGAGTAAGTACATTGTTACCTCCTGGCACAAATAAAGAAACATTATAAATACCTTTCTTTTTGTAAATCTTTTCTTCCAAAATCTACTTTAAAAGACAAATACCTAAAACAATAATTGAAAAATCTGTGTTG
Organism: Stenella coeruleoalba; assembly: GCF_951394435.1. Lineage (NCBI taxonomy): Eukaryota > Metazoa > Chordata > Mammalia > Artiodactyla > Delphinidae > Stenella > Stenella coeruleoalba. The sequence goes on along the minus strand of NC_137152.1, from coordinate 102,508,966 downwards.
ATGGGTTTAAAAAATATACATGTATATATAAATGTAATTTGTTTTACAATAATACCATAAAGAAGGGTATTATACAATGCCATATATTTTAGCAAAGTTTTTTTATGATATTGAAGTTATGTTGATATCAATCCAAACTTGTTTTTTTTAAGTTAAAATGTTAGTTGTAATTGTAGGGCAACCACTAAGAAAGTAACTCCATAAAATATGGTAAAAGAGACAATAAGGGACTTAAAATGGTTTGCTAGATAATATAAATTTAACACACAAAAATCAATAATGGAGGAATAAGGACCAGAAAGATACAGAACATATAGACAACAAATAGAAAAATGGCAGAAACTAATCTTACTTTATCAATAATTACATTAAATGCAAATGGCCTAAATACTGCAAGCAAAAGGCAGAGACTAGAAGAGTGGATAAAAAATAATCATGATTCAACTATATACTGTGTAAAAGAGACACTTTAGATTCAAAGACAAAAATAGGTTAAAACTAAAGGATAGAAAAAAAAGAAATAATATGAAAACTCTAACTCAAGAAAGCTGGAGTGGCTATACTAACAATAAAGATAAAATAGACAATAAGATAAGAATCTGTACTAGAAACAAAAAGGATATTATTATGATGAGTAAATCCATTGATAAGACATAACAATTACAAATTTACATGCATTTAATAGAGCTCCAAAATATATGAAACAAACGTAACAGAATTAGATGGAGAAATAGACAATTCAACAATAGTAAGTGGTGATTTCAACATCCCATTTTAAATAATGGATAAGACAAATAGGCAAAATATCAACAAGAAAATATAAGATTTGAAGAACATTACAAACCAATTAGACCTAACAAACATCTGTAGAACATTCCACCCAACCATAGCAGAACACACATTTTTCTTAAGGGCACATGGAACATTTTCCTGGATAGACCATATTTTGGGTCATAAAATAAGCCTCAATGAATTCAAAAGGATAAGATTATACAAGTTGTATTCTCTGATTACATGGAATAAAAACAGAAATCATTAATTAAGGAAATTTGGGAATTCACAAATATGTGGAAATTAAAAAGCACATTCTTAGATAACCAGTGTATCAAAAAAGAAATCACAAGGGAAATGGAAAAAACTAAGATGAATGAAAATGAAAACATTACATAGCAAAACATGGTGTATAGCAAAAGCAAAGCTTAGAAGGATATTTGTAACTATTAACCCCAATGTTAGGAAAGATGAAAGATATCAATTCAGTAATTTCAGTATTCATGTTAAGAAACTAAAAACAAAAGAGCACACAAAATCCAAGCAAGAGGAAAGAAGGAATAAAGATCTGAAATTAATGAAATATAAAACAAATAATAGAGATTTATCAATGAAAGCAAAAGTTGGTTCTTTGAAGAAAGCAACAAAATGGATAAACTTTTATCTATAATGAACAAGAAAGAGGGTAATTTCAAATTACTTAAATCAAGTATGAAAAATGAAACATCAATATAGGCCTTACAGAAATAAAAATGATTATGAGGGAATATTATGGTCAACTGAAGGCCAAATAATTAGATAACTGAGACGAGATGGACATCTTCCCAAAAAGACACAAAATCCTGAGAGTGACATAAGAAAAAATAGAAAATCTAAATAGATATATAACAAGTAAGGAGATAGAATTAGTAATAAAAAACAAAAATGGGAAAACCTTACAGCAAAGAAAATCCCAGGCCCAACGAGTTCACTGGCAAATTCTGCCAAACATTTGAAGAATTAACACCAATCTTTCACAGATTTTCCAAAAATTAGAATAGGAGAGGGACTTCCCTGCTGGCACAGTGGTTAAGAATCTGCCTGCTAATGCAGGGGACACGGGTTTGAGCCCTGGTCCAGGAAGATCCCACATGCCACGGAGCAACTAAGCCTGTGTGCCACAACTACTGAGCCTGCACTTTAGAGACCACGTGCCACAACTACTGAGCCTGTACTCTAGAGACCGTGTGCCACAACTACTGAGCCTGTGCGCCACAACTACTGAAACCCACGTGCCTAGAGTCCCTGCTCCACAACAAGAGAAACCACCACAATGAGAAGCTCACGCACTGCAATGAAGAGTAGCCCCCACTCGCTGCAACTAGAGAAAGCCTGCACGTAGCAACGAAGACCCAACGCAGCCAAAAATAAATAAATAAATTTATTTTTTAAAAAAGAATAGGAGAGTACACATCTCAGCTCTTTCTCTGAGGCCAGTGTTAATCCTGATACTAAAACCAGACAAAGACATCACATGAAAAGAAAACTACAGACCAATATCCCTTATGAATATAGATGTAAAAATCCACAACAAAATATTAGCAAGCTGAATCCAGTAACATATAAATAGGATTGTACACCATGATCATTTGAGATTTATCATAGGAGAATGCAAGGTTAGTTCAACATAAAAAAATCAATGTAAGTGTCATATTAATAGAATGAAGGAAAAACATCAGAGGATCATCTCAATAGGTGTAGAAAGAGCACTTGACACAATCCAACATCCTTTCATGATAAAAACAATCAACCTAAGAATAGAAGTAAACTTCCTCAACCTGATAAATGCCATCTAAGAAAAACCCATAGTTACCCATATAGATACCAAGGGGGGAAAACCGTGGTAGGGTGGGGATGGTGGTGTGCTGAATTGGGAGATTGGGATTGACATGTATACATGGATGTGTATAAAATTGATCACTAATAAGAATCTGCAGTATAAAAAAACAAACAAAGAAACAACTAATACTAAACTTTCTTTGGGTTATTTGTATGGAAATATGTTAATATAAATGTTTCAGACATTACATGAAATTTCTAAAAATCTTAAAAAAGAAAAAAAAAGAAAAACCCATAGTTACCATCATACTTAATTGTGAAATATTTAATGTTTTTTTCCTAAGATCGGGATCCAAATAAATGTGTCCACTCTCACTGCTTTCTTGTCAAAATTGTGCTTGAGGCTCCAATCAGAGCTATAAGCAACAAAAAGTTATAAAAGGGGTCATTGGATACAATGAGACTGGTATAGGTAAGTCAGAGTGACAGCATGTTGGATCTTGAAGGTCATATTAAGAACATTTGGATTTATTCTGAGAACAATGAGAATATAGAAGAAAGTAATGATATTTAATGGAGAAGACATTCTTTTGCACTTTACTGTTCAAAAATATTATGCATTCTTTTTAATTGTAGTTAACCAAACGTTTAAATTTTAAAATGTTGAAATAATTTAAATTTTAAACTGACATTTCTGATTATGTGTCCATCCTAATATAGGTTTAAAATCTGACTTGAATCAAAAACATTCAAAATAGATTTCTCTTTTTGTCACTCCTAGAAACATATTGAAACATGAAAGAAAAGTCCCTGGAAAATTCTTACCTCTTCATTTTAATTTAAATTGAAAATGCAATGCATAGTCAAAGAATATCTGCTGTGATTATTTTTTCATCCTGTGCCCAGAATTCTCCATTGAATACTATGCTGTGAAGGTTAATACCAGCAGGCTTAGTATTGGCTTGGGCTTTATTATTGAAATAAGAAATACTTGCCTGGCACTGATCCCTGGTCAAGGCATGTATTTCTTTTTTTTTCTTTTTTTATCACTGTGGGTCCAAGGAGTTTCAGGGAGCTTTGTCTCTGATTTTCAGCATTGGTTATTGTTAACACTGAGATTGATGACTTGCACCTGGTCTCAGTGAGGACCCCAGGGTCTGTGACACTGGGGTTGATTACACAGCAAAAATGGGTCTTAAAAGGGAGCATAGTTGAAACCTGTGTCCAACCATTTCAGACAAAACACTGTGAGACAATCTTTGATTGTCATTCATTTATTAACTTTAATGTGGTTTGTATGTTGTATCATGCTCCTGCAATAAACCACACGTTTGTAAGCACTGTCATTTTGGATCCTGCTAGCATTCATTAGCAATGGAACCCTATCTAACTGCCACTTTCAGTGCAGATACCTATTTTCTATTGCCTGATTTCAAACTCTTCGGTACAATTAACAGGCCCTTCCCAAATGGCCTAATTTATCTCTCCAAATGTGTATGTGTCCCTCCTGCTGAATATAATTTTATTACCCAATATAATTTTATTTTTTCCTTTGTATTTTCATAGAAGTGGTTCATCCTGTCATTGTAATACTACTGGATTGAATCATGACTATCTGTTAATACTTTTGTATCCACCCATCCTTAACACATTGTCTGAAGCACAGTAAGTGCTCAACAAACTTTGGATGGATGCATACATGCATGTATGCATGAAAGATTGTCCTTAGGTTTAGCCATACTGCTCTTGAAGTAACATTTCTCTAAAAACAAATGGCACAAAGTGACAAAAACAGTGTGTCTGTAGAAATATATGAAAGCATAAAATCAAATAATATTCCTGACTATCTACTTGACCTTGCTAGTGTTTATAACTGCTTCTATTACCAGCTAATTCTATCCCATTGTTCATTTATTACAATAATCTAACTTGGTCATCACATATAGGAGAAGGCTTCATTGAGCTGCAGTGAAAGTATGGCTCTAAATGTGCCAGGGATAGTTAAATGAATTATAATGTGATATTGGCCAGGGGCTCAGCCTAAAAAATAATGAATGGACAGTTAGCTGATCTGAAAGGAGAGTGCAATGGAAATTTTAAACAATTCACTGATAATCACCCAGGAGGGATTTGGAAAGTATGCTTTTATAGATAACATTCACAAAAAATATTTAAAATTAATGCTTGAAAACCTTCAGCCAAATTTGTTTTAATCCCTATAATATGCAGAGTATTACGATTTGCTTTACCAGTTAGGCTTTGCATCAGGCTTTCATGTTCATGTAAAATACTAAAATGGAACGGAAATTTATACAGCCACTTTTGTAAGAATAACTTCAAGACATTAACCTGGCCAAGAAATGACTGCATTCAGCCAATGAATACACTCTTGAAGTTATGATTTGCTACAATCATTGACCAAGAAGCCAGGCTCCATTAAAAAAAATGTCTTTTCTTCCCATCCCACAGCAATCTGATTTTTAAGCTAATGGAGCTATTGACAGTAAAAGAGTTTTAACCCTCTGCAAAACAACAGCAGCAACAACAAAAACGTTTGCAAACAAACTCCTGTGTTGAGTTATTATAACAGAGGAGTTTAAAATTAAGTGTTGTTGCAGAAAAGCATAATAGGCAACTGTGCCGATAAAATTGGACAAGTTCTGTCCATAAATCAAGGACTTGCTGAGAAAATGTTACTTTTTAAGCTCTTGAGTTTACTCAGGTGTTTTTATTGCATTAACATATTTTGAAAACTACAGTTCAATTTGTACTAAGTAGAGTTCTTGCGGTTTTCACAATGTATTCCACAGAAATATGCACATACTTTTTCCCTCTGAATCCCTGAAATACAAAAGTTTAATTTCAACTTTATCTTCAGTAATTTAATGACGTTATTACTCGATACATAGGAGAATAATGTGTGTGTGGGTTTTGCGAGGCATGGTGCTACTTCTCTTCCTTCCAAGTAATAGGGAATAACATATCAAACTCCTGAACATTCATTGTTTAATACATGCCTCATACATCAATATGTACTATCCACTATTTGAATACAAATATAGTTAGCCCTGGTTATTTTACTTCTCCTATGTAAACAGCCTGCCTAAAAATCTAACTACTGTTTATAACAGCATATTTCACCTCTGCCATTTAAAATTTCCTGATCTCCCACTGAGAAGCTGGGTCAGCCCCCTGTGCTCCTACTGCTCTACCAGCGTCTATAACACATTGAATCCAATGACCTCTTTACTCATCTGCCCCCCATACTGAGGAAGTTTCTACAGGGAAAAGGGCATGCCTTATCTGTTTTATTGTTAAATTCCCATCACTTAGAGAAAGCCTCACAAATGATAGCTACTTTCTAAATGCTTGAATGGAGTTGGTCATTAAATCAATTATTCATTTGCAAAACTTTATACATTTATTCTAAGTTCATCTTAAATACATTTTAAGAGTTACACCTACAATAATCAATGTTTGATTTGTAGAGCTGGGTAGAAAATTAAACATGAAAGAGATGAAATAAGCTTCATGTCACAACTACAAATTTAGAGAATTTTTGCTCATAGTGTAGAGAAATTGTTTTTATTTCAATTACACTGGACTTATTTTTCCAATTAATAGTAGATTATAGCCATTCTTTCATTACGTGTAACTTTTTGAGAAGTATAAATAAATGTAAGAAAACGAATTCTCTCAATGTGTCAATAGCTCTCACTATTTATATATTCACTATATGATTGTTCAAAGTAAAGAATCAATACCTTTTATCATTGTCTTAAATAACGGAGGCACACCTTTACTTCTTTGAAACAATCAAAAAGTTTTATTTTTAAGTACCGATTGCATGTGCATAAAATTCTGAATTGATTATTGTAAGTACACTTCTCAGAGAGAACTGGAAGAGGTAGCCTTGTGGTGTGATAGGCAGAATAATACCCCCCTCACCCCAAATATGTCCGTATCTTAACCCCCAATCTGTGAATATTTTATGTTACATGGCAAGTGAAACTTTGAAGTTGGAATTTAGGCTAAGAACTTTAAATATAGGGGGATTATCCTGGATTGTACATGTGGGCCCAATGTAGTCACACTGGGCTTTAAAAGTAGAAAAGGGAGGCCAAGGAGTCAATCAGAGAGATGTAATGGAAGGATAGAAGGAGAGATCCAAAGTACGAGAGGGACTCAACCGACTACTGCTGACCTTGAAGATGGAGGAAGGAAGCCACAAGCCAAGGAATACCAGTGATCTCTGGAGGGAGAAATGGCCCTCAGTTGATAGGCAGTGAGGAAACAGTATCCTCAGCCTTTTAACCACAAGGAACTGAATTTGCCAATAATATAGATAAAATTGGAAGAGGATTCTCCCATAGAACCTCCAGAAAGGAACAAAGCCTTACCAAAGCCTTGATTTTAGCCCATGTCAGACTACAGAGCCATAAGAAAGTAAACTTGTGTTATTTTAACCACTCAATTTGTGGTAATTTTTTTCAGAAGCAATAGGAAACTAATACAGATGGCCTATGTTGAAGGAAGAATAACAATAGCTACTACTTATTGAGCACTTACTATAAGCAAGGAGAATTATACATATTATTTCACTTAATAGTAATAATAATATCCTCATTTGTTAAAATGAGGAAATCAAAGTACATGAGGTCTAAATAACTGTCTAAACTCAGCCAGCTAGTAAGTAGTAGATTTTAGGTTATTCAAGAGTCTACCTCTGGGCCGTCTTTTAACCAGTATGCTACTCTGCTTTTCAACAGGACTACAGGAACTATCTAAGGAAAGCAAGCTGGGTTAATGCTAAAATTATAAAAAATAGTCATTTATTGAAACTATAATCTATAATTAAATATATACATATGCTCACAGAATCTACTATGTAGTTCTCTACTGAAGTTGGTATATCTTATGGAAATAAGCTTAGAAATAATACTGTATATACAAGTTTTGGTAAAAATATAAAATATATTATTTTTCAGGGCATAAGACACTATCTAACATGTATCGAGCACTTATTATGAGCAAGGTGCTATATTTCATATGTTATGTACATCATCTCCTTTACTCCTGATAACTCTGTGATATAGGCTTTATTATATATCTCTATTTAGAAGATTAGGAATCTGAGTTTCAGAAAAGTTTTTTAAAAAATCAAACCACCCATGGCTGATTTGTGGCAGAAGAGGACCTAGTATCCATGAATGTGACACTTCAAAGTATACCACCTCCTCATGGGCGAGTCAGTGTCCATGAATGTGACACTCCAAAGTATACCACCTCCTCATGGGCGAGTCAGTGTGAAATGTCACCTACTAGCGGTTTACTTGTTCTACAGAACGGGATAATAATGCAATAGTTGTCTAGTGTGGCTTCAGAGATGATTAAGGAGACATCATATACAATGTCCTTAACATAGTGATTTATGGTTCTCAGCCCAGAGGCCCTAATGTGCTAAGACTACCATTCCTGCCCTGGTGACCTTTGTTTCATTTGGGGCTATCTCTAGACAGGCTGTGATCCCAAGAAATTGTGGAGCTTGAAGTTGAAGGTGGAAGGTAAGTGTGGCAGGGATCCAGTCAATCATTAACTGCAATACTCACTGAACCCCCATCATTGTTAACTCCCTTAGGTGTGTTTTCGCACCTTTACGCAGCTCCTTTTGGCAATATTTCTACCTACTTATTGTCATTCCTAACATTTACCCTCTTGGCTTTGAGTGCCAATTGTTTCTACCCGTTCATAACCAATAAGTCGTATCCCCATCCTTGGCTCCTGACTGAACTTTAAATCAAATTTTAGTACCCTTTCCTGCTCTGGCTTCATTATATTACCTTATGAAAAATAGGCAAATAGATTATTTTATGCTGTACAGTTAGGCTGTAGGGTAGCTAACAATGCGCTCTCCACGCAAATCATTTATTTTAAAAAAGATCTTTCTCAGGTCATTGGATGAACTGCATATGTAGCTTACTTAAAACACTGAATATTATAGTAACCATATGTGTTTCAAAGGCACTCTGAAAAGCTTTACTTCAAGTTGTTAAGAATTCTCAAAATCATTAACACATACCTGGCTTAAAAGATTCTTAAAAGCATATGCTTGACAAAGTAGAAAGATTTAAATGAGAGGTTTCCTTGATCATGAATACCTTTGTTAGATTTGTTTGAAGATATGCTCTATGAATTTCCTCAGGAAAATTAAAGCAACTAATTATCTTGCTTGTAACCTTGCTTACCCCCAAATTTTAGAAACTCTAAAAGCTTTATGTATCTCACATGTGGAGTTTGCTGAATTAAGTTCTATACCATCATTCTTTACTTCTTGGTCTCCCACTGGCAAAAGTGGAATTCTGTCAGTGTATACATTACTTTTCCTCATGGAAGTAACTCCCATTTAGTACAAGCTGAAAGAAGAAGCGATTTCAGAAGTATTCAAGTACTGAGAATTTGTCATACATTTGCCAGGTTGGAAGTATGTAAAAACAAAAGAAAACAAACAAAAAACACAATAGTTTCCTTTGTAGCCAGAATTACAAGACATAGTCTTAGTTCTGTTTCCCAGTATAGATCAAGGCCTAACGTTAAGCAACATCTAGATCTGAATGGTACATATCAATTAGTGTATGCTAATAGCCGTGATATTACACATATTAATATTATATATTACTTGTGATTCATTTTTATGTTCTTTACTAATATTTCAACATACACTGATTTTACTTACACTAATACTAAATTAAGCCAACACACTCATTGGAAAAGTGAGAACATTAGTTATGTCAGCCTAATATCAAACAACTTGGTTAGACATCCACATTTCCTATCCACCCCTCAAGACCACTGAATTAGCTGATTACCTTGGTGTTGTGTAAAAATAGTTCATATTTTAGTCTATAATTAGATATGTTACTTCCTTTCACCTAATGAGTTAGGCTAATTGTCTCTAATCATTGTAGAAGAAAGCTTATAGAAAGTGTTTCACTTGGAGATTAGGAAACTATTTCTCACTAAGTTTATTGTATGAGTTCATTATTTTAGCCATGAATTAAGATAAGTACCTGATGCATTGGTTTTGACTTGTAAAAGCAGGAATACAATTGTCCTAAGCAGCCATTTGCATCGTTTATGAAAACAAAAGATATAAATAATAATTGTTGTTTGTTTCTTAAAAATCAATATCATTTAATTTTTTGTAATAATAACTATATTCAGCAAAATTTTGGTGTGATTTAATAGGTTGATTTTATATTTTCTCCTGCTTTGAGATATAATTGACAAATAAAAATTATTTCTATTCAGGGTGTACAACATGATGATTTAATATACATATACATTGTGAAATAATTACTACAATCAAGCTAATTAACACATCAATCATCTTACACAGTTACCTTTTTTTTTTGTGGTGAGAACACAAGATCTATGCTCTTAGCAAATTTCAATTATAAAATACAGTATAATTAACTATACTCACCATGCTGTACATTAGATCCCCAGAATTCATCACCTTATAATCAAAAATGTGTACCCTTTGACTAGCATCTCTCCATTTCCCCCAACCCTCAGCCACTGGCAACCACCATTTTACTCTCTGCTTCTATGAGTTTGACTTTTTTAGATTTCACATATTAGTGAGATCATAACAGTATTTATCTTTCTCTGAAGATTTCCTTACTTCTTATGGCTTAATATATAATGTATATATTACATTTTCTTTATCCATTCACCTGTCAGTGGACACTTAGGTTGTTACCATATCTTGGGTATTGTGAACAGTGCTGCAATAAACATGAGAGTGCAGATATCTCTTCAAGATATTGATTTCATTTCCTTCAGACAAGTACTCAGAAGTGGGATTGCTGGATTATATGGTAGCTCTATTTTTAAAGTTTTGAGGAACCTCCATATTGTTTTCTATAGTGGCCGCACCAATTTACATTAGCGTCAACAGTGCACAAGTGTTCCCTTTTCTCCACATCCTTGACAACACATTTTATCTTGGCTTTTTAATAATAGCCATCCTAACAAATGTGAGGTGATATCTCATTATGGTTTTGATTTGCATTTCCCTGTTGATTGTGGAATAAGGAACTCATACAACTCCATAGCAAAACACCCCAAATATCCTGATTAAAAAATGGGCAAAGGACTTGAATAGACATTTTTCCAAAAAAGAAATACAAATGACCAACAGGTATATGAAAAAGTGATCAACATCACTAATGTTAAATTTAATAACGTTAGGCTTAGTATGCCTGTTTATTCAGTTTTTAAAAAACATTGTGTGTGTGTGTGTGTATATATATATAATATACAAAATTATTTAAATGTGTCTTCTTCAGAATAATCTACATGTTCTTCAAGAAAAACAATGGTTATGAAAGACCAAAGACGTATAGAATTAATCAAATCCCATATTTGATCTCTTTTTCAATAACTCGTCTGGCATTATAAAGTGAAGACATTACAAATACCTGAAAAATTACATTATTAAAAATGAGTTACATATTACTGCAAAAGGTTGGGCAAGCAATCTAGTTCTGGGATAAGCAGGACAATTTAGTGAGCTAGGCCAGCATTTCTTAAAGCATGCTGCCTGGATTGCTAATTTCACGGGATGCTAATAGGTATTACATGGGAAAAAATAGTTCTACAGGGTTATCTTCTGTTTTAAACAGATTTCATTCCTGAAAGATTGTTCAAAGTTTTTAGTATGCTAATGTTCATTGTGAATCTCTAAGAATGTGGTATACCTTGCAGCATTTCTCAAACTTATCTGGCTATAGGACCTTTTGTTTCGAGCATTTTTAAAAAATAAGTGACCCATGAATCACCCATTGTGAAATACTGTTTTATGCATAGTTGAAAGAGAAGCCAGAGTGGAAAGGGAAATGCATAAGAGAGTACAAAAATGGAACTGTAAATAAGCAAGCAACAAGCATCCTAGGAATAACGTGGTGCCTAGCACAGTGCTTAATATATAGAATATGTGTTTGTAAATATTCATAAAGTGAATGGAAGGGTGACTATGTGACTTTAATCCTATAATCACTCTTCTTTTGTGATTAGAGCATTACATTTAAGAAATCAAAGTCTAGTATTATAGTGAAAAAAGCATTGGTTTTTCAGTTAGACATACCCAAACTTGAGTCTACAATCAGATGCCTCAGGCAAATTATTTCATGAACCCAGTTAATCATCCTGAGCCTTAGTTTATCTGTGAATTACAATTAATACTATCTCATTTGCAAATTTCATAAGGATTAAAATTACTATTATACTTTAAAGTTGCTTGGCACAGAGTAGGTATTTAACAAACAAATGTTGCTTTCCTTCCCTCCCAAGTGAATTGAACTTTGGTTCCAAATTATCATGGAGGAAATCTTACATGAATGGGAGCCACTGTGAATCTGATTCCAATCCCCACTCATGTATACTTGCCAGCTGTGTAGCCTTGTGCAGTCCTTAATTTCTCTAAGCCTTGCTTATTTTTACATAAAAATGAGAATAAAAAATACCAAGCTTGAGGGATTATTTTGATGCTGAAAATATAAGTGCTTAGCAAGCAGCTTGCACAAAAGTAGGCCCTCGTAATTAATAGCCATTAATCCTGATTTCTGAGAGACTCTGCAGTAGAAACCCTATTTCATAAGCAGCGAACCCACTGTAAAAGTCTTCGAGGACTGTTGTAGTTCATGATTTGTAGACAACAGGTTTTCAACTCACAGAGTATAGTCAAAAAAAAAAAAAGAAAATACGAAGATTATGACCACATAAGCAAAGAGGTATTTTATAGACCTTGCGGGAAATTCACTACCATTCAGAATGCAGTCAAATTAGAATTCCATTTCTTTTTTTCTAAGCCAAATAACAATATTAAGTTTAGAAAATATAGTAATCATAATTAGATGATCTGGGACTAGAAATGAGGACTGTTGGTAAAAGGCAAGCAAAGAACTGTGATGATGATTATAAAGCTATAACTCTGATTTAGATCATGATTTTTCTCTATCTTTTCTCCTTTGTTTCCTAAACTTTAATGTTTTTAAACATAACTCATTATTATCTTCCCCTTCAAACCAAGTCCTATAAGATCACATCACAACTCTCCCTAAACACACACACACACACACACAAAATCTTTCACTGTAGCAAAATAGCCAAAAAGATTTTATTAAGTATCTATCAGGTTAAAAAAAAAAATCTTTGAAAGACTGACACTTTCTCAGCTACTCTATTGACTGCAAGGCAAATTCTGTCGGTTGAGTTATAAAGTGTAGGAAATAGACGTTTATAATGGCAAAGATGACAGACTTTTAACTAGAACGGCACTAGCACACCACTATAATTTTACTTTTTGTCTAATTCCGACAAGAGCCTCAGTAGATCATGGTTAATAGCGCTCTGGGGGCTTCAGCATTTCCGAGAGGGGCCACATAATTCAGTGAGTGTCTGGTGAGTATCCAGTATACATGTCAGGGAAGGAGGAAAGCAAGAAGTTGGCATTTTCCTCAAATGCCACCAGTCAGAGCTGTACTGAGAACAAGATGAAAACACTGAGAACAAAATAATGGCCAGCGGCACAGCACTCTGTATGGAAAAGTTTTCTGGCAGCCTTGTAAGTTTAGCTGCAATGTCAATTGTGGGTTGTGATTGATTTATCTAAATTTTTTTCCTATTAATCCTTTCAACATTTTTGGTCATGCAGTTTTCCTGAATACAGAGGACAATGGGCTCTAGGGGATAAAAGAAAATACTGACTGTTGATATTTGAGGTGTTGGATTCATTAGCATCGTTCCTCCAAGCTGTCCTAACCTCACCAATTTAGAGCTGTCTCATCCTTCTCCAAGAGAGGTTAAAAATAAAGCATATTATGAGGAAACCGAACAGTTATCTATGCCTATGTTTTTTTTTTTCCCTTGTCTCTCAAAGTAGAAAAGATCTTCAAGTGAGTGTGTAAACTTAGTTGGCACTTTGTCCCCAAGAAGGATAAGCAAAACTTTGAAGGTGAGAAGTTTGGAAGCTTGGTATTCAGAAGAAATAAAGTTTGTTGGTAAGGAACAATTGCAGAATGGGTATGTTAGGGTTCTGTAAATTCAATAATAAATGATTTTTGGACTTTGATTCATGGTTTATGAAGTGCAATACATGACTTTTTTTTAAACCTCTTTATTGGAGTATAATTGCTTTACAATGGTGTGTTAGTTTCTGCTGTATAACAAAGTGAATCAGCTATACGTATACATATATCCCCGTATCTCCTCCCTCTTGCGTCTCCCTCTCACCCTCCCTATCCCACCCCTCTAGCTGGACACGAAGCACAGAGCTGACATGACTTTTTAGAAATAGTTTCCTTTCATGAAATTCAGATCTTGTTCAAAGAAGTGATGTGATATTTTAAATTTTTATAGGACCGAAGGATGATGATTGGGAGAGGGTATGAAGGAATGAGACGCTGATAATGTTCTATTTCTTAATTTGGATGATAATAGCATGAGCAGACTCACTTTGTGATCATTAGTTGAACTGTACATGTATGATTTAGGCACTTTTATGAATATTATTATATGTCAAAAAAGCTAATAATTTATTTGCATTGTAGGATAACAATGGAAGTTTAGACTACAAATTGTGCAAGGGAAAACTTAAAAGCACAGCCGATTGATAATACAAACGGAACTTTATTTCCTACATATTAATAGGAGATAAGTAAGTTTTAATTTGAGTTGTACTTTATAAGATAAATGAAAATTACTTCTTTCCTGATAGACTGGTATTAATATCTCTTTAATAACTAGCTATGTTTAAATTCTATAACTTAGTCTCATGAGTTGTGTGAATTTCTCAGGTAAGGTGTTACTGAATGCCAGGTTTTTGTGTTGCTGTTCCCTGTAATAGCTAGAAGAAGTAGGACATATAATTTAAGTTAGCATGTCTCAACCTCTATATCATGACATAGTTGTGTGTTACAAGTAATCTGTAACTGAGTAAAGTTAAAATATAAAGTTTACAAATATTTTACCTTATATAGTATTCAATCTTATGGTTATGTTATCCTCTTTAGTGTATATTCTTTTATCCTTTTTTGAGTGGAAGAGAGAGGGATAGAATATACTAGGAAGAACACATGACTGAAATACATACAATTTTATGTATTTCATTGTCCATAACTGAAATTATAATCCATTTATGGGAATGTGTTGAGTATGCAATTTGTATCCATCCTGTGAGACACAGCAAAAACAAAAAAAAAACAAAATTTGACAACTACTGCTTTAAATCACAACCAGAAAATGTATTTGGTGTCTGGCCTTGGGAAACAGAACTGAGAGCTATCTTAGAGGGCTGGCTCCAATCTATGATTTCCTTATTCATATTATTGCTAAAGCCAAGTCCCACATCTTGATAGAAAACCCAACTATGTTTTCATGTCATTAATGAAGCCACATAGAGATTCATTCCATAGTGACCTCTCATCCAAAATCTTTGAGATATCAGAAGAGAAAGAATCAGTTAGGAGACTGTAGGAAAAAGTTACGACACTCTAAGCATATGTGTATGCCCAACTAATATAGACAAATTCAATTAATGATAGAAGAACTAACCGGTCAGTGTTATGTTTATATTTCCATGATGAAAGACAATAACTTTTAACTTATATAATATAGGTTTGACTTGCATCTGGAATTGATTGTGTCTGATGCCTGCTCTGAAATCAAATACATGCAAAAATCAGACATACTCACAGACATTTAAAAGTAGTTTGACTTTTCACAGGCCTCACCAGTTTCTGAGAATAGATGAGGTCACATATTAGGTAAGCATTCACATTCCACTGGCTCTTGCCCACACCTGCTTACAAGATCTCAGCCTTCTTTCTGTAGAGTCCCTTAAGTATTTCTGGGAATCCTTGGGAAATGCCTCACATGTAGTTACAGAAAAAAATCGTCTGATCCTCCTGGACTGACAGACTCAGAAGTCTCCGCTAGCTTCATTACTTCTTACTGGGCAAAACAGACTCCTGCTGCTTCTCACTGCTTCTCCAGTATCTTATTAACTCTGCCACTGCTCCATCAGGAACCAGCTTCTGCTAGAGTCATTACCAATTTATTGGCATTCTCAGCATGCCAACGTTAACTACTATTTTGTTGTGATGTATGGGATAAAACTTCCCCCAGCCTCATATGTCATCTTTTGTTAGGAGTAGACTGTAAGTTCTATGAAGGTAGGTACTATATCTCTTTTTTTTAAACAGAGATTTTAGCAGACAGCAATTTCAAGTTTTAATTATAATCCTTGTAGAGGACTCTGACACGATCCAAAGTAGACCAAAAGCATCATGAGGGAAGAAACTATCTCTTTCATTCATCATATTGTTCATTAAATATTTGCTTAAACAATGAATAAGGGCTAGAACATGGGATGAAACACTACACTGCACTTGGAATTGCTCTTCCTAACAATAGCCAAGGTTTTAGCACAATGTCAATTTCATGCTGGACTCTTTCTTGCCTTACGTAAGTTCTCTCCCAGAAAGCTTTGCAGTTGTCATGCCAGTAGATTTTGTCAAGTTTGCTTCATTTTTTTTCACCATACATTTCTGATTCCCACATAGACTCAAGCTGGGCTGTGTCTTTATACCTAACATAATTTTAATAGAATGTCAGAATATCACAGTTACAAGAAACAGATGTCTACTTTTATATCGCTTTATCTATAGTGTAAGAACATTACAATAGTATGCTTCAATATCTCTCCTCCTGGCCTTTAAGTTATTGTTTTCAGTCATTTGATTATGGTGTGCCTTGGCATTTTAAAAACATTTTATTCTTCTGCAGTTCACTGAGTAAAACCTGTAAAATTTTGTCTTTCACTAAATTTGAGAAATTTTCAGACATTATTTCTGCATCAATATTTTTCTCCCTCTTTCAGGGACGTCAATGACATAAATGCTAGAGTATCTGATATTATTTAGAGGATCTGTTCATTTGTTTCAATCTTTTATTTCTGTTCTTCCAATTGGGTACTTTCTCTTGATCTATGTTCGATTTACTGCTCTATCAACACCATTCTGATAATGAGCTCATCCAGCTAATATTTTTATTTCAGGTATCACATCTTTCAGTTCTAAAATTTCCAGTTGGTTCATTTTTATAATTTCTGTTTTCTGCTAAGACCTTTTATCTTGACTTAATTTCAAGGTATTTACCGCATAGAGGATAATTATATTAGCTGCTTTAAAGATTTTGTCTGGTAATTCCAACAGATTGGCATTGGCATCTGTTTATTGGTTTCTGTGTTTTTTCCCTTCAGAATTAGTCATATTTCCCTTTTTTTAAAATTCTAGTATTTAAAAAAATTTTTCATGGGTATTTTAAATGTTGTGTTGTGGGACTCTGGTTCCTGTTAAATTCCTCTGGAGAAATTTTATTTGCTTTTGTTTTAGCAAACATTCGACCAAGTTAAGTTTATACCACAAGCGCTGTCTTTCTTTGTGCAGGTGGTGATACCAATGCCCTTTGCCATGCTCTTTGGGTCTAACCCCCATACAAGCCACTGGTAGGGTTAATCTGGGACTTGGGTGGTGGCTTACATTATATACCCGATGGCAAAGTCTTTACTATGCTTCTTTGGGTGTGTTCCACACACCTGCATCTTGAGGCTGAGCCTGGGATTTGTGTCGGTTCGTACAAAGGATTAGGGGATCCACTTTTCCAACTCTGTGAACTCCCCGCACTCCGAGTGTCCCAGGGGCCCTGTGTTCCTCTGGCTGAAAAAATGGAGTTCTCTCAGAGTTGTAGCCACCTGCACAGGTCCGCAGTTCAATGTGAATGGGTCTGCTTTCAGGGAGAAGCAGCAAGAGAATAGAGAGAAAAAAAGCAATCACGGGATAACTGGCACTCTTTGCAGAACAGAGCCTCCTTTTCCTGGTCCCTTTATCCAGAGAGATGGGTTTTCTCTTGGAGTTTTAGATACCTCTGCTTCTGTTGCAGCAGTGCAGTTCAGCAGCTGATGCTGGCCTCGGGATGGGTAGGAGAGAAAAAAGAAAAAATTGGAATTTTCCCCCTACTCTGTGGCTTGATGGGTTCCTTTTTCCTGGCATTGTGGTCAGAAGGAGAGATTCATCTTGAAGTTTTGGCTGCCTGTGCCCGCTGCACAATTCCCCAAGATGGTTTTGTGTTCTGATAAAAGCCAGGAGGTAAAGGAAAAAAAGAAGCAAAATAAGAAAATTATCCCTGGTCTTTCTACAGAGTTTGACTTCCCTCCCCAATGTCTCTATTATTTATATCTCGGAGATCTCATATCTTTGTTTTTCATATTTTATCCATGGTTTTTATTTGTAATCAACTGGAGAGTTAAGTTGTAGCAAGCGTATTTCACCTCAGCCAGCAACGGAAGTCTTCCCATTCTCTCTTCCAAAAGAAATAATCAGATAACAGTTGTTCAAAAACTAATGTTTATCAGGTACTTTTGCATGCAATCTAGGCGCTACGATTCTGGTTTTACAGGCTTGGAGACATTAGATTCTTTAAGAAGATCTCACAGTTGGTGAGGAAAGCAACTAGGGTTTTAAAAAACACAGGTCATTTGAATTCAAATGACTTTCCCGTTTGCTCTTAGAGGGAAAAAAATATCTCGTAATTGTAAGCAGGATAAAATACATCAAATTCACAGTTTCTTATAACTTAAGTGAGCAAAATGTTGGTTTTCTGAATTGGAAGTGACAAATCACAATACTCAGTGTCTCGCTGCACTTCCTCGATTCCGAAATACTCTCGTACATAAGATGCCACTAAATTCTGAGGTTTTTATTTAATAATCTCACCAACTATCTTTCTGTCCTCACCCAAATTATGGTTTCGGGGAAAATCTGCTTTGATTTTCTCTTCCCATGAAGTTAAGTTTACTTCTCAACTTCATCTCCTCCTCCGTTCCAGCCTCCCTGCTTCTACTGACCTAAATTCAGCCCACAGGGAAATATAAGAATCCTTAAGTTTCTTTCCAACATTTAGAGTACATTTTCTTGGCAGAAAACTGCAATTCTTGTTTATACGGAAAATCATTTAGCCTAATGAATATTCCTGATCCATTCTATAAAAACAAGATTATTTTTTGCTTATATTTTTGAAGGACTAATTTCTGCATGTTAAAATTGAGGAACAGGTCCTGAAAGGGTCTCATAATGATAAATTTAAATGTATACAATTACAATCTTAGTAAGTTGACTCATTTTTAAAAATGAAGTATGAGACTTACGGAAAAAGACACAAAATATTGTACAGTTCAATGAATTATCACATTAGTTAACACCCATGTAGCTACTACTCAAGTTAAGAAATAGAACGTTGCCAGGACATTGAGTGATTTGACTTTTCATGTTTCTTTAGAGATTTTTCTAGTATTTCAGTAGTCATCTAGTAGCAGAACCTCAGTTAAATTAAGTGCATTCAATTTACACACTTAAAAAAAAATTGTGTCTTTACAGAAGGAGATGGAGTATCTATATGTGTTTGTCCTTCATAGCTTTTATATTTATAGTCTAAGTAAATGCATGGGTAACTTGCTTTACCCCATAAATGTCTTCCTAAATATTGTATGGAAGTGAATTTTACCTAATATAAAGCATTTAAATGCAATAAGCAAGGAAATGGGATGTTTTTAAAGCTGTAGTGAATCTTTTGTAATAAGGCAGTTCTCTTTACAAAATAACCACCCCTAAGTTATCTGTTTTAAAACTGGATTTGTGTACTCTAAGTTTCCTTAAAATGGGGCGTATATATTTCTACGAAGGCAGATCTAACAAACTTTTGGTAGCTTTGATGGAACTGAGTGTTCCATATTATTAAGACCGGAGCTTGTAGGATGTAATGGGATATAGAACAGATGTACTGGATTAAAAAAAAATTCTTGTCTATGCCAATCAAGAAGCAATTGTAGTTATCCTCCCTTTAAGCCCACCTAAACAAAGTGTCAAATATAAGTGCTATAGCACCCTTATTTTTTCTAAGTTTGTCTTTATATAGCTCAGTTAAGATTTGAACATGTAGTGTAACTTTGAATAGAAGTACTTTTAAGCATTTCATCTTAACTAACCTAAGTCCTCGAGTATCCTGAAGTGTGACTCATGCTTACGATTACTACTGAAAATGAAACAAATCACTGTATGAGAAATGTATTTAATCGCCTCATGCTTCAGTAGGCTCACATATAAATCTGAATAAACAAAATTCATCTCTGAGAATCACGGCAGTACACTGTATGCTGCAAAATCATTTTTTAAACACCTAAAATTCTTACCTGGTCTGAAAACTTCGGATATTAAATATCCAGCAAAGTACTCTAGTGTGAAAAAAGTCTTAAGTTCTCTCTCTAAAGTTATATACAGCTTTACATAATGTTCTTTTCTTTTTTGTGTGTGTGATGTGAAGATT
This sequence comes from Stenella coeruleoalba, assembly GCF_951394435.1. Taxonomy (NCBI): domain Eukaryota; kingdom Metazoa; phylum Chordata; class Mammalia; order Artiodactyla; family Delphinidae; genus Stenella; species Stenella coeruleoalba. The sequence goes on along the minus strand of NC_137152.1, from coordinate 102,488,935 downwards.
TTTTTCCCCTCAAAGGATTTTTAATTAGGCATTTATCTAAGACAAGATAAGCATAATTTTATACATCCATTAGCTAATATGCATTTAGAAATCTGTGATTAACAGCTTGAAATTGTGCCAGTTCTCTGTGCACCAATTAAATATTCACAAATAAATGTGAATAGCCTTCTTTAATTTTGATAACTTTTCCTCGAGTTAAATTGTTCCCACATACTGAAACTAAAATTAGATCACCCTTTTTTCATTAAAGATAGCAATCACCCACTTTTCTTTTTTCTTTTAAAACTCTTAGTCTAGCTAGAATTCTCATTAGTCTAGATTATACAGTGCAAATTCGGTTAGTGTTAGGCTAATGTCAGTATGTTTCATGTGGTTAAGATGATCTTAACAGAATTGTAAAGGCTGTCCTAAAATAAAATAAAAGGTGTTTTAGTATTGTTAAAATGCACATTTTTTTACCAGGAATACTAAAATCTGTGAAATGAAATTTATAGTGTGCTTATAACAAAATAATGTGAACATGAATTTTTGAAATGTATCTCTCTGCTCATTCTATGAATTAGATGTTTTCTCTCATACAAGTAATTCAGTTGTCATTTTCCATCTTTGTCTTGACACTAATATCAAATTACGCATTTTTTTCATGATTTTAAAATAATTTCTTATGGGATCTTTGTATCTTTTGCATTAAATGATTTGTGTTTTCCTTGCTATCTGAATGTATTATCCTGTGGCATGGTAACTTGTATCAAGTATATTAGTGTGCTAGATTTTGGAAACAATAATACCTTGCAGAAATATACTACTTTAAAATTGTCGAAGTGTTTTTACATCCATTATTCATTTGCTAATCATAATAACACTGTGGAATAGCGATGGCACATGTTACTTCTTACATTTAAAAGATGAGAAAACAGAAGTCTAAGATTACTTGACAAGTTAATGTCAGAATTTAGGACTTCTAATCCTCATGGTCTACCACGGAAATGTTGGAGTTCCTCCAGTGACTTGGGGGAAGCAATAGAGACCAACTCTTTTAGATCACTTGCTCTGGAATTGCTTTTTTTCAATGTATTTAATCTTTTAGATTAGGACTACACTTTGTTTTATATTATGCTAAATTACTGATCAGTAAAGTTGAAGTCCTAATCTGCACATGTAAAATATGTATACACATAATTATTAGTGCTGTTTCAATTGTCATAAAACAGTGATTTGGGTTTATAAAAAGTCTCTTAGATGAGTCATTTAATTCCCCAATCATCATTTTCCAAATTAATATATTTTATCAAACATGAATAACCAGCGTAAACAATTACACAGCAAAGCCGTTAAGAAAAAAATTACCTTACTAAAATAAGTTCTAAATGATCACGATTGCCAACTCAAATTTTTAGTAATCCTTTTCAAATTTATTTTTAGACTACTAATTTAACAATCTCCTGTGTTACTGTATTTAAGACTCATCTGTCAATGGAAATTTTTATTTTGCCCCTATGAATGGTTTTATTTAGGCTGGGGGAACCAAGTCTTAAATTACATAAAATAAGAACCTATAATATGTTGGAAACTGTGTAGTATCTTAATGGCCTTGGGGCAGGGACATTACAAAAAATTGATTAGAATAAAAGACAACTGAAATAATGAGCTCTTCTAGAAACAGAATTCCTTCAGGTCTTTGTCCTTGCTTACTCTTGTTCTTATTATCTGTTCCTCACTCTTGCATCTTCCCTTGTTTCTATATTCATTCAGCCTGGCTTGGATCATTTAAGCTTACATGGAACTCACACTATACATCAACTCTGTGCCAATGTTTACTTGAGATGACTGAATGTATTACCCTTAACGACTGACAGTAACCCTTATATTTACCATTTACCCCTGTTATTCATTACCAATCTTATTCATCCTGGTCTCCCAAGTTTTATTTCTTACCATTCTCTCAGGGCCTCAAAGTCGACTAAAGAGGTGCTTACTCCTTTTCTCTGCCCACAATCTCTAAGAGATCCCTGACCTACTTATAACCTAAAATAATGCTTACATTTAACTTTTCCTGCATTCCTTTGTGGAAGAGTCTAATCCATGATTTTTTAACCTGATTGTGGTTCATTTTTTATTAGAGTAAGTTGCTGATCAGGTCCAGGTGGCAGGTGAAATCCTCACGTAGTCCTGTTAATGTCTTTCTTGGAAAAAATATTTATTTTTGCTTATGTACTACTGATTTGTTCTCTATCTTTTCACTAGAAAGAGAAACGGGCTTCCCTGGTGGTGCAGTCATTAAGAATCTGGCTGCTAATGGAGGGAACACGGGTTTGAGCCCTGGTCTGGGAAGATCTCACATGCCGCGGAGCAACTAAGCCCGTGCACCACAACTACTGAGCCTGCACTCTAGAGCCCATGAGCCACAACTGCTGAGCCCACGTGTCACAACTACTGAAGCCCACATGCCTAGAGCCCATGCTCTGCAACAAGAGAAGCCACGGCAATGAGAAGCCCGCACACCACGACGAAGAGTAGCCCCCGCTCGCCACAACCAGAGAAAGCCCATGTGCAGCAACGAAGATCCAACGCAGCCAAAAATAAATAAATAAATTTTAAAAAAAGAAAGAAAGAAAGAGAAACAGAATAAAATTAAACCAATAAGATCTACCTCAATTTATAAAATTCAAGGTGTCATCTTTGTATTGTTGGGTAGGAAATTTAAAACCTCTAGATGAGTTTTTAAGGTAGAATAACTCAGATATGAGGTACTGTTCAAACTGAACACTTTATGTAAAGGAATAAGAGTGATAAGGTTACTAGCCTGAGACCTGCAAAACAAATATGAAAAACAAGATGAAGCCCAGAATTCATACCAAGAATTTACTGCCACAAAACAGAGGCAGAATACTTTGGAAGGTACCGATGAGAAATGCACAACCCAAAATATCATGGCTAGAGACATGGTACACTTATGGAGAGAAAAGAATATACAACCTTTTAAATATTGTCATATATGGTAAGTTGGTAACCTTTCTGGAAAGACATTTGGCAAGAGCCACAAAATTTTTAAATGCTTTGATCCAATAATCCTATTTCCAGAAATTTACTACAAGGAAATAATGCACAAAGATGCTCTATTATTGTTTATATTTATGAAAAAATAATTAAAAATTTTCAATATAGGAACGGATAGGTAAGTGATGTTACACATATGTTATATAATCATTAAAATAACATTATGGCTGTTTAATAACAGAGGAGAGTGTTAAAGGAAAAACATGCAAAAAATTATGCACACTATGTTTGCCACCAGGCAAATACATATGATTATGAAAATTGGATCGGAATATCCCCAAACAATAATCATTTCATTAGGGCTCTTCAGCTGTGTCATAGAAGAGAAAATATTGGAACTAATGAATTATCATAAAAATGCATTGGTATTATATAAGAATTATGATATAGTTTTTTGTAATCTTTTTTTCTTGCCAGAATCCTCCCAACATCTAATTTGCCCATTGACTCTGCTTGACTATGGTAAGGAAATCTGTCATACTAAAAGTCACATCCTTTCCTTCAGTTATCCAATAAGGCAGTTGAACTCCTGTCTCTTAGTTGTTTATAAGGCCTTCATCATCCAACTCCTTGAAAAACTCGACTTTGTACAGAATGCTGTTACGTATTTTACATTCATTATCATTTAACCCTCATAAAAACCCTATGAAAAATATATTCTTGTCATTAATAGAAAGAAGCTAAAGTTCAAGTATGTAAAACAACTTATTTAAAATTACATAGTCTGGTAGAACTATTTCTTAAAACCCAGAACTGCCTGAGTTCCAAATCAGTATTCTTTCTAATGCATCATGCTGGCTTTTTCTTCATAATTATCCCTTAAATCCCCTCCTCATTTTCATTCATTTAACTGAGCACCTACTATGTGATAGACACTGTGCGAAATTCGAGGATACATGGATAAATAAAACAGTCCCTCTCTCAAAGAGGCTGTCTATTCTATCCTTCACCATTCATTCATTCACAATTTATGTAATGAGCACTTACTATGTGACAGGGACTTTTGATAGGAAAGATAAAAATGTAACATAACCTAAAATATTGCTTAAGTATAACAGAAGATAAGACAGTAAAAATTATACGGTCATAATAAAGACATAAACATGTGGCTAAAGCTGTCATAATGCCAGACAAATTCTTTCAAATAAATTAGAAATGCCTAAAAACAATAAAACATGTCCTTGCAGAGAAACATTCTTAAAAGAAAATATGAGGTGAGATTCCCTTAACACTGATAATAATCCCAAGTAGGAAAACCTAAGGACAGAAAGCCGTACAACTCACACCACTGATATAGGAGTTCGTACATGTTTATTACGACAAAACAATTAGACACAGCGACTTTAACTCCACCTTTATTCTCCATTCTTTATGCTCCTTTCCTCACCTTCCTCAAACATTTATCTTAGCCTTTAAACCTTACTTTTAGTGAAATAATTAGAGTATTATACCTTATAAAACATAAGTCTAACTTTCCAACACATACTATCCTCTTACTGTATTTCTGGATGGCTAGAGAAAATTTATACACTTTTTCATCTCCAGAAAAAAAAAAAAATTTTTTTCATGAGTTGTTGTGATTTTTGTGTTTCTCATCCACTTACAAGTAAAAAGAAAAATAGGCTGAACAGTATGAGTTAAAAATCTATCATTTGCACACAGCTGGCTGTAGGTGGAAAATCTCACCAGGAGCAGCAGGCCATAATGTTTTTTATTATGATATAGGAAACATAAAATTTTAAAATTTCTTCAGAAGTATTCCAACAACAAATGTATTGTCCAGGTGCTGAATAAGAGAAGCCATATACTAATCTGTCTCTCCTGCATGTGAATATTCCAAAAATGCATCTGACTTTCTCTCTCTTGCTCACTTGCTCTAGCTCTCTTGCTTTCCAATATTATGGCTAATTTAGCAGACAAGATCAAAATGAACTGTTATATTCCATTGTATATAGGTGGCACAACTTCTTTATCCATTCATCTGTCGATGGACACTTAGGTTGCTTCCATGTCCTGGCTATTGCAAATAGTGCTGCAATGAACATTGTGGTACATGTCTCTTTTTGAATTATGGTTTTCTCAGGGTATATGCCCAGTAGTGGGATTGCTGGGTCATATGGTAGTTCTATTTTTAGCTTTTTAAGGAACCCCCATACTGTTCTCCATAGTGGCTGTATCAATTTACATTCCCGCTTGTAGTAAGGTGGATGGACCTAGAGTTTGTCATACAGAGTGTAGTAAGTCAGAAAGAGAAAAACAAATACCATATGCTAACACATATATATGGAATCTAAAAAAATGGTTCTGATGAACCTAGGGGCAAGACGGGAATAAAGACACAGACCTACTAGAGAATGGACTTGAGGACACGGGGAGGGGGAAGGGTAAGCTGGGACGAAGTGAGAGAGTGGCATGGACACATATACACTACCAAATGTAAAATAGATAGCTAGTGGGAAGCAGCCGCATAGCACAGGGAGATCAGCCTGGTGCTTTGTGACGACCTAGAGGGGTGGGATAGGGAGGGTGGGAGGGAGACGCAAGAGGGAGGGGATATAGAGATATATGTATACATATAGTTGATTCCTTTTGTTGTACAGCAGAAACTAACACAACATTGTAAAGCAATTATATTCCAATGAAGATGTAAAAAACAAAAAAAAAGAACTGTCAGAAGTAATAACTAGATTAAATATTTGGGTAATGTGATAAAGAACTGTAGGAGTGAGGATTATTCCAACTCTTTCGATAATGTAAGACCAATTTGTTATGATGTTTACTTTTCAAAATCTGTTACCAGATCTGCTAATAGAAGACTCCAGTCAGAATTGGATTATTCTGCTTATTTTGCTTATTGTTTTTTAAATCAGTCATAACTTTTTATGTTGTTTAGGTGTAACCACCTCACATTACACTGAAGCCGTGTCTATACTGCTCTGACATAGAGTTTAGCATTGAGAGATAGTTTGGTGCATTGGAAAAAGCTGTAGATTCTGAGACAGTTTGGGTTTCAGACCCTGCTTCCACCATCACCAGCAGTATTCGCTTAGGCAATTGTGCCAGAGATGAATAGTGTAACTATCTCCCAAAGTTGGATGCAATGGCTGTTGCTACTTCTTGTTCCCTCGTTTAGCATGGGAATATGAGAAGGTCTTTGATTTTATTAAGGACAGTTTCATCATGTTAGTGCTGGAAACACAGAGTTGTTTTTATTGTATAGAATTTCAAATACGTGTAGGAGAGTGTATCTGGATGCTGAGTAGCTAAAAAGCTGGACTGTGCCAGTTATTAAACTATTATCTCTCAGCTTCAAACCACCCTTCTCTACCCTTTGTGATGCTGGTGCCAGGACTCTGCAAACCACATTTCTGCTGTGCCAGCTTGGTTATGTGCTCATCTCTGCCAATATGGGGTATGACTGGGAGACTGCAAGACCGGAGGAGAAATAAGAGATATACTCCTTGCTTAATCTCTGTTGGTTTCATGTTGATTTCCTGTTCCTTTGAGTCCCATAGTTCTCCCCAGCAAGCTTCTACACCCTTGAAGCGGCAGTTCTTTCCCCCTGTAGCATTTGAATGAAATATGTCATTTTTGTGATATGTACAGAACCAGCCTCATCCCACCTGCTTCCCCTTCCCCCAGTCACCAGTGCCCCTCTTCATAGGTCTGAGAATCTCTGCTGTGGAGCAGAGATCTCCCAAATTCCTCTCTTTGTTTGTCCAGTCCTAGGTGTGGTAATTGCTTCCTGTAGTTGCTAACTCCATGATAACTTAGTATTCTCCTTCTATTTTTCAGTTATCAAGTTAACAATCTTTATACTTAGTTAACTATTTCTTAAATTGTCTTTGCTCAAAAAACTAGTGTGGTTTAAAAAGAAAATGGTACTGATAAAGCTAGTGGCAGGGCAGGAATAAAGACGTAGACATAGAGAGCACAATTGAGGACACGGTGGAGGGGAGGGGGAAGCTGGGGGCGAAGTGAGAGTAGCATCGACATATATACACTACCAGGTGTAAAATAGATAGCTAGTGGGAAGCTGCTGCATAGCACAGGGAGATCAGCTCAGTGCTTTGTGACAACGACCTGGAGAGGTGGGATAGGGAGGTGGGAGGGAGGCTCAAGAAGGAGGGGATATGGGGATATATGTATGCATATGACTGATTCACTTTGTTGTACAACAGAAACTAACACAGTACTATGAAGCAATTATACTCCAATAAAGGTCTATTAAAACAAACAACAACAACAACAGAAAACCCCACAAAAAACTACTGTGGTTTTTGTCCCCTGGCTGGACCCTGACTGTTAGAGCAAGCTATTATATTTCCCTGGAATTCAGTTTCCTCATCTAAACACAGGGACAACAATGCAGGAAGTTCTCATTTTCCAAGAGTAAATAGCACCAGAAAAGTCCACTTATGTGAATGTACTTTAAAAGAGGACTGAAAATACATTGTAAATTGTGAATAAAACGTTTGATTGGGACAAAAGCTTGAAAAAATAATCAAAATTATATAAAGTATTTATCTTACATTTAACAAAATTTTATTTATAATTAGAACTATGCATTACTTCTCAGAACAAAGATTGATTTGATGTTGATTTTGATTTTTCTTGTATGTGTAATTTTTCCGGAAAAATTGTATAACAACATAATATTATATGCCAAACTTTATTTTTTATTTTGTTTGCATACTAATTAATAGGGTCCTTTCTGGAAAAATATACATGGGCTTCATCAGTTTTCTGAAGGACTCTGTCTTCATCATTCTGGTCAATGTTCTCTATTCAAGTACTAACTGGTGTGTCTCTGCATGACTCCCATTTGTCATTGGTTTCACAGGTAATTTCCAGTATCATTCTTATTCATTTCATAAAATTTTGCATGTTTTGTAAAATTTACAATTTTATATTGTGATGAACTTGAATATGTCTGCATTAAAACACTGGATTATGATTAGGATATACTGGAAAGAGAGGGAAAGTAGTATTTACCATGATGGAATAATTAAGTGGGTATTAATTTTATGTAGTTTATTAGTGAATAATTTTGCACTTTGATTATGTTTGCTTCTCAAGAAACCTTATAACTACCAGTAGTAACATTATCAATGCCTGGCTAGCAAGGATCTTCTACATATACACTTGGTGGAATAGTTGTGTCAAAAAAATCATTATAAAAAGTGTTTATCACAGTGCCTGGACCACTGTTAGTCATAATAGTTACCATTGTTAAATTTTAACAATTTAGTTCAATAAATGTGTACTTTATGATATTCTTTTAATCTTTACACCTTAGTATACATAACTTGATCTGATTCTTTAATAAGAATAGGTTTAGATAAGAAGACACAATAGAACATTGGTACCCCAACCTCAATCAAGGAATAGAAAGTACACTTTTCACTGGAGGTACAATATGGTTGCTACCCCACCTTTAAAATAAAATAAGACCTCTATTGAAAAGCAGGTTTTAAAGAGAAACAGTGTCAGAGTACTTAGCTATAAAGATGCATCCGTTTTTGGAAACAAACTCCTATAAGGGCATTTAAGATTATGTTTTCAATTCATGGATAGAGGTAAAGAGAAGTAGCAAGGTAATAAAATGGAGTTAGAAACATATTGCCCAATGTTCTATCTAAGAGAAACTAAAATGAGCCATAATGTTTTGATTTTCTTTTAAATGGAAACAGCTCTGCTTGAATTTTGACATAAAAACACTTACTATACTTATCACAATTGTAGGGTTTACTCATGGCGGGCTGCTATCTAACAAGAAGAGGTTGAAGAAAATTTAAACATGAATCTATGGTTTCTCAGGAGACGAGTATATATGCCAGATGTGTTGACTTGGATGTGTATTTCCTGTCAATAAAAATGCATTAGGACATGCAAATGATTTCTTATATCTAAAATTTTTCCTTACTTTTTTAAAAACACTGATTTGATTTCTATGAGTAACTGCTTAAACTTGATATTTTTTCAAAAATTGTGATTATAAACTGTTACTAATGCCAGTTTGTAATCACAGTGGTTTGGTTTGCTTCCATTTCATAACAGAAAATGTGTAGATCAGGTTTACTAGTGACACACATCAAGAATATGTTCTTAACAACATGAAACTTTGACAACATAACGTATATATCATTTATTATATTCTAAATATACATATTATTCCTAATTTTAAATGGTTAGTTATCAAGATCAGACTTAGCAGCTCAGGTCATATCTACGTGATTAAATACCACATGACAAATAAATTTGGTCCAATATGTTATATATACTCCAAGAACATAAAATAATAAACCATAGGTTGAACTACATTTAATATTATAAAAGTATCAACATAATACCAAAGACATTCCACGAAACCTCTGCGTAATGAAAATATAATGAATTTCTGGCTTCAGAATATTTCCCCTTTTCACATATGTATTTTTTAATGAAATTATCCTTTTCTCTGTCCTCAGGCTTACATTTTCAAATCATTCTTGATTCTTTTCTTTCTGGAGAGACTTTAAAATTTGGTTACGAAATTCATTACCCTGCTTATCACAGATGTTGATTCACCCCTCCCTCCCTTGCATCTCATCAATCGCCAAGCCCAGTGTGTTCCTTTTCTTTTGTAATAGCCTTTCCTTTCATTCCCCCATCAAAACCCTTGTTCAGACCCTCATCACTGCTTCCCTGGATGGTTGTCATGATCTCTTAACTAGTTTCCTTGCCTTCAGTCTTTCCCCATTTACTGACAAGTAAATCTTCATAAACACTATTTTGTACACATTAACCTCTGTTTAAGTCCTTCAATGGCCCGTTAATTGACTAACAAATAAACCTATAATTCCTCCGTTTCACATTTAAAGTTTCCCACAATCTGGTCAAAATCTTGATATCTCTCTACTTTGCACAAATGCTCTTCCCCTCTCTCTCTGCTGATTTAACTTCTACCCTATCCTCAAACCCCTACCGAAACCACAAAGACTGTGAAGACTTACCAGTTTGCATCACTCCATAGTGTTCTCCCCAGTTACCGCTTAGCAACTGTAGGTGGTACTGTCAAATCCTTTTGTAAAATTACATTTCCTACCTAGCACATTTGTGGAACTTTGTCTGATACTTAACTCAATATATCATTTTAATACAAGTACTTACTATAGAAGCACAAGTAGTTTAGAGAATGTATTTGTCAATTACAACTGTCATACTGCTGATTATTTTGACCTCTGTAAAACCCTGATACAGTGGGTGCCCTTCAATTTAAGGAAATATACTGAAGTTCAGAAATGTTTTTCATGGCACTGTGTCAAATGCATTTCATGGCACTGTGTCAAATGTATCTCTTTTCTGTTTTGTTCTCTGTCATTTCTAGTGCCAAGTTGGAAAGCTAAAACATTATTTTATAGATTTCTTCCTACCAAGCAGTGCCATAACCTTCTTTCTTTCTATCTTATGCTGCATCTTTCTTGCAGGCAAAATTAGCATGGGTTTGATGCTTATCAATGGTATCAGTACAGCCTAACTAAAATTATACTTCCTCTGGTGCATAGTGGTCTTTATAGCAACACAGCTCTGCAACAGTCTTATAAATAGTAGTGACTGAGTTTTATTATAAGTTCTTCAGTCCAGATTGATTATTTAATATCCAAAATCTACAATGAAAGTGAATCATTTAAAAGGAAGCTGACTGTTCAATGCATGTTCACCATTTTCTTTAAATATAGCTTGGTGTAAATTTTTTCATGAACCGTCAAATATACAATATCACAGTAAAAAAAAATCATTTTCTCTGTGCTGTTAAGATATTGTTTCCTCAAACTGGAACACTAGAAGCCTGACTTTTTTCTTCTTTTATTTCATAAAACAGTGAGAACAAAAACAGGATAAAGCCCATAGCAACAAGATATTTCTTTTACCATGTGTTTGATTTATCTCGAGTTTAAACTGCTTGTATTTTAGAAAGGAATCTGTTTTCTATCTTCAAAAGGATGCAATCCAACATCTCTCAGCTGCTAATTTTTAGCACTTAGAGGTTCCCTTGGGCTGCTGTCAACAACAACTTATTGCATAGGTACTTTTCACTAAACTCATTATAAAGTGATTAGCCTCCAGCAAGATAGTGCAATGCTACAGCTTGCATTCTATGCGGCTTTGCAACTGAATTTTGTGCTGTCAGATCGCATCAGATAGTGAGTATAGAATGAATCTTGGGATTCAACACATAGAACGTTGAGAGGGATCTTGTCACTTCTCTCTTAAACCATATCTTTCAAGGAAATATATGCACTCACATATACAAATAAACACACGTGTACATGTGTGCACATGTAACACATGCACAAAATGGGTCATTAGTTTAAAATGGATGCCATCCTCAGCTAGAGTCAAACACATTTTTAAAATCCATAATTATTTTTCAGATTATGCTTTAAATCCAAAAGCTAATTAAGTAGCTCTACCTTGATTCTACGAATAGTTATCATTTATATATGTAAGAGGGCCGCTTTTTTTTAGCACATTTAATTTAACAATGCTTCTTGCCTTAGGGTACCAGTGTTAGTCAACACTTTTGGGTCTAATAGGCTGTCTCAGTTTCTCCAATGAAACTAAAATTAGACTGACTATGTAGAGGCACTGATTATTAGAAGTAGAAGGTTTTTTGGTTATTTATTTGCAAGTCTCCCTAACAAGGTATGTATTATCCCGGCTCACATATTCACTACTGCCTGAAACTAGCACCACAGTGTGAAACTGAATAGTCTATACCAGGGATCCCCAACTCCCGGGGCTGCAGACTGGTACAGGTCCGTGGCCTGTTAGGAAGCGGGCAGCACATCAGGAGGTGAGGGTGGGCGAGTGAGCGAAGTTTCATCTGCCGCTCACCATCGCTCGCATTACTGCCTGAACCACCTCCCCCCGCACCCCCCCGCACCCCACTCCCATCCGTGGAAAAATTGTCTTCCACGAAACTGGTCCCCGGCGCCAAAATGGTTGGGGACCGCTGCTCTACCCTAGAAGCTACCTCAGCTACATCGTCCTCCTTCACTGGTCTCTACTTATTGTAAGGCTCACTCATTGTCTAGCTCATATTCTCAAACTATTATGACAGGGTTAAGCCCGTGACACACCTGTAGAAGTTTTCAAATGTGAAAGAGCAAAGTGCACAGTCCCTGGGAACAAACACAGAACTTCACATTCCAAAATTTTTCATGTTATGACTACTTCAAGTCTAAAGGCTAATTCAAAACAAATGTTCTACTTCGAGTAAAAAGTCTGAATAAAGTTATTTCATTATTTGCTACTTTTCCTGTTGTTTAAACGGAACTTTATTCTTTAGATGGGATTGATAGTTTTTGAATGTGTAGATTATTTGCATATGGGTTTCATTTTGCAGATTATTCCTGAGCAATTTTTCACCCTTGTTCAAAGATTCTGGCTCACTAGAAAGTTGCTAAACATTGTCTTCCCACAGTGTACCATGCAGGGATAGCAGGATGTGGTGGATTAAACACAGAGATTTTAGTATCAGAGAGCTTCCTGTGGGCCTTTGTTTCTCTATCTCTAATATGAGGATAATGCAATTAATTCGTTGCTGTTGTGAGGTTTCATTTTATATATATATATATATATTTATTTAAACATATACAATTACATGTGTACATTTTTTTCCTGGCACATAGGGAACACAATAAAAGCTAGCTATTATTACATGTTAATATATAATTATATGATTATTTATTTGTTAATATTTATATATAAAATATGATATTAATATGAGTAAGAAAAAACTAATGATGTGATTTTTGTGTAAAACATTTAAAAATGCATACTGGATACAATATATATACTTTTTATTCTATATACTTATTATATATATTCAGATATATGCTGCTAATGTTTTGATGCTTATAAAAAGTGAGTTATGGGAATAACTGTTTTATCAAACTAAACAGAATTTTTACTACTTTCCTTGTACGAAAAATGAAAAAAAATATTATTTAACTCTCCTTCTCCTGTTGGTTAGAATCACAGATATTTTTCACACTGTATATAAATTACTTCATGATCCATTTCCCAATCTATCTTGCCAACTTTATCATCTTCAATCTCCCAACGAACTCTAGGCTCCAATCACACTTTTATTACCATTCTCTGTATACTATTTATAATGTATTATTTTAGGTATTTCTTTATACTGAACCATCCTTGCATTCCCAGATTGAACTCTGAATTTTATGACTAATTCATACTGTGCTTAATTTGATTTTTAGTTACTGCTTGTGCTTCAATATTCATAAGTCAGATGAAGCTGTAGTTTTCTTTTTTTAATTTAATTTTATTTATAGTTGATTTATAATACTGTATTAGTTTTAGGTGTACAGTTTCAGATTCTTTCCCATTATAGATTATTACAAGATATTGAATATAGTTCCACATGCTATAAAGCTGTAGTTTTCTTTACCAAGCTCTCTTTGTGAGTTCTCAAGCATCAATGTGTTGTGTTGTTTGAAAGAAGAATAAAACGTGAAAGCTTTCCTTCTCACTTTATTCTTTGGGACAGTTTAATAACATTGGAATCATCTTTTGCTTATAGTGTTAATAGAATTCACTCTGTGAGGCTACTTTGGCTGACTTTGTCTTTAGAGTATAGGTAATCTGACAATTTTCTCCATTTATAACATCCTTATACCTCATCTTTTTTAGCGGGGATTCAGTAGGAAATGGATTTATAGGTATATTATTTGCAGTTAAAGTGGAAAGTTTAAAAGTATTAAAAGCCAGAAATTATTAACAATTTTGTCCCTACCAAGTGGAATTGGAGGTAGAGGTCTGCACAGTAGAATGGATTTTTACTTTTTATTTAAATGCTTCCCTATACTTTACATTTTTAATATAAAGTAAAAACACCATTTTAATTTTAATAAAACTGGTTTAAATGTCATTAAAGCACACTCTCAGTCATATGAATATACTTATGAAGTTGGAGGTACTCACTTTTTACTTTCTACACGACTGTATTGTTTGAATGTTTATGGTGAATTTGCATTACTTCTGCCGTTACAAAAATCTGCAATGACTTTCCCATAACCTAGGTGATAAAATGCAAGCTCTTTAGTTTAGAATACAAAGTTCTTTATTATCTAGCATTTCTCTGCCTCTATTATTTCTGTCTCTTGCCTATATCCATCCTCATTCTGGTCATATTTACCTTCATGCATGAAGTTTGACATAGCAAATCTTAAAAACCTTGCACAATATACTTATTTTGCCTGTAACATCTTCGCTGATCTCCCTGTTCCATATTCTAGCTAACTCTTTCTCCTTCTTGAAACCTCAGCTCTAGAGATACCGCTAGAAACCGGGCTGCTGTTCATCCCTTTCTCTGTGTTCCCATAGAATCTTATGCTCCTGTGTTATAAAAAAAAAATCATCAGGCTCTACTGAAATTGTCTATTTACTTGTCTGACACCCATTTGATTTTGAGTTGTATGCAGTCAGGCTCTGGAAATGGAGATAAAGCTTTGTTTAATCAGTGATACATGTTTTTTTATATATGTATAGCTGTACCTCATTTCAGTAGAATCTTTATTTTTAAATTGTTATGCGTTTTTGTATCTTATATAATGCTTGATAACAAAAGTGATGTCTTATGTAGCCTTACATTTTCTAAGCACATAACACAATTACTCTCACATATTAAAAAATTTGTTGAGGGCTTCCCTGGCGGCGCAGTGGTTGAGAATCTGCCTGCTAATGCAGGGGACACGGGTTCGAGCCCTGGTCTGGGAGGATCCCACATGCCACGGAGCAACTGGGCCCGTGGGCCACAACTACTGAGTCTGCACGTCTGGAGCCTGTGCTCCGCAACAAGAGAGGCCGCGATAGTGAGAGGCCTGCGCACCGCGATGAAGAGTGGCCCCCGCGTGCCACAACTAGAGAAAGCCCTCACACAGAAATGAAGACCCAACACAGCCAAAAATAAATAAATAAAAAGCCAAGCATTTGAAGCCCTTTAAAAAAAAAAATTTTGTCGAAATAAATATGTATAGTATTTTTAACCATCATTGCATATCCTGATTCCCCAGTCTATATATTCATATCTCATAAGTGACTAAAAATATATCATTTTATTATGAAACAGAACCTAATATTCATCATTAACATTTTGCTAGTCCTTATAGGAATGCTACAGTATTAGAAATTATCCCTTGGCTATCACTCAGAAAACAACTATAGAGGGAGTTTTGAGAAGGTTCAATGTTTCCCTGGAGAGAAAAAAATACATAATGACTCTAATTCTGTGAATTGAGTCCTCAGAAGTGGGGACTAGTTTCCAATGAATTCTCTACATTTTCCTATCCTGTGTCTCATGTAACAAAGGACACATTCATTCACTCAATTTACATTGAGCGTCAACTGTGTGTCAGGCAGGCTACACTAGGCCCTGGGAATATGACTTTCAACACTGAAAATCATTTATGAAGTACAGATCAGCATTACTGACACAATCTTTAGCTGTAAGTAGCATAGCAACAGCAGCAGAAACATTAGTAGCTAAAACATATTGAGTAATTAACTACGTGCAAGACACCATTTATAGCAGTCTACAGATAAAGTTAGAACTGCTTTCAGTGAGACATGGGTGTGGGAGTTCAGAGTCTCTTCCATCTTCCCCACCTCACACAAACTTTGGCATCTTTAGACTCCATAGAGTTAAAACAAGATTATAATCCTGCTTTCTCAAATCACTTAATTTTGAATGAATAGTTTCCTTGATAAGTACTAGAAATATTAGGACCAAGAGATGGGGCTAAGGCTTAAATACCCCAATTATATGAGATAAGCCAAAGAGAACTCAAACGTTTATACAAGACTAGCTTCCTATTTCAATCTCAAGCAACATACTGCTCAAGGCAAGGCAAGTTTTGCAAGTATTTACTGTGATCTGTGTAACAGAAGATACCCCATTTGAAGAGAGAACAAGAAAATGGAAAACAAAATTACAGTGGAAGGTAAAATAGACTCTCCTCAACCTAACGCTTGATGGACCCTAGAAGCCATCTGTAGAATGTGGAAAGGGAGAGGCAATGTTCAAAATGATTTCAGTAGTCACTCTTTAACCTTGTAATAATCAAGAACATGTGACTGACAATTTAAAATATTTAAAGAACTAATCTCTTTCCATTTAAATTTATTTTTGTTGTTCAGAAGTCTCCAGGTTCTCTGAATTTCCATTAAGAGTTTTGAATATGTGTGTGTGTGTGCATGCATACTTTTTTTTTTTTTTAAGAAAATGGTTCCTCCACAGCCCCATGGACCAGAGCAGACTGTGGATCAGCACTTGGTCTAGGGTTACAAGCAGCTTGCTTTCAGCATTTTTGATGACAACTTCAAGATTTCAACAGTCACTTCCACCAGGCACCCGTAGACACCATGCAGTACTGGCGACCCAGGCCCACAAAGTCCCAATGTTGTGAGGTCTCATCCAGCAGCAGTGAGCCCTAAGCGTCCACCCTGCCATGGCCCCAACAAAGTCTGGACCCTGGGGAGGTCTGCTCACAAAGCCAATGGACTTGGCCTGGTGCTGCAGGTTGGAGGCCTGAACTTGAGACCTTCACTCACAATCCTGGTAAAACCTGAGCCTCTCCAGCCTACCTGGAGCAAATGAGACCCTCCTCCAGTGGTGGGTCACCTTGCTGTGATCCAGAAAAAGGGCTCTGGACCAGTCTTCTGTTCCGCTCTGTATGTGGCAGGCCCCCTAAGAATTTTGAACATTTTGCTAACAATATTCAAATTACAAAGTTCCCAGAAGCATGAGGTTGTGAATAGCTACTTCATGAAGATTGAAAAGATAGAAAGAAATATTTTCCCATAAGATAGAATTACAGATTCAGCACTGGACTGTACCAAACACAACGAGTAAAGGCATATCTTGCTTTATTGATTTCTGCAGATATTGTGTTTTTTACAAATTGAAGGGTTGTGGTAGCCCTGTGTCAAGCAAGTGTATTGGCTCCATTTTTCCAACAGCATTTGCTCCCTTTGTGTCTCTGTGTCACATTTTGGTAATTCTCACAATATTTCAAACTTTTAAATTATTATTATATTTGTTATGGTGATCTGTGATTAGTGATCTTTGATGCTACTATTGTAATTTTTGGGAGACACCACAAACTGTCCCATATAAGATGTGGAATTAAATCAATAAATGTTATGTGTGTTCTGACTGCTCCATCCACCGGCTGTTCCCATCTCTCTCTCTTTTGGGGCCTCCCTATTTCCTGAGACACATCAGTATTGAAATTAGGCCAGTCAATAACCCTACAATGGCCTCTAGGTGTTCAAGTGAAAGGAAGAATCACACATCTCTCACTTTAAATCAAAAGCTAGAAATGATTAAGCTTAGTGAGAAAGGCATGTGGAAAACCCAGATAGGCCTACAACTAGGCCATCTTACACCAAGAAGGCAAGTTGTGAATGCAAAGGAAAAATCCTTGAAGGAAATTAAAAGTGCTACTCCCATGAACACCTGAGTAATAAGCGAAACAGCCTTATTGCTGACATGAAGAAAGTTTTAGTGATCTGGATAGAAGATCGAACCAGCCACAACATTCCCTTAAGCCAAAGCTTAATCTAGAGCAAGGTCCTAACTGTTCAATTCCATGACAGCTGAGAGAAGTGAGGAAGCTGCAGGAAAAAAAGTTTGAAGGCAGCAGAGGTTGCCATCTAGGACTTTCACAGCTAGAGAGAAGAACTTGATGGCTTCAAAACTTCTAAGGACAGGCTGACTCTCTTGTTAGCGGCCAGTGGAGCTGGTGATTTTAGGTTGAAGTCAATGCTCATTTACCATTCCAAAAATCCTAGGGCCCTTAAGAATTATGCTAAATAAACTCTGCCTGTGCTCTATAAATGGAACAACAAAGCTTGGATGACAGCACATCTGAATACTTTAAGCCCACTATTAAGACTTACTTCTCAGGAAAAGAAGATTTCTTTCAAAATATTACTGCTCATTGACAATGCACCTGGTCACCTAGGAGCTCTGATGGAGATAGACAATGAGATTCATGTTGTTTTCATGCCTGCTAACACAATATCCATTCTGCAGTCCATGGATCCAAGGACTAATTTCAACTTTCAAGTCTTATTGTTTAAGAAACACATTTTGTGAAGCTATGCTGCTCTAGATAGTGATTCCTCTGATGGACCTGGGCAAAGTACAGGTGACCCTCAAATAACATGAGTTTAAACTGGGCAAGTCCACTTACACGTGATTATTTTCAATAAATATGTACTACAGTACTACATGATCCAAAGCTGTTTGTGTGGATGTGGAACAGCAGATAGAGAGGGCTGACCCTAAAGTTATACTTGGATTTTTGACTGTGTGGAGGGTCGGTGCCCCTAACTGCCACTTTTTTCAAGGGTTGACTGATTCCAACCCTCATGGATGACTTTGAGGGGTTCAAGGCAACATTGCCCTTCAGTTTTCTTAGTTCTCCCCTGATCCCCAACCCAGGTTACAATGATTTTGATTAGATTGTGAGGGGGTTTATGGACATGGCATTGTGGTAATGCAGTAGTGATTTAAAGCAATAAAAGTTTAGAAAATGATTGTATAAAAAGTCTTCCTTTACCTAAAAACAATAGAGATGCGCCAGATGAGATCTCTTGTTTGTTACTTTTCATTATATGAGGTAATTCATTCGGCACAATTATTTCAGTCACGAGGTGTACTTATTCATTTTTTATTCTTGAGCACAAAGCAATCTTCTCCACTGGCATTTACTGGTGGCACCAAGTAGATGGAAAAGTTTGAAGAAAGCAGCCCAGCAAAAAAGAGCCAAAGATACCTAGATACAAAAATGAACAAATCAAAGCAAAAAAGCTGCCTAACTTGTTTGTTAAAGGCATCGATTTCAGGATAAGGAAAAATGGAGAAATAATAGAAGAAGAAAGAAGAGAAAAACAAGAATGAAGGCGATATCTGTTTCCACCCTCTATCATCTGCCCTTCTAGTCCTCTGTTCCCTCAGGTATTCAATGTGCTCAGGCTTCTTTAAACAAAGTGGAAACATGCAAGCTATGAATAAAAGATGGATAGCCTTCACTACATGAAACTGTAAAACTTCTATATACAAAATACATCATAAACACATCAAAAAAACAAACCGCAGACTGGATTTACAAAGCATATAACTGGCAAAAGATAGAGATCCAGAATATATAATGAGTTTTTGAAAATCTGTAAGAAAAACAACACAATAGGAAAATGAGCAAAAGACTTGAACTGGCATTTTACAGAAGAGGGAATTCAAATGCCCAATACACATACGAAAATACATTCAACCTCAACAGTTATCAAGATAATACAAATTAAAACAGTAAGGTACCATTTCCACTAC
This sequence comes from Stenella coeruleoalba, assembly GCF_951394435.1. Lineage (NCBI taxonomy): Eukaryota > Metazoa > Chordata > Mammalia > Artiodactyla > Delphinidae > Stenella > Stenella coeruleoalba. The sequence continues at coordinate 102,469,476 of NC_137152.1, read as the reverse complement.
TAGAAAAAAGGCAAAGTCTGACAATACCAAATACTGTCAAGAAAATAGAGAAAAGAGGAATTTCATACACTGGTGGAATTTCATATACAAACATAGCTCATTTCACTGTGTTTCACTTTATTGTGCTTCACTGACACTGCATTTTCTACAAGTGGAAAGTCTGTGGTAGCCCTGTGTCAAGCAAATCTATCAGCACCGTTTTTCCAATAGCACTTGCTCACTTTGTGTGTCTGTGCCACATTTTGACAATTCTCACATTATTTCAAACGTTTTCATTATTATTATATTTGTTATGGTGATCTGTGACCAGTGATCTTCGATGTTACTATTGTAATTGTTTTGGGGCTCCATGAACCACATCCATATAAGATGGAAAATGTAATTGATAAATGTTGTGTGTGTTCTGACTGCTCCAGCAACCAGCCATTCCCCCATCTCAATCATCTCCTCGGGCCTCCCTATTCCCTGAGACACAACAATATTGAAATTAGGCCGATTAATAACCTACAATGGCCTCTAAGTGTTCAAGTGAAAGGAAGACTCGCACATTTCTCACTTTAAATCAAAAACTAGAAATGCTTAAGCTTAATGAGGGAGACATGTTGAAAGCTGACATAGGTCAAAAGCTGGGTCTCTTGAGCCAAACAGTTAGCCAAGGTATGAATGCAAAGGAGAAGTTCTTGAAGGAAAATAAGAGTGCTACTTCAGTGAACACACAGATGATAAGGAAGCGAAACAGCCTTATTGCTGATATGGAGAAAGTTTTGATGGTCTGGATAGAAGATCAAACCAGCCACAACATTCCCTGAGCCAAAGCCTAATCCAAAGCAAGGCCTTAACTCTCTTCAGTTCTGTGAAGGCTGAGAGAAGTGAGGAAGCTTCAGACGAAAAGTTTAAAGCTAGCAGAGGTTGGCTTATGAGGCTTAAGGAAAGAAGCCATCTCCATCACATAAAAGTGCCAGGTGAAGCAGCGAGTGCTGGTACAGAAGCTGCAGCGAGTTATCCAGGAGCTCTAGCTAAGGTAATCCATGAAGATGGCTACACTAAACACAGATTTTCAGCATACACGAAATTGCCTTATATTCCAAGATGCCATCTAGGACTTTCATAGCTGGAGAGAAGATGTCAGTGCCTGGCTTCAAAGCTTCAAAGGACAGGCCAACTCTCTTGTTAGGGGCTAATGCAGCTGGTAACTTGAAGTTGAAGCCAGTGCTCATTTACCATTCTGAAAATCCTAGGGCCCTTCAGAATTATGCTACATCTATTCTGCCTGTGCTCTATATTTGGAACAACAAAGCCTGGATGACAGCACATCTATTTACAACATGGTTTACTGAATGTTTTAAGCCCATTGTTGAGACCTACTCCTCAGAAAAAAATTCCTTTCAAAATATTACTGCTCATTGACAATACACCTGGTCACCCAAGAGCTCTGATAGAGATAGACAATGAGATACATGGGTTTCTTTTTTCATGCCTGCTAACACAACATCATTCTGCAGCCCATGGATCAAGGAGTAATTTTGACTTTCAAGTCTTATTACTTAAGAAATACATTTCATAAGGCTATATCTGCCATAGATAGTGATTCCTCTGATGGATCTGAGCAAATTAAACTGAAAACCTTCTGGAAAGGTTTCACCATTCTAGATGCCGTTAAGAACATTTGTGATTCATGGGAGGAGGTCAAAATATCAACATTCACAGGAGTTTGGAAGAAGTTGATTCCAACCCTCATGGATAACTTTGAGGGACTCAAGACTTCAGTGGAGGAAGTCACTGCAGGTATGGTAGAAATAGCAAGAGAACTAGAATTAGAAGTGGAGCCTGAAGATGTGAATTAATTGCTGCAATCTCATGATAAATTTGAACAGATGAGGAGTTGCTTCTTATGGATAAGAAAGGAAAGTGGTTTCTTGAGATGGAATCTACTTCTGGTGAAGACGTTACGAAGATTGTTCAAAAGACAACAAGGGACTTAGAATATTACATAAACTTAGTTGATAAAGCAGAGACAGGTTTTGAGAGGATTGGCTCCAATCTCAAAAGAAGTTCTACTGTGGGTAAAATGCTGTCAAACAGTGCTACACCCTGAAAGGAATAGTCAGTCGATGTGGTAAACTTCATTGCTGTCTTATTTTAAGAAACTGCCCCGGCCACCCCAACCTTCAGAAACCACCGCCCTGATCAGTCAGCAGCTGTCAACATGGCAAGACCCTCCACCAGCAAAAGATTATGAATTGCTGAAGGCTCATATGGTGGTTAGCATTTTTTAGCAATGAAGTATTTTTAAATTAAGACATCTACATTGTTTTTTGGACATAATACTGTTGCATATTGAATAGGCTACAGTATAGTGTAAATATAACTTTTATATGCACTGGGGAACCAAAAAAATTCATGTGACTCACTTTATTTCTATAGATGCTTTATTTTGGTGGTCTGGAACCGAACCCACAATATCTCAAAGGTGTGCCTGTAGTAACATTTCAGTACAGAGGAATGTCATTAAAAAAAAAAACATACACACACGGTGCGTGTGTGCGTGTTTGCGTGTGGTCACAGTTCCCGCCATCAGCCGCTCTCCCTGACTGGGGGAGCGAACGGCCCCTCTCTTTCGTGCCCGGTGTCCCTTCCTTCCTAGCCCCCGGCTCTGCCCCCTCCATGCAGACTCTGTGCTTCCGGCAGGCGTGTCCAAGGCTCCGGACTCGCAGGCACAGCTGAGTTGATGACTCCCGGAGAACTGGCATAGCTGCAGAATATGAGTAGTTCCCCAAGAAGAGCACATTGCCTTTGGCACAAGGATCAGAATAAAGGTGAATTGTTATTACATAGGGTTTTTCAGTAAAAGTCACTGAAAATTATTCTTAGCTGTTTGATGCACAGCACCTAGAGGCCTCGAGCTAGGATTCCCCAGGCTGTTTTTCTACCTACAGATACACCAGAAATACATCTACACGTGGAACAACTCCTACTGAATGCTGGCATAAGACCTCAGACCTCCCAAAAGGCAAGAAAGTCCCCACGTACCTGGGTAGGGCAAAAGAAAAAAGAATAAACAGAGACAAAAGAATAGCGAAGGGACCTGCACCAGTGGGAGGGAGCTGTGAAGGAGGAAAGGTTTCCACACACTGGGAAGGCTCTTTGCGGGCGGAGACTGCGGGTGGCGGAGGGGGGAGCTTCGGGGCCATGGAGGAGAGCACAGCCACAGGGGTGCAGACGGCAAAGTGGGGAGATTCCCGCACAGAGGATCAGTGCCGACTGGCACTCACCAGCCCAAGAGGCTTGTCTGCTCACACGCTGGGGCGGGCGGGGCTGGGAGCTGAGGCTTAGGCTTCAGTCGGATTGCAGGGAGAGGACTGGGGTTGGCGGCTTGAACAAAGCCCACAGGGGGTTAGTGCACCACGGCTAGCTAGGAGGGAGTCCAGGGAAAAGTCTGGACCTGCCGAAGAGGCAGGAGACTTTTCTTCCCTCTGTTTCCTGGTGCGCGAGGAGAGGGGATTAAGAGCGCTGCTTAAAGGAGCTCCAGAGATGGGCGCGAGCCGTGGCTAAAAGCGCGGACCCCAGAGACGGGCATGAGACGCTAAGGCTGCTGCTGCCGCCACCAAAAAGCCTGTGTGCGAGCACAGGTCACTCTCCACATCCCCCTTCCGGGGAGCCTGTGCAGCCCGCCACTGCCAGAGTCCCGGGATGCAGGGACAACTTTCCCAGGAGAACACATGGCGCGCCTCAGGCTGGTGCAACGTCCTGCTGGCCTCTGCCGTCGCAAGCTTGCCCCGCGTCCACACCCCTCCGTCCCCCCGGCCTCAGCAAGCCAGAGTCCCCGAAGCAGCTGCTCCTTTAACCCCGTCCTGTCTGAGCGAGGAACAGACACCCTACAGCGACCTACACGCAGAGACAGGGCCAAATCCAAAGCTGAACCCCGGGAGCTGTGCGAACAAAGAAGAGGAAGGGAAATCCCTCCCAGCAACCTCAGAAGCAGTGGATTAAAGCTCCATAATCAACTTGATGTACTCTGAATAGACAACGAATCATCCCAAATTGAGGAGGTGGACTTTGAGAGCAAGATTTATGATTTTTTCCCCTTTTCCTCTTTTTGTGAGTGTGTGTGTGTATGCTTCTGTGTGAGATTTTGTCTGTATAGCTTTGCTTTCACCATTTGTCCTAGGGTTCTATCTGTCCATTTATTTTTGTTTTTTTTCTTAAAAAAATTTTTTTCTTACTAATTATATTTTATTTTAATAACTTTATTTTATTTTATCTTACTTTATCTTATTTTATCCTCTTTCCTTTTTCTTTTCTTTCTTCCTTCCTTCCTCCCTCCCTCCCTCCCTCCTTCCCACCCTCCCTCTTTCTCTCTCTTTCTTTCTTTCTACTTTTTATCCCTTTTATTCTGAGCCGGGTGGACGAAAGGCTCTTGGTGCTGCAGCCAGCAGTCAGTGCTGTGCCTCTGACATGGGAGAGCCAACTTCAGGACACTGGTCCACAAGAGACCTCCCAGCTCCACATAATATCAAACGGCGAAAATCTCCCAGAGATCTCCATCTCAACACCAGCACCCAGCTTCATTCAACGACCAGCAAGCTACAGTGCTGGACATCCTATGCCAAACAACTAGCAAGACAGGAACACAACCCTACCCATTAGCAGAGAGGCTGCCTAAAGTCATAATAAGGCCACAGACACCACAAAACACACCACCAGACGTGGACCTGCCCACCAGAAAGACAAGATCCAGCCTCATCCACCAGAACACAGGCACTAGTCCCCTCCACCAGGAAGCCTACACAACCCACTGAACCAACATTAGCCACTGGGGACAGACACCAAAAACAACGAGAACTACGAACCTGCAGCGTGCAAAAAGGAGACCCCAAACACAGTAAGATAAGCAAAATGACAAGACAAAAAAAAAAAAAAAAGCAGATGAAGGAGCAAGATAAAAACCAAGCAGACCTAACAAATGAAGAGGAAATAGGCAGTCTACCTGAAAAAGAATTCAGAATACTGATAGTAAAGATGATCCAAAATTTTGGAAATACAATACAGAAAATGCAAGAAACATATAACAAGGATCTAGAAGAACTAAAGATGAAACAAGCAACAATGAACAACAAAATAAATGAAATTAAAAATACTCTAGATGGGATCAATAGCAGAATAACTGAGGCAGAAGAATGGATAAGTAACCTGGAAGATAAAATAGTGGAAATAACTACTGCAGAGCAGAAGAAAGAGAAAAGAATGAAAAGAACTGAGGACAGTCTCAGAGACCTCTGGGACAACATTAAACGCACCAACATTCGATTTATAGGGGTTCCAGAAGAAGAAGAGAAGAAGAAAGGGACTGAGAAAATAGTTGAAGAGATTCCACTTGAAAACTTCCCTAATATGGGAAAGGAAATAGTTAATCAAGTCCAGGAAGCACAGAAAGTCCCATACAGGATAAATCCAAGGAGAAATACGCCAAGACACATATTAATCAAACTGTCAAAAATTAAATACAAAGAGAACATATTAAAAGCAGCAAGGGAAAAATAACACACAAGGTAATCCCCATAAGGTTAACAGCTTATCTCTCAGCAGAAACCCTACAAGCCAGAAGGGAGTGGCAGCACATACTGAAAGTGATGAAGGAGAAAAACCTGCAGCCAAGACTACTCTACCCAGCAAGGATCTCATTCAGATTTGATGGAGAAATCAAAACCTTTACAGACAAGCAAAAGCTGAGAGAGTTCAGCACCACCAAACCAGCTTTACAACAAATACTAAAGGATCTTCTCTAGGCAAGAAACACAAGAGAAGGAAAAGACATACGATAACAAACCCAAAACAATTAAGAAAATGGGAATAGGAACATACATAGCAATAATTATCTTAAATGTAAATGGATTAAATACTCCCACCAAAAAACACAGACTGGATGAATGGACACAAAAACAAGCCCCATATATATGCTGTCTACAAGAGACACACTTCAGACCCAGGGACACATACAGACTGAAAGTGAGGGAATGGAAAAAGATATTCCATGGAAATGAAAACCAAAAGAAAGCTGGAGTAGCAATTCTCATATCAGACAAAATAGAGTTTAAAATAAAAACTATTAGAAGAGACAAAGAAGAACACTACATAATGATCAAGGGATCAATCGAAGAAGAAGATATAAAAATTGTAAATATTTATGCACCCAACATAGGAGCACCTCAATACGTAAGGCAAATACTAACAGCCATAAAAGGGGAAATCGACAGTAACACATTCATAGTGTGCGACTTTAACACCCCACTTTCACCAATGGACAGATCATCCAAAATGAAAATAAATAAGGAAAAACAAGCTTTAAATGATACATTAAACAAAATGGACCTAATTGACATTTATAGGACATTCAATCCAAAAACAACAGAATACACATTTTTCTGAAGTGCTCATGGAACATTCTCCAGCATAGATCATATCTTGGGTCACAATCAAGCCTTGGTCAATATAACAATATTGAAATTGTATCAAGTATCTTTTCCCACCACAACACTATGAGACTAGATATCAATTACAGGAAAAGATCTGTAAAAAATACAAACACATGGAGGCTAAACAATACACTACTTAATAACGAAGTGATCACTGAAAAAATCAAAGAGGATATAAAAAAATATCTAGAAACAAATGACAATGGAGACACAATGACCCAAAACCTATGGGATGCAGCAAAAGCAGTTCTAAGAGGGAACTTTATAGCAATACAATCCTTCCTTAAGAAACAGGAAACATCTTGAATAAACAACCTAAACTTGCAACTAAAGCAATTAGAGAAAAAACAAAAAAACCCACAAAGTTAGCAGAAGGAAAGAAATCATAAAGATCAAATCAGAAATAAATGAAAAAGAAATGAAAGAAACGATAGCGAAGATCAATAAAACTAAAAGCTGGTTCTGTGAGAAGATAAACAAAATTGATAAACCATTAGCCAGACTCATCAAGAAAAAAAGGGAGAAGACTCAGATCAATAGAATTAAAAATGAGAAAGGAGAAGTAACAACTGACACTGCAGAAATACAAAAGATCATGAGAGATTACTACAAGCAACTCTATGGCAATAAAATGGACAACCTGGAAGAAATGGACAAATTCTTAGAAATGCACAACCTGCCAAGACTGAACCAGGAAGATATAGAAAATTTGAACAGATCAATCACATGCACTGAAATTGAAACTGAGATTAAAATTCTTCCAACAAACAAAAGCCCAGGACCAGATGGCTTCACAGGCAAATTCTATCAACCATTTAGAGAAGAGCTAACACCTATCCTCCTCAAACTCTTCCAAAATATAGCAGAGGGAGGAACACTCCCAAATTCATTCTACAAGACCACCATCACCCATATACCAAAACCCGACAAAGATGTCACAAAGAAGAAAACTACAGGCCAATATCACTGATGCACATAGATGCAAAAATCCTCAACAAAATACTAGCAAACAGAATCCAACAGCACATTAAAAGGATCATACACCATGATCAAGTGGGGTTTATTCCAGGAATGCAAGGATTCTTCAATATACACAAATCTATCAATGCGATAAACCATATTAACAAATTGAAGGAGAAAAACCATATGATCATCTCAATAGATGCAGAGAAAACTTTTGACAAAATTCAACACCCATTTATGATAAAAACCCTCCAGAAAGTAGGCATAGAGGGAACTTTCCTCAACATAATAAAGGCCATATATGACAACCCCACAGTGAACATCATCCTCAATGGTGAAAAACTGAAAGCATTTCCACTAAAATCAGGAACAAGACAAGGTTGCCCACTCTCACCACTCTTATTCAACATAGTTTTGGAAGTTTTATCCACAGCAATCAGAGAAGAAAAGGAAATAAACGGAATCCAAATTGGAAAAGAAGTAAAGCTGTCACTGTTTGCAGATGACATGATACTCTACATAGAGAATCCTAAAGATGCTACCAGAAAACTATTAGGCTAATCAATGAATTTGGTAAAGTATCAGGATACAAAATTAATGCACAGAAATCTCTGGCATTCCTATACACTAATGATGAAAAATCTGAAAGTGAAACCAAGAAAACGCTCCCATTTACCATTGCAAAAAAAAGAATAAAATATCTAGGAATAAACCCACCTAAGAAGACAAAAGACCTGTATGCAGAAAATTATAAGACACTGATGAAAGAAATTAAAGATGATACAAATAGATGGAGGGATATACCATGTTCTTGGATTGGAAGAATCAACATTGTGAAAATGACTCTACTACCCAAAGCAATCTACAGATTCAATGCAATCCCTATCAAACTACCACTGGCATTTTTCACAAAACTAGAACAAAAAATTTCACAATTTGTATGGAAACACAAAAGACCCCGAATAGCCAAAGCAATCTTGAGAACGAAAAACGGAGCTGGAGGAATCAGGCTCCCTGACTTCAGACTATACTCCAAAGCTACAGTAATCAAGATAGTATGGTACTGGCACAAAAACAGAAAGATAGATCAATGGAACAGGATAGGAAGCCCAGAGATAAACCCACGCCCATATGGTCACCTTATCTTTGATAAAGGAGGCAGGAATGTACAGTGGAGAAAGGACAGCCTCTTCAATAAGTGGTGCTGGGAAAATCGGACAGGTACATGTAAAAGTATGAGATTAGATCACTCGCTAACACCATGCACAAAAATAAGCTCAAAATGGATTAAAGACCTAAATGTAAGGCCAGAAACTATCAAACTTCTTGAAGAAAACATACACAGAACACTCTATGACATAAATCACAGCAAGATACTTTTTGACCCACCTTCCATAGAAATGGAAATAAAAACATAAATAAACAAATGGGACCTAATGAAACTTCAAAGCTTTTGCACAGCAAAGGAAACAAGACCAAAAGACAACCCTCAGAATGGGAGAAAATATTTGCAAATGAAGCAACTGACAAAGGATTAATCTCCAAAATTTACAAGCAGCTCAATAAAAAAAAAAGCAAACAACCCAATCCCAAAATGGGCAGAACACCTAAATAGACATTTCTCCAAAGAAGATATACCGATTGCCAACAAACACATGAAAGAATGCTCAACATCATTAATCATTAGAGAAATGCAAATCAAAACTACAATGAGATATCATCTCACACCAGTCAGAATGGCCATCATCAAAAAATCTAGAAAGAATAAATGCTGGAGAGGGTGTGGAGAAAAGGGAACACTCTTGCACTGCTGCTGGGAATGTGAATTGGTACAGCCACTATGGAGAACAGTATGGAGGTTCCTTAAAAAACTACAAATAGAACTACCATATGACCCAGGAATCCCCCTACTGGGCATATACCCTGAGAAAACCATAATTCAAAAAGAGTCATGTACCAAAATGTTCATTGCAGCTCTAGTTACAATAGCCCAAAGATGGAAACAACCTAAGTGTCCATCATTGGATGAATGGATAAAGAAGTTGTGGCACATATATACAATGGAATATTACTCAACCATAAAAAGAAACGAAATTGAGCTATTTGTAATGAGGTGGATGGACCTTCAGTCTGTCATACAGAGTGAAGTAAGTCAGAAAGAGAAAGACAAATACCATATGCTAACACATATATGTGCAATTTAGAAAAAAAAATGTCATGAAGAACCTAGGGGTAAGACAGGAATAAAGACACAGACCTACTACAGAATGGACTTGAGGATATGGGGAGGGGGAAGGGTAAGCTGTGACAAAGCGAGAGAGTGGCATGGACATATATATACTACCAAACGTAAAACAGGTAGCTAGTGGGAAGCAGCCACATAGCACAGGGAGATCAGCTCGGTGCTTTGTGACCACCTAGAGGGGTGGGATAGGGAGGGTGGGAGGGAGGGAGATGCAAGAGGGAAGAGATATGGGAACATAGGTATATGTATAACTGATTCACTCTGTTATAAAGCAGAAACTAGCATACCATTGTAAAGCAGTTATACTCCAATTAAGATGTAAAAAAAATTAAAAAAAAAAAGTTTGAATTCATTGCCCACAATTTGAAATGGGCAGTTGAAAGAAAAAAAAAAGAAAACCACACAGACAACAATAACCTTGGATTGAAAAAGAAAAAAATATTTTTTTCTTCAAACTTGAGCTTTCTGCCTGGCTACAGTGATTTCATTACCTTAGCACTAGCACTTTAAAGTAGATGAAAATGCAAAAAGTCTACAGTCTGGTTACTTGCTGACTGAGAAATACCACTGATATTTGAAGACAATTGAATTGACATACATATGTAATTTTATTTAAATAATGATAAGTCTGGTAATTCCCAGGGAACCCATTTTGTCTGGGTAAAAAATTTGCTGTTCTGGTATTAATGAAAGCAAAAGTGTCTGAGTCCGGAGACAGAGAGAGAGAGAGAGAGAGAGAGGGAGAGAGAGAGAGAGGGAACTTTGTTTTCACGAGACAGAGAGAAGGGAAAATTCTGCACCAAAGGATCAAACAGGGTTGTGATTTTTATTTTTTATCAGACAGGTTTCCCACAGTAAGCCTGGGAAAACAATGATAAAATATGTGTTATCAGGTCTCTTTTGGACTCTTTAGTCTGGGGGGAAGTTCCCAAGTTCATCTCCTATCAGATCTTTGCGGTAAGATCAATATTTGGCTGTGTTTTTAAAGCAAGAGACTAAAAGGCTAAAATAATTTTGCACAATCCATCCCCTGAAAATTAAAGAATAAGAAACAACACAACAGCAGTTGTTGTCTAAAAATTTTAAGAGTAATGCTGGGTTACCAAATAAACAGAGAAGGTGACTTTCCTCAGGGCATGGTTTTAGAGGCACCAGGTACATCTCTTTTGTAAAACAATCCCTCAATTTTCTTTTTTTTTTAATTTATTTAATTTATTTTATTTTTGGCTGCATTGGGTACTTCGGTGCTGCGCGCAAGCTTTCTCTAGTTGCGGCAAACAGGGGCTACTATTCGTTGCGGTGCGTGGGCTTCTCATCGAGGTGGTTTCCCTTGATGCGGAGCACGGGCTCTAGAGCGCAGGCTCAGTAGTTCTGGTGCACGGGCTTAGTTGCTCCATGGCCTGTGGGATCTTCCCAGACCAGGGCTCGAACCCGTGTTCCCTGCATTGTCAGGCGGATTCTTAACCACTGTGCCACCAGGGAAGCCCCCTCAATTTTCTTTTGAAGCAATTGTTTTGGATTTTTTTCTAAAATAAGCATTAGTTATCTGATTCTAAAATTAAAACCTTCTCAATATAGATGACTTAGAAAATGCAAAATATTTTAAAAGGCAAGCAATCATTTATCACCAAATGCAATATGCTTTTTTCTTTAAGATTTCCTTCATTGTTGCTTCAAGATGTCTTCCTCACTCCAACATTGCACAAGTAATTACTTACGTTTTGTTTTAAGATTTAATTATTTATTAAACATTTAACTCTCTAATCCATGTTTTGGTGAGTGCTGATAAGTGACTATCTAAAATCTGGTAAACAACTAACCAATTGCCCTAGCACTGTTTATTGGCTAACTGCTTCTTTCCCTAATATAATATAATGCCACCTTTATAAATTGCTAAATTTGTACTTACATTGGTGGCTACTTGGGAACTATTTTTTCCCACGTCTCTATATTCTTGCATTAGTAATAAACTAATTTTCATTGTAGCATATTTCCTCAGCTATTCTAACAGTTTATTCTTCTACATAGTCATTAATATCACAGTCTCACATCTCCTTCACCCCCAAAAATAATCATTGTTATTTTCCCAGCAATTATCCATCAACTAATTTTGGAAGTATTGATATCTTTACCATAGTGAGGAGTGTTGTTTTCGCCATCTATATAAGCCTACCCACCACCACCACCACCCCGCCCTCCCCCAAGTCTTTGTTTATGCTATTGCTTCGGCTTAAAGCACCTTTTTTCCTTCTCTTCAATGGCTCATTTTAAAGTCTCAGTTTAAATGTCTCAGTGTAAATGTTCAGATCTCAGTTTATATGTGACTTCTTCAGAGAAAAAACCTTTCTTTGATCACCCAATCTAAAGTAACTCCTACTTCCAGCACCTACAAACTCTGTATCACATTGCCCTGGGTTGTTTCTTTTGCAGCACATATAACTTTTTTGAAATTATTTTATTTTATATTTGTTTATGTCTCCCTCGTCAGAATAGAAAAATCATGAAGGAAAGAATATTATCTGTCTTTTTCAATGCTTTTTCCCCATCATCTAACACAATCCTTGGTACACATCGATGTTATAGAATTTTTTGCTGAATGAACAATTGATGAGTGAATAAAGTCAGCTCAGAGAAAATCTCTTCTGCTTCGTGCTTGATGTAATGCTATATCAGTCCTGGCACTGCAGCGTTGATTGTTGTGTAGAGTCACATGTGGTATCTAGTGGACTGGTATCCAGATTCCCAATGGCTCCCCACTCCCAAGCCAGACTCCATTATTGACACTATCAATTGTAATCGTGTTCGGGACCTTTGTGACTTCTTTCAATTTTTTTCCCACTGTAAGTTAGGTCACAGAAATCTCTCAGAGTTTGTATAGTGGTTGGCCCCTTGGATGCAAGGGATCCCCCCACCATTTTTGTTTTTCTTTCTGTTCAATTGGATCCTGGAAAAGGGATCAAGACATTAGTTCTCGGGCCATCTTTCTGTCAAGATCACTTATTAATTATAACATTAAATTCCTCTATATCATGATTTATTTTTTTTCTGTTTATATGATCTATAAAATACTTGCAGGACATTTTAAAGTATCCTGCTATGAATGTGTTTCTCTTGATTCTTCTTATAGCTGTATTTATTTAAAAATATGTTGCAAGATAATTTCATTTGGTACATTACAGCTTTTGAGTCCTGAACTCTAACATTTGTTTTGAAATTTACTATATTTTTCTGGTTTAATGCAATCATTGTCCTTGAAATTCAAAATTTTTACCAAAATATGTCTAGGTGTTACACTTCTCCCTTCTCTCTCCCCTCACCCCCTCCTCTACACACACACACAGAGTAAATTTGACTATTAGCCATCCCTTTAAAATTAAAAAGTCAAATATTTGTTCAGCTCAGGAAAATTTCTCTCCACAGTTCTTTGCTTTTATTACATCATGTCTGTTCTCTTCTTCTAAAATTCCTGCTTTCTGTGTATTGGATTCCTTGAATTTGTCCACAATGTCTCTCATATTTTCTTTTACTGTGTTTCACCAATTTACCATTTCCTCAGAGTTCCAAATGCATTTCTTGAATCCATATGCAACTTTTTAAATTCAATTATTAGTTTATTATATGGTACTTCTTTGAAGTGTTAAATTTAACAATCCTGCTTTAAAAAAAAATCTGTGTGTGTGTGTGTGTGTGTGTGTGTGTGTGTGTGTATGTGTTTGTAACTGCTATTCATCTCTCATAATTACTCGTTCTAGTGTTGTTTTATTTATTTTTTGGATCCATTATATTCTTAAATCCTGTTGAAAAAAATCTTAAAACTTCCATAATGCTCTTCAGTTACTTGAATACTCTTCTGGTTCTTGATAATTTCCTTTGTTTGAACTGCAGCATATTTTCATATATTGGGTGATGTTTTTCCATTTCTCTTTAAAAATTTTCACATCAGAATATCTATGGTGTTCGTTACTTTGCCAAAGTTCAGTAGAAATTGAGGTAGATTCTATAAGAAATTGGTATAGATCTTTGCATAAAGTTTTCAGATCTAGATGAAAAGAAGAGGGAATTTTTATAATTATTGTAAATTTATACTGTTAGTGACTTCATACTCTGGAGGGATTGAGAAAGGATCCAGGGCCCTAAACAGACAAAGTAGGAAACTTTGCCACTGTGCTATTTTCTTCATTTGCAAGAGCAAATTCAGTGCAAACAAGCACTAGAAGCAAGCCCACAATAATCAGCTTCCCTGTACCAAGAATAAGTCGTGGCAGTCTCCAGCTTCTTAGTGATGCTGCCTGTAGCATTGACTTTTGGCTTCTAGTAGGCTTTCACTGTCAGTTAAGCTAATCTCACTTTCCCCCAGGACTAATTATAGGTCTAGATGCTGTGTATGAACACAGGTCAGGTAGCATTAATGTGGTATGCCCCTCAATGTTCTTTGGCCCATTCTAGCAATCAGCCTTCTTCTTTAAACTTTAAGAACTACCACTGAAATTGGCTCACTTTACTTCTCAGATTTTTTTTTTTTTTTTTACAGGAAGCATTTTTCTGTTCAGGGTTCTATTCTTTCCTTCTTCCTTCACCTGGTCCACTCTTATTTTAACTAACAGGAAATCCTAAAAGTCTGTGGTACATCGATTGGCAGTTTTCCACCCTGTTTTCTCAGGGGGGTTATGAAAAATTACTGAGCTACTGCTGCAGTTTTAATGGAAGGCGTTCCTTTCCCTTCTTCTAGGCTTCCCCTCCATTTAATTTCCTTTGAAATCTTAGAATTATTAGGAAAAACTTGGAATTATTCAGCAAATACTTATAGTACAGTATTGACATTCTGGTTTGTTATTAAGATGAAATTATCCTGGTAAGGTGACTCATTAAGACATTATTACACATTATACTCTTTTCAAAATTTAACAAATATTTAATCATAAAAGTAAATGAATGACGACGTGGCCTGAGGAGCAGTGGCAGCAGCTTCGAGACTAGGGCAGCGCGAAAGCCGTGTGGATGAAAGGCTCTTGGTGCTCCAGCCAAGAGTCACGGCTCTGCCTCTGAGGTAGGACAGCCAACTTCAGGACACTGGTCAACAAGAGACCTCCCAGCTCCACATAATATCAAACAGCGAAAATCTCCCAGAGACCTCCATCTTAACACCAGCACCCAGCTTCACTCAACGACCAGCAACCTACAATGCTGGACAACCTATGCCAAACAACTAGCAAAACAGGAACACAAACCCACCCATTAGCAGAGAGGCTGCCTAAAATCATAATAATAAAATAATATTAAAATCACAGTAATATTAAAATCACAGTAATATTAAAATCACAATAATAATAAAATCACAGACACCCCAAAAACAAACCACCAGACGTGAACCTGCCCACTAGAGAGACAAGATCCAGCCTCATCCATCACAACACAGGCACTAGTCCCCTCCACCAGGAAGCCTACACAACCCACTGAACCAACCTTAGCCACTGTTGACAGACATCAAAAACAGTGGGAACTACGAACCTGCAGCCTGCGAAAAGGAGACCCCAAACACAGTAAGATAAGTAAAGTGAGAAGACAGAAAAACACACAGCAGATGAAGGAGCAAGATAAAAACCCACCAGACCTAACAAATGAAGAGGAAATAAGCAGTCTACCAGAAAAAAATTTAGAATAATGATAGTAAAGATGGTCCAAAATCTTGGAAATAGAATAGAGAAAATGCAAGTCACATTTATCAAGGACCTAGAAGAAATAAAGGGGAAACAAGCAATGATGAACAACACAATAAATGACATTAAAACTACTCTACATGGGATCAATAGCAGAATAACTGAGGCAGAAGAACGGATAAGTGACCTGGAAGATAAAATAGTGGAAATAACTACTGCAGAGCAGAAGAAAGAAAATAGAATGAAAAGAACTGAGGACAGTCTCAGAGACCTCTGGAACAACATTAAACGCACCAACATTCGAATAATAGGGGTTCCAGAAGAAGAAGAGAAAAAGAAAGGGACTGAGAAAATATTTGAAGAGATTATAGTTGAAAACTTCCCTAATATGGGAAAGGAAATAGTTAATCAAGTCCAGGAAGCAGAGAGTCCCATACAGGATAAATCCAAGGAGAAATATGCCAAGACACATATTAATCAAACTGTCAAAAATTAAATACAAAGAAAGCATATTAAAAGCAGCAAGGGAAAAACAACAAATAACACACAAGGGAATCCCCATAAGGTTAACAGCTGATCTCTCAGCAGAAACCCTACAAGCCAGAAGGGAGTGGCAGCACATACTGAAAGTGATGAAGGAGAAAAACCTGCAGCCAAGACTACTCTACCCAGCAAGGATCTCATTCAGATTTGATGGAGAAATTAAAACCTTTACAGACAAGCAAAAGCTGACAGAGTTCAGCACCACCAAACCAGCTTTACAACAAATGCTAAAGGAACTTCTCTAGACAAGAAACACAAGAGAAGGAACAGACCTATAATAACGAACCCAAAACAATTTAGAAAATGGGAATAGGAACATACATATCGATAATTACCTTAAATGTAAATGGATTAAATGCTCCCACCAAAATACACAGATTGGCTGAATGGATACAAAAACAAGACCCTTACATATGCTGTCTACAAGAGACCCACTTCAGACCTAGAGACACATACAGACTGAAAGTAAGGGGATGGAAAAAGATATTCCATGCAAATGAAAACCAAAAGAAAGCTGGAGTAGCAATTCTCATATCAGACAAAATAGACTTTAAAATAAGGACTATTAGAAGAGACAAAGAAGGACACTACATAATGATCAAGGGATCCATCCAAGAAGAAGATATAACAATTGTAAATATTTATGCACCCAACATAGGAGCCCCTCAATACATAAGGCAAATACTAGCAGCCATAAAAGGGGAAATCGACAGTAATGCATTCATAGTAGGGGTCTTTAACACCCCACTTTCACCAATGGACAGATCAACCAAAATGAAAATCAATAAGGAAACACAAGCTTTAAATGATACATTAAACGACATGGACTTAATTGATATTTATAGGACATTCCATCCAAAAACAACAGAATACACATTTTTCTCAAGTGCTCATGGAACATTCTCCAGGATAGATCATATCTTGGGTCACAAATCAAGCCTTGGTAAATTTAAGAAAATTGAAATTGTATCAAGTATCTTTTCCCACCACAACGTCATGAGACTAGATATCAATTACAGGAAAAGATCTGTAAAAAACACAAACACATGGAGGCTAAACAATACACTACTTAATAATGAAGTGATCACTGAAAAAATCAAAGAGGAAATCAAAAAATACCTAGAAACAAATGACAATGGAGACACAACGACCCAAAACCTATGGGATGCAGCAAAAGCAGTTCTAAGGGGGAAGTCTATAGCAATACAAGCCCACCTTAAGAAGCAGGAAACACCTCGAATAAACAACGTAACCTTGCACCTCAAGCAATTAGAGAAAGAACAAAAAAACCCCAAAGCTAGCAGAAGGAAAGAAATCATAAAAATCAGATCAGAAATAAATGAAAAAGAGATGAAGGAAACAATAGCAAAAATCAATAAAACTAAAAGCTGGTTCTTTGAGAAGATAAACAACATAGATAAATCACTAGCCAGACTCATCAAGAAAGAAAGGGAGAAGACTCAAATCAATAGAATTAGAAATGAAAAAGGAGAAGTAACAACAGACATTGCAGAAATAAAAAAGATCATAAGAGATTACTACAAGCAACTCTATGCCAATAAAATGGACAATCTGGAAGAAATGGACAAATTCTTAGAAATGCACAACCTGCCAAGACTGAATCAGGAAGAAATAGAAAATATGAACAGACCAATCACAAGCACTGAAATTGAAACTGTGATTAAAAATCTTCCAACAAACAAAAGCCCAGGACCAGATGGCTTCAGAGGTGAATTCTATCAAGCATTTAGAGAAGAGCTAACACCTATCCTTCTCAAACTCTTCCAAAATATAGCAGAGGGAGGAACACTCACAAATTCCTTCTACGAGGCCACCATCACCTTGATACCAAAACCAGACAAGGATGTCACAAAGAAAGAAAACTACAGGCCAATATCACTGATGAACATAGATGCAAAAATCCTCAACAAAATACTAGCAAACAATCCAACAGCACATTAAAAGGATCATACACCATGATCAAGTGGGGTTTATTCCAGGAATGCAAGGATTCTTCAATATACACAAATCTATCAATGCGATAAACCATATTAACAAATTGAAGGAGAAAAACCATATGATCATCTCAATAGATGCAGAGAAAACTTTTGACAAAATTCAACACCCATTTATGATAAAAACCCTCCAGAAAGTAGGCATAGAGGGAACTTTCCTCAACATAATAAAGGCCATATATGACAACCCCACAGTGAACATCATCCTCAATGGTGAAAAACTGAAAGCATTTCCACTAAAATCAGGAACAAGACAAGGTTGCCCACTCTCACCACTCTTATTCAACATAGTTTTGGAAGTTTTATCCACAGCAATCAGAGAAGAAAAGGAAATAAAAGGAATCCAAATCGGAAAAGAAGAAGTAAACCTGTCACTATTTGCAGATGACATGATACTATACATAGAGAATCCTAAAGATGCTACCAGAAAACTACTAGAGCTAATCAATGAATTTGGTAAAGTAGCAGGATACAAAATTAATGCACAGAAATCTCTGGCATTCCTATATACTAGTGATGAAAAACCTGAAAGTGAAATCAAGAAAACACTCCCATTTACCACTGCAACAAAAAGAATAAAATATCTAGGAATAAACCTACCTAAGGAGACAAAAGACCTGTATGCAGAAAATTATAAGACACTGATGAAAGAAATTAAAGATGATACAAATAGGTGGAGAGATATACCATGTTCTTGGATTGGAAGAATCAACATTGTGAAAATGACTCTACTACCCAAAGCAATCTATAGATTCAGTGCAATCCCTATCAAACTACCACTGGCATTTTTCACAGAAATAGAACAAAAAATTTCGCAATTTGTATGGAAACACAAAAGACCCCGAATAGCTAAAGCAATCTTGAGAACGAAAAAAGGAGCTGGAGGAATCAGGCTCCCTGACTTCAGACTAAACTACAAAGCTACTGTAATCAAGATAGTATGGTACTGGCACAAAAACAGAAAGATAGATCAATGGAACCGGATAGAAAGCCCAGAGATAAACCCACGCACATATGGTCACCTTATCTTTGATAAAGGTAGCAGGAATGTACAGTGGAGAAAGGACAGCCTCTTCAATAAATGGTACTGGGAAAACTGGACAGATACATTTAAAAGTATGAGATTAGATCACTCCCTAACACCATACACAAAAATAAGCTCAAAATGGATTAAAGACCTAAATGTAAGGCCAGAAACTATCAAACTCTTAGAGGAAAACATAGGCAGAACACTCTATGACATAAATCACAGCAAGATCCTTTCTGACCCACCTCCTAGAGTAATGGAAATAAAAACAAAAATAAACAAATGGGACCTAATGAAACTTCAAAGCTTTTGCACAGCAAAGGAAACCATAAACAAGACCAAAAGACAACCCTCAGAATGGGAGAAAATATTTGCAAATGAAGCAACTGACAAAGGATTAATCTTCAGAATTTACAAGCAGCTCATGTAGCTCAATAACAAAAAAACAAACAACCCAATCCAAAAATGGGCAGAAGACCTAAATAGACATTTCTCCAAAGAAGATATACAGACTGCCAACAAACACATGAAAGAATGCTCAACATCATTAATCATTAGAGAAATGCAAATCAAAACTACAATGAGATATCATCTCACACCAGTCAGAATGGCCATCATCAAAAAATCTAGAAACAATAAATGCTGGAGAGGGTGTGGAGAAAAGGGAACACTCTTGCACTGCTGGTTGGAATGTGAATTGGTTCAACCACTATGGAGAACAGTATGGAGGTTCCTTAAAAAACTACAAATAGAACTGCCATATGACCCAGCAATCCCGCTACTGGGCATATACCCTGAGAAAACTAAAATCCAAAAAGAGTCATGTACCAAAATGTTCATTGCAGCTCTATTTACAATAGCCAGGAGATGGAAACAACCTAAGTCCCCATCATCGGATGAATGGATAAAGAAGATGTGGCATATATATACAATGGAATATTACTCAGCCATAAAAAGATACGAAATTGACCTATTTGTAATGAGGTGGATAGACCTAGAGTCTGTCATACAGAGTGATGTAAGTCAGAAAGAAAAAGACAAATACCGTATGTTAACACATATATATGGAATTTAAGAAGAAAAACAAAATGTCATGAAGAACCCAGGGGTAAGACAGGAATAAAGACACAGACCTACTGGAGAACGGACTTCAGGATATGGGGAGGGGGGAGGGTGAGCTGTGACAGGACGAGAGCGTCATGGACATATACACACTAACAAACGTAAGGTAGATAGCTAGTGGGAAGCAGCTGCATGGCACAGGGATATCGGCTCGGTGCTTTGTGACCGACTGGAGGGGTGGGATAGTGAGGGTGGGAGGGAGGGAGACGCAAGAGGGAAGAGATATGGGAACACATGTATATGTACAACTGATTCACTTTGTTATAAAGCAGAAACTAACACACCATTGTAAAGCAATTATACCCCAATAAAGATGTAAATTAAAAAAAGTAAATGAGATACAATTATAAAAGTGAGTATATTTGTTGTCATTTAACAGAAAGAGGGAATTAGGAAGGAACATTTAGTTTTATTTAAGGATTATTAATAAGAAGCATGTGATATTATGAGCACCTGTATAAGCAAAAACAAACTCAGTGGAACTCTAGTGAGAGACTTCTTACCAAGGTGCAGAATGAGGATTCTGAGTCCCTGAGTCAAGACACAGAAGGCAAAAATAAGGTTACCAAAATGGGGACCGGGAAAATGGGGATTGGAAAGCAACTGGGAATATACTGTGCTGACTCACAGTATTACCTAGGGATTGATGTACCTTTTTCTTTTTCCTTTTGGCATCATCGTTATATTATAGTATTTCCAGTACTCGAAGATTAAGGTATTTTCTTAAAGGTTTTCCAGTTAGTATTTGTGCATGTACACAAAGGTGAATTTTGAATGACAAGAAATCGATGCTGGTCAAAGCTAGTTATTCAGCTGCTGAATAAGGATTTTCTATTGCTTTCCATGTGGCCACCCTCCAGCAATGGTGGGTCAAGTCCTTCTCACACTTTGAATTTCTCTTATTTCAACTTCTGCCCCATCTTTCTGACTTTGTCCTTTCCTTCTACTTTTCAGGGCCCACCTGGATATTTCAAGATCCATGATAATCTCCCTATGTTAAAGTCAGCTGATTACCAACCTTAATTATATCAGCAAAGTCCCTACTCAACAGTACCTAGGATTGAAAAACCTGGTCATGGGTATCTTGGGGTAAGGAAATCTGTTTACTTTCAAAGGTATACAGGGCAGATTATCATAAGGGAGAGACCTATGCTTCACAGCTTTGCTAGCTTTCTTCCTTACTCGCTGCTATTTTCTTTTACACATTCTTTTTTGAATTTATAAATATTATAGATTTGCAAGGCTGACTTCTTAAACTTGACCTGGCTATACAAAAAGACAGAAATTCAAAAAGTTCCAAAAAGTTGAATCACTGACCAAAATAAAGTCCAGGAAGTTATTAGCCGTTGAGTTTTACATAATTTCTTATGATATAAAGCGCACAAAAAGCCCTATTAAAATACCACTGCAAGTTAATCATGAAAAGACCCTTTAGAATTCTTAGAGATGCTCATTTTGCAGAGAAATGGGGAAACAGAAATGTCAGCACTGGCAGCTGAAAGGGTACAGATCTCCTGGTAATGAGAGAGGCAGCTGTTTCAATACAAATTTATTTTTAAAGTAAAATGTCCCATTGTGCCCTGGAATCCCTAATTAATTATGGTGAAGAACCAGAGTTTACTGTTTTTTTTAACCATCCAGAAAAAAAAAATGATCTTCAACAACTAGGTATGATCTAAGGAAACTTTAGAGATTTATAAGTGATCTAAGACATAAAGCAAGCTACACTGTCAATTAGCAGTTCCCCAAATGGACAGAAAGTCAGACAAATGAGTTTATTTTTTATCTAAATCTCTAGAAATGTAAGTAAGTCATTGAAACTGTCCCTCTTTAAAATGTTTAAGATTCAAAATAGGTACCTGGCTTCTTTAGACAGTATGATATAATTAACAGAGTATAACTTTTGAAGACAGACAAAACTGGGCCCAAACCTTGGCTTTCTCACTTAGTAAAATGTATGTGTATGAGAAACCACAACAAGATGGGTAGGAGGGGCAGAGACCCAGTATAGTCAAGATCCACACCCCTAGGAAGGCGACCCACAAATGGGAAGATAATCACAACTGCAGAGATTCTCCCCAAGGAGATAGGAGTCTGAGCCCCACATCAGGCTCCCTATCCCTGGGGTTCTGCATCGGGAAGATGAGCCCCTGAACATCTGGCTTTGTAGGCCAGTGGGGCTTGCATACAGGAAAGCCATATGGCTGTAGGAAACAGAGACTCTATTCATAAAATGGTGCACGGAAAATCTCACACACTCCAAGACCCAGTGCAGAAGGAGTAATTTGAAAGGAACCTGGTCTGACCCACTTGCTGGTCTCAGAGAGCCTTCCAGAGAGGCAGGAGGCAAGTGGAGCTCACTCTGGGGACACAGATGCTGATGGCAGCCATTTTGGGGAGCTCCTACTACCATGAGAACCCTGGTGCTGACAAGAGACATTTTGGAGTCCTCCCTCTAGCCTATTAGCGCTGGGAGCTTACCCACCCACCAGTGGGCTGACAACAGCCCCAGGCCCCACAGCCAGCTGTTCTGGGACTCTGCTCCACATACCAGAAGGCCCAGGAATCAGCCTCACCTGCCAGTAGGCCAGCACCAGACCTAGGAATGCCCGGGGCCTACTAATAGCCCCACCAGGACCTGGCCTCGCCCAACAACAAGCCAGAACCAGCCCCAGGAACCCCCAGGCCCTACTGCTAGCCACTTCAGGACACAGCCCTGCCCACCAATGAGCCAACAATAGGACTAGGATACCCTGGACACCACAGCTAGCATGCTAGGACATGGCTCTGCCTACCAGTAGCCAACAGCCTCCACATGAGGCAGGGCTGGGTACTATCTGGGCTGGGACCAGTCCAGCCTACCAGTGCATCTGCAGTAGTCAGCCCCACCACAACAGAAGGGCCCATGCAGCCCACATGGGGGCACCCCTAGAGAATACAGCTCCAGTGACCAGAGGGGAGTGTGCTACTGGGTCGCACAGGACATCTCCTACATAAAGCTACTTCTCCAAAGTCGTAAATGTAAACCACCTACCTAACACATCGAAATAAAAAGAGAATTAGGTGAAATGAGGCGACAGAGGAATATGTTCCAAATAAAGGAACCAGATAAAATCCCAGAAGAACTAAGCAAAGTAGTGATAAGCAATCAACCAGATAAAGAGTTCAAGGTAATGATCATAAAGATGCTCAAAGAGCTTGAAGAATGGATGAACACAATGAGAAGTTTAACAAAGAGTAAGAAAATATAAAGAAGAACCAAACAGAGCTGAAGAATATAATAATTGAACTAAAAGATACACTAGAAGGAATAAAGAGTAGATTAGTATACACACACACACACACACACACACACACACACACACACACGTTTCTAAAGATGCCACCAAAAAACTACTAGAAGTAATAAATGAATTGAGCAAAGAAGCTGCAGGATACAAAAGTAATATGCAGAAATATGTTGTGTTTCCATACATTAGCAACAACCTATCAGAAAGAGAAATTAAGAAAACAATCCCATTTACAATTTCATCAAAACAAATGAACTAACAAAACAAAAGAGAAACAGACTTATAGATATAGAGAATAAACAGATGATTGCCAAAGTTGGGAGTTGGGATAAGTAAACTAGGTGAGGGAGATTAAGAGGTATAAACTTCCATTTACAAAATAAATGATTCGTGAGGATGAAATGTACAGCATGGAGAATTTAGTCAATAATATTGTAATAACTTTGGTGACATATGGTAATTATACTTATCATGGAAATCATTTTCTAATGTATAAAAATACCAAATCACTATGTTGTGCACCTGGAACTAACATGGCATTGTAGGTCAACTATACCTAAAGAAAGAAGGGAAGAAAGAAAGAAAGAAAGAAAGAAAGGAAGGAAGGAAGGAAGGAAGGAAGGAAGGAAGGAAGGAAGGAAGGAGGGAGGGAGGGAGGGAAGGAGGGAGGGAGGGAGGGAGGGAGGGAGGGAGGGAAGGAAGGAAGGAAGGAAGGAAGGAAGGAAGGAAGGAAGGAAGGAAGGGTGAGGCAATGATGGACTAGGCAATATCAGTTATCATTTACTCTTTAGTGTAGCAAACTACAAGATTCAACTAAGGAGCTGGGAGAAATTCATGTCTAAGTAGATATTTAATCAACTGGGTCAAAACTTGTGCATAACTTTATCTGTATTAGAGGATACTAAAAACAACCTCCAAATATTATTACTGCATCAAAGAAAGAGGGGAAATTTTCAGGGAGAGACCTTCTCAGACTCTTCTTAAAGTTGTCACTGATTAGCAAATTCAGAGTTCCACTTTAATATTTTCTCACAAACAGGAAGAAAATTGTGCCCTTCTGATGCTGCCTGACTCCAGATTTGTTTGGCTCACAAAATGTATTTCTGTACAATTAAGAATTCTTACTTGTATAAGTATATGAAGCTACAAAATGTTGTGATACTTGTAAACTTCTTCCTCTTTCTTTTTGTTTGCTTTTATAAATGTGTTTATATGTACTTAACAACTAACTTAAAAATCACAGTTCAGCTTAATGCAAAAGTATCTATTTAACACAACTAAGCCACTTGGCACATAAATAGTATGGACCAGGTTTTATAAAATTGTTCAACTTCCTTTAAACTCCAAATGGGTCATATGCATTTAGAGAAAATTAACCTAAACCACATTTAAATGACTGGCTCTGAAATAGCCATCAAATCCCAGAATGGGGATTTGGAAGTCATTGTTGACTGTTTCTTATGCAGAGGAGACCAACACATATCCTAGGTTGCGAAACCACAGAACATCTGTACCTGGAACTACTTGCAATTACAATCACTGGATCACAAGGAAGACCCCACAGAATGGGGTAGGAGAAACTTAAATAATCACAGAATAGGAGATGTTGCCATAGAAGAACAACCTTAAACTAGGATTTTCCAGTGAAGTGTTACTCTCTAGGTTCTTGTCTTATAAAACTAGGGGCAGTGTTGAAAGTGTGAAACAGGTATTTTTAGGACCATGAGAAAGAAAAATTATTTTCCACAGGAGATTGAATGGCTGACTAAAGAGAGCACGGATGTTGAAGTAAAACAGGGTTGAGTGAGAGTGAGTTCCAACACTTACCCGTTGTGTGACTCTAGGCAAGTTATTTTGTCTCTGAATCCCATCTCTTCACCCAAAGAATAAGGATAATGACAATAACTTGTTTTGGGAGCTAAATGACATTTATACTAGACATTTAATAGGAATACTAGACATTTAATAGGAATTTATTAAATGTTACTTCACCATTTTACACATAAAAAATAAAGCAGAATTACTAATAAAAAAAGGCATATGCTAACGATACAAATAGTTTAAAGAAACATAATTACAAGAGTGATACATCCATAATAGATTTTTAAACAGAAATTAGGAATATTAGATGCAGATGTAGAGAACAGACATGTGGACACAGGGGAAGGGGAAGGGGAGATTGGGATTGACATATATACACTACCATGTGTAAAATAGATAGCTAGTGGGAACCTGCTGTATAGCACAGGGAGCTCAGCGGTGACCTAGATGGGTGGGATGGGAGGACAGTGGGAGGTCGGTCCAAAAGGGAGCAGATATATGTATACATATAGCTGATTCACTTCACTGTACAGCAGAAACTAACACAACATTGTAAAGCAACTATACCCCAATTTAAAAAATAAATATCAAATAAAAGAATAAAAATTGTCAGAAGAATCATAAGTTCTGAGGATCTAATATATAGCATGGTGACTAAAGTTAATAATATGGTTTTGTATACATGAAAGTTGCTGAGAGCAGATCATAAGCATTCTCACCACACACACAAAAAAAGAGTTTATGTGAGGTGATGGATGTGTTTATTATCTTGACCTTGGTAATCACTTCACAATGTATATGTATACCAAATCATCACAGTGCATATTTTAAACATATAATTACAATTGCCAATTAGTCCTCAATAAAGTTAAAAAAAGAAAGATATCCCAAGCCTTTTGAGGAAAATATTTAAGAAGATATTTTAGAGGAAATCTTGGCCCAAATGTCAGGGAAAGAGACTTTTTCTCTCTCCACAGCTGGATCCAAATAAACAGATTCCTTTTATAAGGCAATGAATGACAATTTCTGAGCTCTCAGAGATAAACATTGGTCCAAAGAGATTTCCATAAAGTTTCTTTATTTTCTATTTAGGATAATATTAAACAACAATCAGATATTATCCACCCTGGCTTCTCAGCCCTCCTCCAGTGATGAGGTTTCCCTACCCAATGTTTAACTGTTTCAAATGTCCAAGCAGAGAATCAAAACAGTCTCCTGCCTTAGCCTAAAAGTGGTTTGTCTGTGGTCAGTCATTACGGGCATGGTCTGCTCCCTGATCCTCTCCTTTCACAAAATCTACCTCCTTTTTTTATTCCTAAATTGACTGCTAGTCAAGACACTCAATTATAATTTTTCCTCAATTAAGCATTGAGACAAGAGCTTCCTACAAATACAGAGATGTTTACAAATTAGCATGTATACAAAACTTCTCATGGTATTTATAATATAACCCATAAAGGCTAGGGAACACCCCATGATCTCTTCCATTCCTTATTTATAACATAAAGAAATTATCTCTTGGGGATGAAAAGCCTAATTTTGCTATACTATGACATCCTAGTAATATTTCTAAATCCTTATGCTCCCAGATGAAGAATTCACTGTCTGGTGGAAAACAGCCAAGAAAGCACTTGATTCTGCAGGATTGTCCTAGAGTCCTGGAACAAAGGGAAGTCAGTCATGCTTC
Organism: Stenella coeruleoalba; assembly: GCF_951394435.1. Classification (NCBI taxonomy): domain Eukaryota; kingdom Metazoa; phylum Chordata; class Mammalia; order Artiodactyla; family Delphinidae; genus Stenella; species Stenella coeruleoalba. The sequence continues at coordinate 102,442,633 of NC_137152.1, read as the reverse complement.
TCTTTGGACTTCTTGTGTTTTACTGGGCTGTATGAAATATGATTCTGACCCAGTCTGCTATTTGTTTTTCTTAGAAAATTATTTCAGTTAGTTTGCTCTCTTATAGGGCAAATAAACCCTGAGTATTCCATTCAAGAGTGGTTGTAGTGAACAAAAACAGAGCAAATTTTGGTTCTCTGTCTTTCTGCTTGTAACTTTAGATGAGAAATAGTTTGCATATACTGCTAAGTAAAGAAAGAACAATATACAGAATTGAATGAATGAATAGCATGATCACAACCTCTTAAATTCCATAAGAAAATGTAATAAAGAAAATATCCTCAAGTACATTGATTTGAGGGGTAGGCTTATGTGTTATTTTAACATTTTTTTAGGACACAATCCATTTAAAATTAAAAAATAAGTTAGATACACATTTAAGAAAAAAGCTCTACATCAATTCCAAGAATTGTGAAACATTTTGGATGCCATGACATCTGATATGTTTGGAAGTGGCTCTATGGAAAGTAAGCCACCTCTAATTGTGATTTGAAAGTAAGTAATGTGAAAATATCCCTTTGCCTCAGATTAGTTTCTCCACAAACTTTCATACAAATGCTTGAATCCCTGCAATTACAGTATTACTTTTCTGGACTATAGAAAATTTCTTAAAAAAAAAAGTGCATACTTTAGAAGGGGGAAACTATCTAACATTTCTTAATAAAGGTTTATAGTTGAAATCTTAAAAACAAAACCATGACACCGGTATATAAGATGATTTAGTTAAGGTTCTTAATTGCAGGCAACCAAAACTACTTTAGGATCATTTAGGGAAAAAACATATTTTATTGAAATCTATTTGATAATTCATGCAATCACAAAGAAGATGTAAAACGAGGTCTGGGAAATGAGCAGGACAAAGGGAGCAAGGGTACAATGGAGAATACATTCTATTGTAAGTGACAGAAGCAGTGGCAGTAACATCAAATTCAATATTTAAGTGGGTGACAAAATTAGCCAAATGGCTATCTACTAGCTAAAAGGTAGGTTGGAGAAGTGGGTATCTTTTTTTTTTTCAGTTTCTATCGTGTAAAGTGGGCTCTCTCTCCTGCCAAAATTCATGACGTAAAAAATTCATCCACATGGGAGTTCAGATGATAAGCACCCAAATATTCACAGCAAATATGATGGGTCAGATAATAACATAGTGATTTAAGAGGGAGTTTTATGTGGGAGGGTACAATATATTATATGTCTTGTATTTGGAATCAAAGGAAATGGAGGTAATAGATATGGCATACAGGGGAAATTTAAGTCAAGCTTGAAGAATTTAGTATAAGGTTCATCTGTAAGATGTTTATGCAAGTAATGTTTGAAAAGATTATCCTTGTGGCAGTGAGAAAAAGTTAGACCTAGGAAATAGAGACAGGAAGTAGGATATCAAAGTCTGACAATTATCAATGTTCTGTCAACATTTCACCAGGCTCTTCCTAATCATTCTTACTTTATTGCTTCCCTCACTTGTTATGTCATTCCAAAAAGGTCTACTTCCTGCCTCCTTATGATTAGCGGTAAACTAATAAACCTTCTAGAATTTATACCATTTCACATGGTTCTAAATTCTCAATATGTGTAGCTGCTGAATAAAGTACATATTATTGATATATATATATATATATATATATAGAGAGAGAGAGAGAGAGAGAGAGAGAGAGAGAGAGAGACACCCATCTTTTTGAAAAAATTAAATTTCATTTTCCCTTGACCTACTTTAAATATTGGTTGCACCTCATTTTATACCAGAAGAATCTTCAACGAACTACTGATTTTAACTGCATTCTATAAGCATATCTCTAAGCAATGCCTTATATAAATTCATTTCACTATTAGAAAAGAGCTTTGTAGCAAATCCTTATGTATTTACTACTCCATTTATACATTTTATAAACTCTTATTTTTGATTGTTAATAAAGAGAGGAACATCTGTAATATCAAAGCTTGTTACTCTTAGCACACTTATATGGGACATTTAATCCTTCACATGTTTCTATGTGTCATATTAACTTCAATATGCCAGACCCAGTGTATTCTGGGAAGATCTGGGGATAAAGAGGTTAAAACTCTTGCTCAAATACCACTTTCCCATATGCTACAATAACAGATCCTTTCATTTTACCAGCTCAATATTTTGCTCAATCAAAACTATAAATACCATCCTTTTATTGTTTTGCACAGGTAAAACTTATCAATTTCTCCTGTAGAAAACCTAGCTTGGCATGCCTTAATATGTCAGTGTGCCTTTTAGAAATAGTATTTTAGACACCAGATTAAAATACATGCATTAAAAACTTAATTTGTGGATAATACAAATTGCACTGTCCAGGAATACCAAAAATATTTAAAAACCAAAGACCAAAAACATAAAAATACAAAAAAAAGCAAAAAAATAGTACTATAATTTGTCAGAAAAGTCATGTTCTATGGACAATTTTTTATGGTATAATAAAATATGTGTTGACTAGAGTGTTTGCCCATAAATGTTAGTTTAGCTTATCTCAGTATGGAAATGTTTTAAAATAGAGCTTTTCTCAGCTACAGAGCTAAGGGGATGCAAGGTAGAGGCAGAGAGCAAGGGTATTGCTTTGTGTGGAATATACTTTTGAACTATAGACAATTTGGCATATAGACATGTTAGCCTCTGGTCTATTCTGTGTATTAGTGAACAATGGCTTTATCATCCAACAGCTGGGACACATTTTGGGCAGAGCAAAATTCTGTAAGCTTGTGGTGTAATTTATTTCATGTATACATTATTGGTGATATCAGTGTAGGCCAAATGTCCAACAAAGGTCAGAGAGTTGTTTCATTGTTAATCTGGTTTAATGTTGAAACAGTTAGAAGTAATACCCAGGGGAAAAAAAGGAGGATGAAATATCCTTCTTCCCATGAGGAATATCTGTTCTTTCATTCTTAGTGAATTAGAATTACCCATGCTTAGAGAAAGTGAAAACATCTCATCCAAAGCTAACAAATTCCAGTAGATGCCAAAAGGGGCTTTTTCCGACTGCTAGCATTACCTATTGATGAGATCAGTCATAGAAGAATTTACAAAATGAGAGAGATAAGCTGTGGCATTATCTGACCTAATCCCTTTTTCTTTAGGCTAAACCATTCAGGATGGATGATTGTCTATGGTCTTGCAGATCTCAAGAAGCCTATAATGCATTTCAGTATCTTATCAATATTTTCTGTTTCTCTAAAAATCACATTTCTCATTTCCACTTAAGGGAATCTCTTCTTGTTTAATAACACATGCACATTTATTCTTTAATATTTCTTCTTACAAGCTTCTTATGATATTAGGGATAGTAATCTAATTAGTCCTTAACCCTTCATTCTGTAAGCTAAACAACCTTAATTCCTTTAACATTCTAAAAATAATATATTGCCTATTATACCAATTATTTCTCTTATTCTCTGAAAAAAAAACACCAGTTTCTTCATATTCTTTAAAAATGTGCAACCAAAGTTTCACATAACATACAGAGAAACTACAATATCCAAAGCAAAGAATGGATCTGGAACATGCATTTACAAGGATAAAGAAGTGGTAGGTCTGGTCACCAGAGACATGAAATAACCTAGCAAGAATTTTAATAAAAATTTTATAAATTATAAATTAAAATTCAATAATACCATATATACTGAAGAACACCTTTCTTGAGGTGAAATCAAGTTAACAAATTGTCATCTATGTCTTACTTGATGTAGAAATATTTTCTATAATGCAATTGCATCATTCAAGCACCAATTCTTACATAGTGGCCCCCAGTGTCAGGCCACCAAAGTTTTCTTCCTTCATGGTAATAAAGGTTGGAAAATGAGCATACCATATTTATTGTGTAGTTAATGGCTAAGACAGAGAAATATATAACAGCTCTGAGGTATAGTTAGCATTAAAGTAATGATAATGTTAAATCCACAAATAGCAAAGATGAATTAAGTCAATTGAATCAAGGTTTTATTTTGAAGCTAAACAGCCAAAAATAAAACTTTGATGATATTTACATCATCATCTGTAGAAGTCAAAACGTCTTGCAATGGTATCTTGAAACATTATAAAATAATTTTAAGAGTAGACATACTTTGTTCCTGTTTTCAGGAGAATATATCTACTGTTTCACCAATAAATAATCTGCGTTTTTTTCTGGTGTGTGTGTGTGCATGTGTGTGAACAGGCATAGCACTGTAACAAGATTTTGATATCAGAATCATGAAGTCTTTGTGGAATAAATTGTATTGGTTTCCATTATATGTAATAATGTATATATGCATGTATTATAAAATAAACATAAGCACAAAATACAAAAATATTCAAACAGTACATGCAGGCATTAAATTAAAAACATAGGGGAGAGGGGTAAGATGGCGGAAGAGTAACACGCGGAGATCACCTTCCTCCCTACAGATACATCAGAAATACATCTACACGTGAAACAACTCCTACACAACACTCACTGAACACTGGCAGAAGACCTCAGACCTCCCAAAAAGCAAGAAACTCCCCACGTACCTGGGTAGGGCAAAAGAAAAAAAGAATAAACAGAGACAAAAGAATACGGACAGGACCTGCACCACTGGGAGGGAGCTGTGAAGGAGGAAACGTTTCCACACACTAGGAAGCCCCTTCGCGGGCAGAGACTACGGGCGGTGGAGGGGGGAAGCTTCGGAGCCGCGGAGGAGAGCACAGCAACAGGGATGCAGAGGGCAAAGCAGAGAGATTCCCGCAAAGAGGATCAGGGCCGACCGGCACTCACCAGCTCAAGAGGCTTGTCTGCTTGCTCGCCGGGCGGGCGGGGGCTGGGAGCTGAGGCTCGGGCTTCCGTCAAATTGCAGAGAGGACTGGCGGCGTGAATACAGCCTGCAGGGGTTAGTGCACCAAGGCTACCCAGGAGGGAGTCCGGAGAAAAGTCTGGAGCTGCCGAAGAGGCAAGAGACTTCTTCTTGCCTCTTTGTTTCCAGGTGCGCGAGGAGAGGGGATTAAGAGCACTGCTTAAAGGAGCTGCAGAGACAGACGCGAGCTGCGGCTATCAGCACAGACGCCAGAGACGGGCATGAGACGCTAAGGCTGCTGCTGCCGCCACCAAGAAGCCTGTGTGTGAGCACAGGTCACTCTCCACAACCGCCCTCCCGGCAGCCTGTGCAGCCCGCCACTGCCAGGGTCCCGGAATCCAGGGACAACTTCCCCGGGAGAACGCACGGCGCGCCTCAGGCTGGTGCAACGTCATGCCGGCCTCTGCCGCGCAGGCTCACCCCGCACTCCGGGCCCCTCCCTCCTCCCGGCCTGAGTAAGCCAGAGCCCCTGCATCAGCGGCTCCTTTAACCCAGTCCTGTCTGAGCGGGAAGAGACGCCCTCTGGCGAACTACACGCAGAGGCGGGGCCAAATCAAAAGCTGAACTCCGGCAGCTGTGCGAACAAAGAAGAGAAAGGGAAATCTCTCCCAACAGCCTCAGGAGCAGCGGATTAAATCTCCACAGTCAACTTGATGTACCCTGCATCAGTGGAATACCTGAATAGACAATGAATCATCCCAAATTGAGGAGGTGGATTTTGAGAGCAAGATTTATGATTTTTTCCCCTTTTCCTCTTTTTGTGAGTGTGTATGTGTATGCTTCTGTGTGAGATTTTGTCTGTATAGCTTGGCTTCCACCATTTGTCCTACAGTTCTGTCCATCCGTTTTTTGGTTTTTTTTTTTTTTTTTGGTTTTATTTGTTTTCTTTTTACTTAAAAAACATTTTTTTCTTAATAATTATTTTTTATTTTAAAAACTCTATTTTATATCTTACTTTATTTTATTTTATCCTCTTTCTTTCTTTCTTTCTTTCTTACTTTCTACTTTTTCTCCCTTTTATTCTGAGCATGTGGATGAAAGGCTCTTGGTGCTGCAGCCAGGAGTCACTGCTGTGCCTCTGACATGGGAGAGCCAACTTCAGGACACTGGTCCACAAGAGACCTCCCAGCTCCACATAATATCAAACGGCGAAAATCTCCCAGAGATCTCCATCTCAACACCAGCACCCAGCTTCATTCAACGACCAGCAAGCTACAGTGCTGGACATCCTATGCCAAACAACTAGCAAGACAGGAACACAACCCCACCCATTGGCAGAGAGGCTGCCTAAAATCATAATAAGGCCACAGACACCCCAAAACACACCACCACACTTGGACCTGCCCACCAGAAAGACAAGATCCAGCCCCATCCACCAGAATACAGGCACTAGTCCCCTGCACCAGGAAGCCTACACAAGCCACTGGACCAACCTTAGCCACTGGGAACAGACACCAAAAACAACGGGAACTACGAACCTGCAGCCTGTGAAAAGGAGACACCAAACACAGTAAGATAAGCATAATGAGAAGACAGAAAAACACACAGCAGATGAAGGAGCAAGATAAAAACTCACCAGACCTAACAAATGAAGAGGAAATAAGCAGTCTACCTGAAAAAAATTTAGAATAATGATAGTAAAGATGGTCCAAAATCTTGGAAATAGAATAGAGAAAATGCAAGAAACATTTAACAAGGACCTAGAAGAACTAAAGAGGAAACAAGCAATGATGAACAACACAATAAATGAAATTAAAAATACTTTAGAAGGGATCAATAGCAGAATAACTGAGGCAGAAGAACGGATAAGTGACCTGGAAGATAAAATAGTGGCAGTAACTACTGCAGAGCAGAAGAAAGAAAAAAGAATGAAAAGAACTGAGGACAGTCTCAGAGACCTCTGGGACAACATTAATTGCACAAACATTCGAATTATAGGGGTCCCAGAAGAAGAAGAGAAAAAGAAAGGGACTAAGAAAATATTTGAAGAGATTCCACTTGAAAACTTCCCTAATATGGGAAAGGAAATAGTTAATCAAGTCCAGGAAGCACAAACAGTCCCATACAGGAAAAATCCAATGAGAAACACGCCACGACACATATTAATCAAACTGTCAAAAATTAAATACAAAGAAAACATATTAAAAGCAGCAAGGGAAAAACAACAAATAACACACAAGGTAACCCCCATAAGGTTAACAGCTGATCTTTCAGCAGAAACTCTGCAATGCAGAAGGGACTGGCAGAACATATTTAAAGTGATGAAGGAGAAAAACCTACAACCAAGATTACTCTACCCAGCAAGGATCTCATTCAGATTTGATGGAGAAATTAAAACCTTTACAGACAAGCAAAAGCTGAGAGAGTTCAGCACCACCAAACCAGCTTTACAACAAATGCCAAAGGAACTTCTCTAGGCAAGAAACACAAGAGAAGGAAAAGGCCTACAATAACGAACCCAAAACAATTAAGAAAATGGGAATAGGAACATACATATCGATAATTACCTTAAATGTAAATGTATTAAATGCTCCCACCAAAAGACACACTGCTGAATGGATACAAAAAAAAAGACCCTTATATATGCTGTCTGCAAGAGAACCACTTCAGACCTAGGGACACATACACACTGAAAGTAAGAGGATGGAAAAAGATATTCCATGCAAATGGAAATCAAAAGAAAGCTGGAGTAGCAATTCTCATATCAGACAAAATAGACTTTAAAATAAAGACTATTACAAGAGGCAAAGAAGGACACTACATAATGATCAAGGGATCGATCCAAGAAGAAGATATAACAATTGTAAATATTTATGCACCCAACATAGGAGCCCCTCAATACATAAGGCAAATACTAACAGCCATAAAAGGGGAAATCGACAGTAACACATTCATAGTAGGGGACTTTAACACCCCACTTTCACCAATGGACATCCAAATGATGTCCAAAATGAATTTTATATCATCCAAAATGAAAATAAATAAGGAAACACAACCTTTAAATGATACATTAAACAAGATGGACTTAATTGATATTTATAGGACGTTCCATCCAAAAACAACAGAATACACATTTTTCTCAAGTGCTCATGGAACATTCTCCAAGATAGATCATATCTTGGGTCACAAATCAAGCATTGGTAAATTTAAGAAAGTTGAAATTGTGTCAAGTATCTTTTCCCACCACAACGCTATGAGACTAGATATCAATTACAGGAAAAGATCTGTAAAAAATACAAACACATGGAGGCTAAACAATACACTACTTAATAACAAAGCGATCACTGAAAAAATCAAAGAGGAAATCAAAAAATACCTAGAAACAAATGACAATGGAGAAACGACGACCCAAAACCTATGGGATGCAGCAAAAGCAGTTCTAAGAGGGAAGTTTATACCAATACAATCCTACCTTAAGAAACAGGAAACATCTTGAATTAACAACCTAACCTTGCACCTCAAGCAATTAGAGAAAGAAGAACAAAAAACCCCAAAATTAGCAGAAGGAAAGAAATCATAAAGATAAGTTCGGAAATAAATGAAAAAGAAATGAAGGAAACGATAGCAAAGATCAATAAAACTAAAAGCTAGTTCTTTGAGAAGATAAACAAAATTGATAAACGATTAGCCAGACTCATCAAGAAAAAAAGGGAGAAGACTCAAATCAATACAATTAGAAATGAAAAAGGAGAAGTAACAATTGACACTGCAGAAATACAAAAGATCATGAGAGATTACTACAAGCATCTCTATGTCAATAAAATGGACAACCTGGAAGAAATGGACAAATTCTTAGAAATGCACAACCTGCCAAGACTGAATCAGGAAGAAATAGAAAATATGAACAGACCAATCACAAGCACTGAAATTCAAACTGTGATTAAAAAATCTTCCAACAGGGGCTTCCCTGGTGGCAGAGTGGTCGAGAGTCCGCCTGCTGATGCAGGGGACATGGGTTCATGCCCCGGTCCGGGAAGATCGCCTATACCATGAAGCGGCTGGGCCCATGAGCCATGGCTGCTGAGTCTGCGCATCCGGAGCCTGTGCTCCGCAACGGGAGAGGCCACAACAGTGAGAGGCCTGTGTATCACAAAAAATTAAATTAAATTAAATTTAAAAATCTTCCAATAAACAAAAGCCCACGACCAGTTGGCTTCACAGGCAAATTCTATCAAATATTTAGAGAAGAGCTAACACCTATCCTCCTCAAACTCTTCCAAAATATAGCAGAGGGAGGAACACTCCCAAACTCATTCTACGAGGCCACCATCACCCTGATACCAAAACCAGACTAAGATGTCACAAAGAAAGAAAACTACAGACCAATATCACTGATGAACATAGGTGCAAAAATCCTCAACAAAATACTAGCACACAGAATCCAACAGCACACTAAAAGGATCATACACCATGATCAAGTGGGGTTTATTCCAGGAATGGACGGATACTTCAATATATGCAAATCAATCAACGGGATACACCATATTAACAAATTGAAGGAGAAAAACCATATGATCATCTCAATAGATGCAGAGAAAGCTTTCGACAAAATTCAACACCCATTTATGATAAAAACCCTGCAGAAAGTACACATACAGAGAACTTTCCTCAACATAATAAAGTCCATATATGACAAACCCACAGCCCACATCGTCCTCAATGGTGAAAAACTGAAAGCATTTTCACTAAGATCAGGAACAAGACAAGGTTGCCCACTCACACCACTCCTATTCAACATAGTTTTGGAAGTTTTAGCCACTGCAATGAGAAAAGAAAACTAAATAAAAGGGATACAAATCGGAAAAGAAGAAGTAAAGCTGTCACTGTTTGCACATGACATGATATACATAGAGAATCCTAAAGATGCTACTAGAAAACTACTAGAGCTAATCAATGAATTTGGTAAAGTAACAGGATACAAAATTAATGCAGAGTAATCTCTTGCATTCTTATACACTAATGACGAAATATCTGAAAGTGAAATTAAGTAAACATTCCTATTTACCATTGCAACAAAAAGAATAAAATATCTAGGAATAAACCTAACAAAAGACCTGTATGCAGAAAATTATAAGACACTGATGAAAGAAATTAAAGATGATACAAATAGGTGGAGAGATATACCATGTTCTTGGATTGAAAGAATCAACATGGTGAAAATGACTCTACTACGCAAAACAATCTACAGATTCAATGCAATCCCTATCAAACTACCACTGGCATTTTTCACAGACTAGAACAACATATTTCACAATTTGTATGGAAACACAAAAGGTCCCAAATAGCCAAAGCAATCTTGAGAAAGAGAAATGGAGCCAGAGGAATCAGGCTCCCTGACTTCAGACTATACTACAAAGCTACAGTAATCAAGACAATATGGTACCGGCACAGAAACAGAAATATAGATCAATGGAATAGGATAGAAAGCCCAGAGGTAAACCCACGCACATATGGTCATCTTATCTTTGATAAAGGAGGCAGGAATGTACAGTGGAGAAAGGACAGCCTCTTCAATAAGTGGTGCTGGGAAAACTGGACAGATACATGTAAAAGTATGAGATTAGATCACTCCCTAACACCATACACAAAAATAAGCTCAAAATGACCTAAATGTAAGGCCAGAAACTATCAAACTCTTAGAGGAAAACATACACAGAACACTCTATGACGTAAATCACAGCAAGATCCTTTTTGACCCACCTTCTAGAGAAATGGAAATAAAAACAAAAATAAACAAATGGGACCTAATGAAACTTCAAAGCTTTTGCACAGCAAAGGAAACCATAAACAAGACCAAAAGACAACTCTCAGAATGGGAGAAAGTATTTGCAAATGAAGCAACTGACAAAGGATTAAACTCCAAAATTTACAAGCAGCTCATGCAGCTCAATAACATAAAAACAAACAACCCAATCCAAAAATGGGCAGAAGACCTAAATAGACATTTCTTCAAAGAAGATAAACAGACTGCCAACAAACACATGAAAGAATGCTCAACATCATTAATCATTAGAGAAATGCAAATCAAAACTACAATGAGGTATCACCTCACCCCAGTCAGAATGGCCATCATCAAAAAATCTAGAAACAATAAATGCTGGAGAGGGTGTGGAGAAAAGGGAACACTGTTGCACTACTGCTGGGAATGTGAATTGGTACAGCCACTATGGAGAATAGTATGGAGGTTCCTCAAGAAAGTACAAATAGAACTACCATATGACCCAGCAATCCCACTACTGAGCATATACCCTGAGGAAACCAAAATTCAAAAAGAGTCATGTACCACAATGTTCATTGCAGCCCTATTTACAATAGCCAGGAGATGGAAGAAACCTAAGTGTCCATCATCGGATGAATGGATAAAGAAGATGTGGCACATATATACAATGGAATATTACTCAGCCATAAAAAGAAACGAAATTGAGCTATTTGTAATGAGGTGGATGGACCTTCAGTCTGTCATACAGAGTGAAGTAAGTCAGAAAGAGAAAGACAAATACCGTATGCTAACACATATATATGGAATTTAAGAAAAAAAAATGTCATGAAGAACCTAGGGGTAAGACAGGAATAAAGAGAGACCTACTACAGAATGGACTTGAGGATATGCAGAGTGGGAAGGGTAAGCTCTGACAAAGCGAGAGAGTGGCATGCACATATACTACCAAACGTAAAATAGCTAGCTAGTGGGAAGCAGCCACATAGCACAGGGAGATCAGCTCGGTGCTTTGTGACCGCCTGGAGGGGTGGGATAGGGAGGGTGTGAGGGAGGGAGACGCAAGAGGAAAGAGATATGGGAACATATGTATATGTATAACTGATTCACTTTGTTATAAAGCAGAAACTAACACACCATTGTAAAGCAATTATACCCCAATAAAGATGTTTAAAAAAAATCTAGAAACAATAAATCCTGGAGAGGGTGTGGAGAAAAGGGAACACTCTTGCACTGCTGCTGGGAATGTGAATTGGTACAGCCACTATGGAGAACAGTATGGAGGTTCCTTGAAAAACTGCAAATAGAAGTACCATATGACCCAGCAATCCCACTACTGGGCATATACCCTGAGAAAACCATAATTCAAAAAGAGTCATGTACCAAAATGTTCATTGCGGGTCTATTTACAATAGTCAGGAGATGGAAGCAACCTAAGTGTCCATCATTGGATGAATGGATAAAGAAGATGTGGCACATATATACAATGGAATATTACTCGGCCATAAAAAGAAATGAAATTGAGTTATTTGTAGTGAGGTGGATGGACCTAGAGTCTGTCATACAGAGTGAAGTAAGTCAGAAAGAGAAAGACAAATATCGTTTGCTAACACATATATATGGAATCTAAGAAAAAAAAATGTCATGAAGAACCTAGAGGTAAGGTGGGAATAAAGACACAGGCCTACTAGGAATGGACTTGAGGATATGGGGAGGGGGAAGGGTAAGCTGTGACAAAGTGAGAGAGTGGCATGGACATATATAAACTACCAAATGTAAAATAGATAGCTAGTGGGAAGCAGCCGCATAGCACAGGGAGATCAGCTCGGTGCTTTGTGACCACCTAGAGGGGTGGGATAGGGAGGGTGGGAGGGAGGGAGACGCAAGAGGGAAGAGATATGGGAGCATATGTATATGTATAACTGATTCACTTTGTTATAAAGCAGAAACTAACACACTATTTTAAAGCAATTATCTCCAGTAAAGATGTTAAAAAAAATTAGAAACATAAATAAAAGTCCATATTTATGCTCACCATAGGACAGTGAACTAGATATCCTGAAGAAAAAAAAGGAAAATGCCAGTGTAAAACACATAGCTGTTGCTTAAAGTATAAAACATGTACTTTAAGTATATTGGTGATGTTTTAAGAAAGAGAAATGCCCAAGGCTGCAAAAATGACATAGGGAGTTAAAACAAGTGTGCTAAGTGAAATATGGGCTGGAATATGAAGCTGGAGTTTCATGGATAAGTGGCCTATCCCATAAAAAATGAGAAATTAGATCTTAGGCTTGTGCAAGGTGAGGCAATGCCGAACTGGAAATCTCAGCAAAAGTCCATATCTTTGAATAGGACACATCCTCAGTGAAATGGTTTTGTGTAACTTTTGTTTTATTTGCTTGAACAAGAAGATAAGATAATTAATGAACAAGACGTTAAGATAAGAGGGTAATAATTATTTCAAAGTGGAGGAAGTAAAATACTAACTCAACCTAAAATACGTGAGACATGAAAGAATCTACCAGTTGACAAAAATTCCAGAGAAGTGGCCTCTTATGGAGATGGTCAAGTTTATATCAAAGCAAGCGGGGAAAAGGAATGCCCAGAGAAAATGTTGAAGATATGTGTTGATTGGTAGAGGCAGAGTGAGAGATATGTGTACTTCATCTTAACAGTCTCTTTCATAGGGAAATGTCTATGATTTTAAAAGTAGCTGAATAATAATAAGTATAAATATATAAATTTAACAGTAAAATACTATTGTGGAAACAATTTTTTGCCTTTATATACATAATGTACAAATATTCCAATGAGAGGTAAATGGTATAGTATTATAGAGTAACAGTTAATCCCAAATAAATTATATTTCACTTTAGGATGTTGTTCGAATATCATACGTAGACATTCCATCCAGAGTTTTCCTCCTTAGTGTTAGTAATTCAAGAGAACAAGGAGAGATATGGAGGCAAAATACAAGGAAAGTAAGGCCATGTATGGATTATCCACACAGAAATAATTTAAAGTCAACTGTCTGCCTTAATTTCAGTCACCACGTATTGATTAACCTATTTATTTACTTATTTATTTCCTAAGAGGTGAAAACTCATTTGGAAAATCTATTTATTATTCTCTGTAGAACTCTGATTTTTCATATAAAAGATACAGCTATGTTAAAAAATATGAGTAATTCTAACTTGTCTTTTTCTATGCTGTTGACATGAGGTATTTCTTCTCTTTTATTATTTCTTGTTATAGTTAGTCTATGATTTTGCCCAGCTAGCAATCTTAGTAATTCTTTTATCCAGTGATGGAATTCTTCTAGAGACAATGAGGAAGACTGGAGTTTTTTGTTCAAAAGAAAAAATACTGTGAGGATTTCTTTGATATATTTTGTAAGAACAGTAGCTAAAATGTCACTCAACTGCTACTATATACAATCAAGAAACTTTCAGAGGTTGTAAATAAAATGCAGTTTTAAAGATTGATTTTTACATATATACATAATGAGGGTCTGAATAGGGAGCAAGGTCACTGTTGAAGTAGACTAAAGGGATGTTTATTCTCCAAACCATTTTCTACTAAAGACAGTCCTTGAAAATCTTTGGCTATATTATTTAGCAGAATATTACCTCAGTACACATGTAATAATAAAAATAAAAGCAATAATTGGGATCTATAGTAATTAATATAAAAATCTTATTGGGAATTCCCTGGTGGTCCAGTGGTTAGGACTCTGCGCTTCCACCACAGAGGACCCCAGTTCAATCCCTGGTCGGGGAACTAAGATCCTGCAAGTTATGTGGTGTGGCCAAAAAAAAAAAAAAAATCTTATCAAATGTAAATACGGGATGAAAACCAGCATAAAGTAATGTCAGCAAAAATGACAGAGTAGGGACCTTCTAAAATTCTCTCCTCCCTAAAGGCAATAGAAAAACAGGCAAAAATTATCAGAAACAAATTTTTTAGAAATCTGGAAATTGACCAAAGGCTTGCAGCAATTCAGGGAGAAGTTATTCAAGAAAAACAGGGGAATCTCAGTAACAGCAACAAGTTTTGTGGCGTTTTAATTTGCCCTATTCCAATCTCCACCTCCAGATTCTCCATAGCTTTGAGAACCAACCAGCCCACATTCACCATGAAATCACTATGAAAACTCAGGCCTTGTGATTGCCAGAAGGAGCAGAATGGAGCTGGAGCTCCTTCAGGGCCTCATTCCCAAAGAATTCACATTATTTGACCTGTCTCGTATTTCCCTGGAAGACCATACTTGTGAGGCTGTCTTATTTGATCTGACTTGGAGGTCACCAGGAGTAAAAAGACTTTTCCAAATGGGTGTTTGTCAAAAATAGTTACAGGCAATTGATTAAATTCATGGCTGTCTGAAGCAGTAGGTAACAGCTGGGACACACAACAGGCTAATCACACTGAGACTCTGTACAAGCAGGAAGTGAGGGCTAAAGTGCAGTTGTCAGCTTCATGGCAGAGTATTAAAAGTATCCACCAACATGTACACAGAGTCCCTAGGCAAAAAAATGGAAGACTTATACTATTATGAAATCGCTGTATAAATAAATAGCTGACCGCTAAGCTAACGTCAAAGGTATTTCCCTGGCTACATATGACAAATAATACCTCAGTTTAAGGTGCAGATCTACCAAATCCATGATTCCCCCTTGCAGTATTTATTTCTGTTAATAAAATGATCAGTCAATCAAATGCTTGTGGAGAAATCTAGGGCTCATCTTTATCTTCTCTTACTTATTCCCCCTGAAATCCAATATATCTATAAGTTCTATCTTCTAAATGTACAAGATATACTCCCTTGCTACAGGCTTTTTTCATTCTCCTATCATTTCTGACCTGGTCCATTAACAATAAATGCCCTCCTTAATTTTTATCCTATCTTCAGCCTTTCTTCTTTTATTCCATTCCTCACTTTCCTACTAGTGGTTAAACATAAATAATTGACTAATACAGATATATAATGTTATATTTTAGTTTCCTAGGGCTGCTGTAAAAAATTACTACAAACTAAGTGGTTTTAAACAACAGAAATCTATTTTCTTACATTTCTAGAGCCCCGAAGACCAAAATCAATGTGTTGGCAGGGCCATGCTTCCTCTGAAGGTTTTAGGGAAGAATAATCCCTTAATTTGTCCAGGCTGTGGTGCCTCCTTGGTTAGTGAAAGCATAACTCCAATTTCTGCCTCCATCTTCATGTGGCCTTCACTCATGTGTGTCTGTGTATCAAATTTCCCTCTCCTTTCTCTGATAAAGGAACCTGTCCTTGAAGTTAGGGCCCACCCTACATCTAGTATGATCTCATCTTGAGATCCTTAAGTACATCTGCAAATACCCTATTTCCAAATGAGGTCACATTCACTGGAGCTGGAGGGTTAGGACTTAGACATAGCTTTTCGGAGGTCACTCTTCAACCCACCATAATATTTATATAAATATATATTTTTATAACAAATTTTATATAGTTATTCTTTTGTTTAACAAATCCTTGCTTCAATAAATCCTTGATGCCTATGTTATAAAGTTCATTCATCCATTTATTTATTCATCAGGCACTGTGCTAGGAACTAGAGATATGAAGGTGAGTCTGACAGGTACACTCCCTGCCATGATGGATGTCAGAGTCTAAAGACAGTGAAACTAATAAGTAATTAAAACGTGGTGTGTTATGAGATGTTCATGATACTATGGAAATATATAGTAGAAACATTTTCACTAGTTAAAATGTTATGTTGAAGGTCAGAGACTGATCCTTCACTATCGGACTACAATTCACTTTTCTTTCATTATTTCTCACTCACCAAAATGAACTCCACACTCTAATCACACTAACCTCTTTGCAGTTCTGTGAACACACCATTTCCTTCATACTTCCTGAATTTATACATTCTCTTCTTTATTCTTTTTGTTTTGTTTTGGTTTTTGCGGTACATGGGCCTCTCACCGCTGTGGCCTCTCCTGTTGTGGAGCACAGGCTCCGGACGCGCAGGCTCAGCAGCCATGGCTCACGGGCCTAGCCGCTTCGTGGCATGCGGGATCTTCCCGGACCGGGGCACGAACCTGTGTCCCCTGCATCGGCAGGCGGACTCTCAACCGCTGCGTCGCCAGGGTAAGCCCTCTTCTTTATTCTGAAAAACGCTTCCCCTCCTGCACTTGTACATCAAGCAATCTCAATCACCAAAATTAAACTCAAATGCTACTATTTCTGTGAAGCTTAGTCTCTCCATCATCTGCCCCCAGTTATTCTTTTCTTCCTGAAGAGCTTTCTACAATTAGTTTTTGGAAGTTACCTCAATATGCTATAACTATTCGTTTATACACCCATTTCTACAAATACAGTATGAGTTTCTTAAAGACTAACAGAGAATGATTCACATATACTGATTCAAGATCCAAAAAAGTGATATAGAAGTTCAGTAAATACATGATAAATCAATGATGAATATACAGAGCTAAAACAATATATGCACACTTATCCTACATTTTATCCTATTCTATTTTACATCCCTTTGTTATATCCTCAATCATAAAGTAGATACAAATAGAAGTAACTTTTTGCCTATCAAATTAACAATAATGAAAAAGTGTAATATAGTATTTTACAAGAAAAATGGAGCTGGAGGAATCATGCTCCTTGACTTCGGACTATACTATACAAAGGTACAGTAATAAAAACAGTATGCTACTGGCACAAAAACAGACATATAGATCAATGAAACAGGGTAGAAAGCCCAGAAATAAACCCACACATCTGTGGTCAATCAGTCTACGATAAAGGAAGCAAGAATATACAATAGAGAAAAGGCAGTCTCTTCAATAACTGGTGCTGGGAAAACTGGACAGCTACATGTAGAAGAATAAATTCGAACACTCCCTAACATCATACACAAAAATAAACTCAAAATGGATCAAATACCTAAATGTAAGGCCAGATACTATAAAACTCCTAGAGGAAAACATAGGCAGAACATTCTTTGACATAAATCACAGCAATGTTTTTTTTGGATCTGTCTCCTAGAGTAATGGAACAAAATCAAAAATAAACAAATGGGATCTAATTAAACTTAAAAGCTTTTACATAGCAAAGGAAACCATAAACAAAACGAAAAGACAACCTATGGACTGAGAGAAAATATTTGCAAATGATGCTACCGACAAGGGATTAATTTCCCTTGTTTTATTTTATTTTATATAAAATATAAAAACTGCTCATACAGTTTAATATAAAAAGGAATACAAACAACCCAACCAAAAAAATGGGCAGAAGATCTAAACAGACATTTCTCCAAAGAAGACATATGGATGGCCAACAGGCACATGAAAAGATGCCCAGTATTGCTAATTATTAGAGAAATGCAAATCAAAACTACAATGAGGTACCACCTCACACCAGTCAGAATGACCATCATTAAAAAGTCTACAAATAATAAATGCTGGAGAGGGTGTGGAGAAAAAGGAACCCTCCTATACTGTTGGTGGGAATGTAAATTGTTGCAGCCACTATGGAGAACAGTTTGGAGGTTCCTTAAAAAACTAAAAATAGAGTTACCATATGAAACTGCAATCCCACTCCTGGCCATATATCTGGAGAAAACCATAATTTGAAAAGATACATGCACCCTAATGTTCATAGCAACACTATTTACAATAGCCAAGACATGGAAGCAACCTAAATGTCCATCAACAGATGGAGAAAGATGATATGGTATATATACACAATGGAATATTACTCAGCCACAAAAAAGAATAAAATAATGTCATTTGCAGCAACATGGACGGACCTAGAGATTATCATATTACGTGAAGTTGACCAGACAGAGAAAGGTAAATATCATATAATATCACTTATATGTGGAACCTAAAAAATGATATAAATGAACTTATTAAAAGACAGAAATAAACCCACAGACATAGGAAACAAACTTCTGGTTACTGGGACTTCCCTGGTGGTCCAGTAAGACTCCATTCTCCCAAAGCAGGGAGCTGGGGTATGACCCCTGGCCAGGGAACTAGATCCCACATGCATGCCACAACTAAGAGTCTGCATGCTGCAATTAAGAAGTCTGCATGCTGCAACTAAGACCCGGCACAGTCAAGATAAATAAATAAATAAATAAACAAATTAAAAAAAAAAAACTTATGGTTATCAAAGGGGATAGCGGGGGGGGGTGCAGAGGGAGAGATAAATTAGGAGTTTGCGATTAACATATACACACTACAATATATAAAACATATAAACAACAAGGACCTACTGTATAGCACAGGGAACTATATTCAATATCTTATAATAACCTATAATGGAAAAGAATCTGAAAGAAAAAAATATATATTCAGTTATGCATACATATATATCTCAATCAATTGCTGTAAAGCTGAAACTAACACAACATTGTAAATTAACTATACTTCAATTTAAAAATAAAGAATTTAAAAAGAATTTTTAAAATTTTAAAAATAAAAATAAATTAAAAAGTTAAGAATGGTTAAAAGGAGACAATCCCTTCTCCTGAGGAGGTGATCTGTTACTTGTGAGTTAAGTGTACCCTTATGATTTATGATAACAGCCATCTGAAATACCTTTGCTAGTAACTTAAATTATACTGTATTTTTAACAAAGCCTGAAATTTAACTGGCTAAAAATAGAAATAACTTTTTGCCTATCAAACTAACAATAATGGAAAAGTGTAATATACAGTATTTTGCTCGAAGTGATGAGCATTCATGCTATGTTGGTGAAAATGTGAATTAGCAAACTCTTCAAGAATTTTAGAACATTCCCTGCCTTCGTCTAGCATCTCAAGTTTTAGAAATTAAACTTTAGTAAATTATCAATATGTGGGCAAAGATTGGTAAGCAAAACTGTTCATTACGGTGATATGTGAAAAAGCACAAATGTCCAACAATAGTGAAATGGTTAAGTAAATTATGATATATTCCTACTGTGGAATATTAAACAATATTTAAATATCATGTTTTTGAAGAATATTAATGAAATTTGTTAAATAGTGCAGTGAGAGAAGAGTTGTTTATGAGTCACTATCTAACTCTAATATTCAGATTTTTCTAAGAGCAATTCATGTGATAGAGTAGTTCTTTTCATGGGACCATGTTCATTTCCCAAATCCTCTTGGATTTCTTCTCCAAACAAAGATGATTTTGCTTTTCCTTTTGCTTTTTTCTTATTTTTGTAAAGGCAGCATACTCCAAATTTCAGTTTAATGATTTCCATTTAATGGAGAGAAAAAAATTGTTGGCATTTTAAATTTACTTCACAGCTCTCTCATCACCTACACCTGAAGTTTAGGAAGCTGTGAGGACTGTAAGCTTAAAGAGTCATTTATTCAAAAGCTCCACAGATATTCTTTTCCATCAGCCCAGTCTTACTAGGAGGAGAATGAACTTTTCCCTGCTTTATCTAAAACTTAACTTTGACTTACTACTATGGCTTTTCTATTAGCATTTGTCAGCCGCTTCCAAAGCTTAGCACTCCAGTCTCTTGACTATCTTCTTTACACTGATGCATAGATGGGATTCACCAGTTTCACTACAAAAAGAACACTGTGGTCAGCTTATTCAGAACCATCCTTCCTGCAGGTATGTCTCTTTGGGAGATTTTCAAGTTAAACCTTCGGGCCTCTGAGTTTTTCCAATGTTAGTAAAACATTTATTAATAGCAATGAAGGCTCATCTCACTAAAACATTTTTCATAAGTTAGGAGTGAAACAGAACTTTAAGTGAATCAAAAGATTATAACCAGTTCACTTAAAAAAATGTCTAATACTTGACTTGTGCTATTTCTAGCATAACTGATTCAGATAAAACTGTTACTACCTCTGTTTTAAGTATAGAAGATTTTGAAAAGAAAAACTTGAAATATTTAATTAAAAAATCTGTTCTTTCACATTTAATACCTCCTAATGCTTTTAATTAAGCTGAATATCCGTAATTACTTATGTAATTTTTTCCATGTGTAAATAGCTAATTAAAGTATTAAACTATCCTCAAATGTTTCAAAGAAATAAATATATTTATTCCCAGGCTGATCAAAAAATTACACGGAAAAGGTAGTAAGGCTTCAGGTAAAGTTTTTTGTTGTTTCGTTTTAAAATTCTGAATACTTTTAAATACATTTTCCCCAACGTAATTGTTCTCAGAGTACAATCTGTCAGAGAGAGGAGTGGGAAAAGAGGCTTCTTTAGACCAGAAAATTTATTATTTTTATTTTTTTAATTTTTACATCTTTATTGGAGTATAATTGCTTTACAATGGTGTGTTAGTTTCTGCTTTATAACAAAGTGAATCAGTTATACATATACATATGTTCCCATATCTCTTCCCTCTTGCGTATCCCTTCCTCCCATCCTCCCTAACCCACCCCTCTAGGTGGTCACAAAGCACCGAGCTGATCTCCCTGTGCTATGCGGCTGCTTCCCACTAGCTACCTATTTTACGTTTGGTAGTGTATATATGTCCATGCCAATCTCTCACTTTGTCACAGCTTACCCTTCCCCCTCCCCATATCGTCAAGTCCATTCCTAGTAGGTCTGTGTCTTTATTCTCATCTTACCTCTAGGTTCTTCATGACATTTTTTTTTCTTAGATTCCGTATATATGTGTTAGCATACAGTATTTGTCTTTCTCTTTCTGACTTACTTCACTCTGTATGACAGACTCTAGGTCCATCCACCTCACTACAAATAACTCAATTTCGTTTCTTTTTATGGCTGAGTAATATTCCATTGTATATATGTGCCACATCTTCTTTATCCATTCATCCGATGATGGACACTTAGGTTGTTTCCATCTCCTGGCTATTGTAAACAGAGCTGCAATAATCATTTTGGTACATGATTCTTTTTGAATTATGGTTTTCCCAGGGTATATGCCCAGTAGTGGGATTACTGGGTCACATGGTGGTTCTATTTGTAGTATTTTAAGGAAACTCCATACTGTTCTCCATAGTGGCTGTACCAATTCACATTCCCAGCGGCAGTGCAAGAGTGTTCCCTTTTCTCCACAACCTTTCCAGCATTTATTCCTTCTAGATTTTTTGATGATGGCCATTCTGACTGGTGTGAGATGATATCTCATTGTAGTTTTGATTTGCATTTCTCTAATGATTAATGATGTTGAGCATTCTTTCATGTATTTGTTGGCAGTCTGTTTATCTTCTTTGAAGAAATGTCTATTTAGGTCTTCTGCCCATTTTTGGATTGGGTTGTTTGGTTTTTTGTTATTGAGCTGCATGAGCTGCTTGTAAATTTTGGAGTTTAATCCTTTGTCAGTTGCTTCACTTGCAAATATTTTCTCCCATTCTGAGGGTTGTCTTTTGGTCTTGTTTATGGTTTCCTTTGCTGTGCAAAAGCTTTGAAGTTTCATTAGGTCCCATTTTTTAATTTATGTTTGTATTCCCATTTCTCTAGGTGGTGGGTCAAGAAGGATTTTTCTGTGATTTATGTCATAGAGTGTTCTGCCTATGTTTACCTCTAAGAGTTTGATAGTTTCGGGCCTTACATTTAGGTCTTTAATCCATTTTGAGCTTATTTTTGTGTATGGTGTTAGGGAGTGTTCTAATCTCATACTTGTACATGTACCTGTCTAGTTTTCCCAGCACCACTTATTGAAGAGGCTGTCCTTTCTCCACTGTACATTCCTGCCTCCTTTATCAAAGATAAGGTGACCATATATGCATAGGTTTATCTCTGGGATTTCTATCCTGTTCCATTGATCTATATTTCTGTTCCTGTGCCAGTACCATATTGTCTTGATTACTGTAGCTTTGTAGTATAGTCTGAAGTCAGGGAGCCTGATTCCTCCGGCTCCATTTCTCGTTCTCAAGATTGCTTTGGCTATTCGGGGTCTTTTGTGTTTCCACACAAATTGTGAAATTTTTTGTTCTAGTCTGTGAAAAATGCCAGTGGTAATTTGATAGGGATTTCATTGAATATGTAGATTGCTTTGGATAGTGGAGTCATTTTCACAATGTTGATTCTTCCAATCCAAGAACATGGCATATCTCTCCACCTATTTGTATCATCTTTAATTTCTTTCATCAGTGTCTTATAATTTTCTGCATACAGGTCTTTGGTCTCCTTTGGTAGGTTTATTCCTAGATATTTTATTCTTTTTGTTGCAGTGGTAAATGGGAGAGTTTTCTTCATTTCACTTTCAGATTTTTCATCATTACTGTATAGGAATGCCAGAGATTTCTGTGCGTTAATTTTGTATCCTGCTACTTTACCAAATTCATTGATTAGCTCTAGTAGTTTTCTGGTAGCATCTTTAGGATACTCTGTGTATAGTATCATGTCAGGTGCAAACAGTGACAGCTTTATTTCTTCTTTTCTGATTTGCATTCCTTTTATTTCTTTTTCTTCTCTGACTGCTGTGGCTAAAACGTCCAAAACTATGTTGAATAAGAGTGGTGAGAGTGGGAAACCTTGTATTGTTCCTGATCTTAGTGGAAATGGTTTCAGTTTATCACCATTGAGGATGATGTGGGCTATGGGTTTGTCATATATGGCCTTTATTATGTTGAGGAAAGTTCCCTCTATGCCTATTTTCTGCAGGGTTTTTTATCATAAATGGGTGTTGAATTTTGTCGAAAGTTTTCTCTGCATCTATTGAGATGATCATATGGCTTTTATACTTCAACTTGTGAATATGGTGTATCACGTTGATTGATTTGCATCTATTAAAGAATCCTTGCATTCCTGGGATAAACCCCACTTGATCATGGTGTATGATCCTTTTAATGTGCTGCTGGATTCTGTTTGCTAGTATTTTGTTGAGGATTTTTGCATCTATGTTCATCAGTGATATTGGTCTGTAGTTTTCTTTGTGACATCCTTGTCTGGTTTTGGTATCAGGGTGATGGTGGCCTCGTAGAATGAGTTTGGGAGTGTTCCTCCCTCTGCTATATTTTGGAAGAATTTGAGAAGGATAGGTGTTAGCTCTTCTCTAAATGTGTGATAGAATTTGGCTGTGAAGCCACCTGGTTCTGGGCTTTTGTTTGTTGGATGAATTTAATCACAGTTTCAATTTCAGTGCTTATGATTGGTCTGTTCATATTTTCTATTTCTTCCTGATTCAGTCTTGGCAGGATGTGCATTTTTAAGAATTTGTCCATTTCTTCCAGGTTGTCCATTATTTTGGCATGGAGCTGCTTGTAGTAATCTCTCATGATCTTTTGTATTTCTGCAGTGTCAGTTGTTACTTCTCCTTTTTCATTTCTAATTCTATTGATTTGAGTCTTCTCCCTTTTTTTCTTGATGAGTCTGGCTAATGGTTTATCAATTTTGTTTCCTTCTCAAAGAACCAGCTTTTAGTTTTATTGATCTTTGCTATCGTTTCCTTCATTTCTTTTTCATTTATTTCTCATCAGATTTTTACGATTACTTTCCTTCTGCTAACGTTGGGGTATTTTTGTTCTTCTATCTATAAATGCTTTAGGGGCAAGGTCAGGTTGTTTATTCGAGATGTTTCCTGTTTCTTAAGGTAGGATTGTATTGTTATAAACTTCCCTCTTAGAACTGCTTTTGCTGCATCCCATAGGTTTTGGGTCATCGTGTCTCCATTGTCATTTGTTTCTAGGTATTTTTTGATTTCCTCTTTGATTTCTTCAGTGATCACTTCGTTATTAAGTAGTGTATTGTTTAGCCTCCATGTGTTTGTATTTTTTACAGATCTTTTCCTGTAATTGACATCTAGTCTCATAGTGTTGTGGTGGGAAAAGATACTTGATACAATTTCAATTTTCTTAAATTTACCAAGGCTTGATTTGTGACCCAAGATATGATCTATCCTGGAGAATGTTTCATGAGCACTTGAGAAAAATGTGTATTCTGTTGTTTTTGGATGGAATGTCCTATAAATATCAATTAAGTCCATCTTGTTTAATGTATCATTTAAAGCTTGTGTTTCCTTATTGATTTTCATTTTGGATGATCTGTCCATTGGTGAAAGTGGGGTGTTAAAGTCTCCTACTATGAATGTGTTACTGTCGATTTCCCCTTTTATGGCTGTTAGTATTTGCCTTATGTATTGAGGTGCTCCTATGTTGGGTGCATAAATATTTACAATTGTTACATCTTCTTCTTGGATGGATCCCTTTATCATTATGTAGTGTCCTTCTTCGTCTCTTGTAATAGTCTCTATTTTAAAGTCTATTTTGTCTGATATGAGAATTGCTACTCCAGCTTTCATCTGATTACCATTTACATGGAATATCTTTTTCCATCCCCTTACTTTCAGTCTGTATGTGTCCCTAGGTCTGAAGTGGGTCTCTTGTGGACAGCATATATATAGATCTTCTTTTTGTATCTTTTCAGCCAGTCTGTGTCTTTTGGTGGGAGCATTAAATCTATTTACATTTAAGGTAATTATCGATATGTATGTTCCTATTCCCATTTTCTTAATTGTTTTGGGTTCGTTATTGTAGGTCTTTTCCTTCTCTTGTGTTTCTTGCCTAGAGAAGATCCTTTGGCATTTGTTGTAAAGCTGGTTTGGTGGTGCTGAACTCTCTCAGCTTTTGCTTGTCTGTAAAGGTTTTAATTTCTCCATCAAATCTGAATGAGATCCTTGCTGGGTAGAGTAATCTTGGTTGTAGGTTTTTCTCCTTCATCACTTTAAATATGTCCTGCCAGTTCCTTCTTGCTTGCAGAGTTTCTGCTGAAAGATCAGCTGTTAACCTTATGGGGGTTTCCTTGTGTGTTATTTGTTGTTTTTCCCTTGCTGTTTTTAATATGTTTTCTTTGTATTTAATTTTTGACAGTTTGATTAATATGTGTCTTGGAGTGTTTCTCCTTGGATTTATCCTATATGGGACTCTCTGTGCTTCATGGTCTTGATTAACTATTTCCTTTCCCATATTAGGGAAGTTTTCAACTATAAACACTTCAAAAAATTTCTCAGTCCCTTTCTTTTTTTCTTCTTCTTCTGGGACCCCTATAATTCGAATGTTTGTGCAATTAATGTTGTCCCCAATGTCTCTGAGACTGTCCTCAGTTCTTTTCATTCTTTTTTCTTTCTCTGCTCTGCAGTAGTTATTTCCACTATTTTATCTTCCAGGTCACTTATCCGTTCTTCTGCCTCAGTTATTCTGCTATTGATCCCTTCTAAAGTATTTTTAATTTCATTTATTGTGTTGTTCATCATTGCTTCTTTCCCCTTTATTTCTTCTAAGTCCTTGATAAATGTTTCTTGCATTTTCTCTATTCTATTTCCAAGATTTTGGACCATCTTTACTATCATTATTCTAAATTTTTTTCAGGTCGACTGCTTATTTCCTCTTCATTTGTTAGGTCTGGTGGGTTTTTATCTTGCTCCTTCATCTGCTGTGTGTTTTTCTGTCTTCTCATTATGCTTATCTTACTGTGTTTGGGGTCTCCTTTTCGCAGGCTGCAGGTTCGTAGTTCCTGTTGTTTTTGGTGTCTGTTCCCAGTGGCTAAGGTTGGTCCAGTGGCTTGTGTAGGCTTCCTGGTGGAGGGGTCTAGTGCCTGTGTTCTGGTGGATGGGGCTGGATCTTGTCCTTCTGGTGGGCAAGTCCACGTGTGGTGGTGTGTTTTGGGGTGTCTGTGGCCTTATTATGATTTTAGGCAGCCTCTCTGTTAATGGGTCGGGTTGTGTTCCTGTCTTGCTAGTTGTTTGGCATAGTGTGTCCTGCACTGTATCTTGCTGGTCATTGAGTGAAGCTGGGTGTTGGTGTTGAGATGGAGATCTCTGTGCGATTTTCGCTGTTTGATATTACGTGCAGCTGGGAAGTCTCTTGTGGACCAGTGTCCTGAAGTTGGCTCTCCCATGTCAGAGGCACAGCATTGACTCCTGGCTGCAGCACCAAGAGCCTTTCATCCACACAGCTCAGAATAAAAGAGAGAAAAAGTAGAAAGAAAGAAAGAAAGAAAGAGGACAAAATAAAATAAAGATAAAATAAAATAAAGTTATTAAAATAAAACATAATTATTAAGAAAAAAAAATTGGGCTTCCCTGGTGGTACAGTGGTTGGGAGTGTGCCTGCTGATGCAGGGGAAACGGGTTCGTTCCCCGGTCTGGGAGGATCCCACGTGCCACGGAGTGGCTGGGCCCGTGAGCCATGGCCGCTTGAGCCTGAGCGTCTGGAGCCTGTGCTCCGCAACGGGAGAGGCCACAGCAGTGAGAGGCCCGTGTACCGCCAAAAAAAAAAAAAAAAAAAAAAAACCGAAAAACTGACAGACAGAACCCTAGGACAAATGGTGAAAGCAAAGCTATACAGTCAAAATCTCACACAGAAGCATACACATACACACTCACAAAAAGAGGAAAAGGGGAAAAAATATATCTTGCTCTCAAAGTTCCCTTTCTCTTCTTTGTTTGCACAGCTCCCCGGGCTCCGCTTTGGATTTGGCCCTGCATCTGCCTGTAGGTCGCCGGAGGGCGTCTGTTCTTCACTCAGACAGGATGGGGTTAAAGGAGCCGCTGATTCGGGGGCTCTGGCTCACTCAGGCCGGGGGGGAGGGAGGGGCACTGAGCACGGGTGGGCCTACAGCGGCAGAGGCCAGTGTGACGTTGAACCAACCTGAGGCACGCTGTGCGTTCTCCCGGGGAAGTTTTCCCTGGATCCCGGGACCCTGGCAGTGGTGGGCTGCACAGTCTCCCCGGAAGGGAGGTGTGGAGAGTGACCTGTTCTCCCACATAGGCTTCTTGGTGGTGGCAGCAGCAGCCTTAGCATCTCATGCCCGTCTCTGGGGTCCGCGCTTTTAGCCGCGGCTTGCGTCCGTCTCTAGAGCTCCTTTAAGCAGCGCTTTTAATCCCCTCTCCTCGCGCACCAGGAAACAAAGAGGCAAGAAAAAGTCTCTTGCCCCTTCGGCAGGTCCAGACTTTTCCCTGGACTCCCTCCCGGCTAGCCATGGCGCACTAGCCCCCTTCAGGCTGTGTTCACACTGCCAACCCCAGTCCTCTCCCTTCGCTCTCAGCAAAGCCGGAGCCTCAGCTCCCAGACCCCGCCCACCCCAGCAGGTGAGTAGACAAGCCTCTCGGGCTGGTGAGTGCTGGTCAGCACTGATCCTCTTTGCGGGAATCTCTCCGCTTTTCCCTCCCCACCCCTGTTGCTGTGCTCTCCTCCGCGGCCCCGAAGCTGCCCCCCTCCGCCACCCGCAGTCTCCGCCCGCGAAGGAGCTTCCTAGTGTGTGGAAACCTTTCCTCCTTCACAGCTCCCTCCCAGTGGTGCAGGTCCCGTCCCTATTCTTTTGTCTCTGTTTATTCTTTTTTCTTTTGCCCTACCCAGGTACGTGGGGACTTTCTTGCCTTTTGCGAGGTATGAGGTCTTCTGCCAGCGTTCAGTGGGTGTTCTGTAGGAGTTGTTCCACGTGTAGATGTATTTCTGATGTATCTGTGGAGAGGCAGGTGATCTCCGTGTCTTACTCTTCCAGCATCTTCCGCCTCTCTCTCTAGACCAGTAACTTTAGATGTGTGAAACCATTAGAGGATCTAAATGCAATTCAAGTAAATATGAGTCATAAAATGCCTGTTGAAGAAGTGAAGAGTCAAGATGGTGGAAGTGTTTTCCCAGCCTCAGGATATCATCAGCCTAAGAACATTTATATCGATGCTATACTTTTTTTAACTTGTCTTCTAGTGGCTTAGAGTTGCCTATCAAATTACATCCTTGTGGCAAACAGCTTGGATGAGATTTTGCTGCAAGGTTAAAGTTCCCTCAGTTTACTGACACAAATCAGTTAAATCTCATAATGAGGCCAGTTAATTTTCGAACCTGCCTCCAGTGTCATCTGAGACATTACACCAAATCTAATACAATAAACAGTAACCTAAAAACTACAAGCTTCACTCATGTAATTAGCATTTCTTCATTTTCAATAATTCTGTGAACAGTAATGGAACCAAATAATGTGCCAATGTGTAATATTAGCTTTAGTTTAGGAATGAAAATAACAGTTATAATATTTTTAGCAAAATCACCAAGAGATCCACGGAAGATTATTCTACTTTCTATTTAGTAGTAGTAAACTTCCATGTATAAGGTCATTTTTCAGTGCAATGGAACAACTAGAGCAATATTTACTAAACAAAATATGATTGGCTCTTTTGTACATATTCCCCTCCAAAGTGCTGATTTCTCTTATTCTAGGGACTAGTGTCCTCACTAATATGATCTGCCTTATTATACAAGGATATCCTGGGCTTCACAAAATTCAAGGCAGTTAACATTGGCTTGAAAAGCTGGTAAAAGGCAGCCTCCCAGGTGCCGACTGGAATATGAATTTACACTCACTAAATCATATTTACAGTACAATTAACTATGTTTTCAAAACTGTTCCTAATACAAACTTTGATGACCAAAATCAGTCTATTCCACATGGGGTAGTTTACCTAAATATTTCAGGAAATGAGAAATTTATGTGGTTTAGATTTTGTAGTATCTCAGCGGCCACTTTGATTACCTTTGTTATCTCACTATCACCATGTGAATATTTGACTACCCAAATGTCCTATAAACCAGTGATGTTCTACTCTTCCTCTTAAGGTTTCGCATTTGGGGCCTGCTAATTAAACCAACAAAAGATAGGTTAACAAGTAAAAAAAAAATAGTTCTTTCCTATGTGTATGGTAGCTAACAAAAGAAGTAGCCAGCTTGTTAAATGCCTAAAGTTAAGGGTTTATATGCCTAAGTTAATAGGGAAAAGGGAGGGAAAATAAAAGGCTTCTCTTCTATGGGAAGAACAAAGAAGATTTCTTCAGGAAAGACAAATTAAGTTTTAGGAGAGCAAATGGGAGATAAGAAATTTTGTAATAATGTTTGTTTATGCAGGTGCAAGTGGTCTTTCTGACTTCTTCTTGGCCTTGAAACTTCCCAAGAGGGTATTTATGGTAGGTTTACCACTGTTCTCTCTCCTGAGAGTAGAGGTACCCCAAAAATGGAATTTATGGCAGCCCCATTTCCCACAAGTTTCTGTTTTTAGTCAGATAAGGAAAGTTTTCAGAAGGCTTCTTTCTACAGCTGTTGATTCTCAAATGTCTTCAGTTTAATATAATCTTCATACCAACTCTGGGGTTCCAAGTGGGTCCCCACAGTTGTTACTGAGAGTGTGAGTCCTACAGTTGAGAAAATATATTACAGGTAGTTTGTTATTCAATGAATCAGTCATCTTTGATATAAATTGAGAGGAAAGACAAAATCTCAAAGGATCTGATATTTTAGGGGACCTGAGTTTTAACGAACCCTAAAGTCATTGCATTCTTCAATGGAATTTGAAATTCTCTACATCCATTTTATTTTAGAATTTGCTTCTTATTATTTCACCCTTTGTTTTTTCCCCAACTCACTCCATGATGCAGTTTTAAGTCACAGTCTTTAAAAAATATATTATCTGTCATTTGTCTGGGTTCTGGAACAAATGCTTTGCTCTAGATGATGACATAGTGGTACCAATATCATTATGGCAATTTCTTTCTCCTCCAAAAGCTCATCAAGCTAATATGGAAGACACATACAGGTAAACAGATAGTGACTATATAATAAAGATGTGAATAATGGCTAAGAGGGAGGATGCCATGATAGACTTTAGAGAACAGATAGTATTTGACTTTCGAAAAATTAACTGCCATTGCTCTGTCCTAGAATTTCTTTTTTCAGATCTGAATATAATCCCACATGCTTAGCTTGTAATTACTCTAGCATTCAAAATGACTGTAAGTGCTTTCTGGGTATAAATGTAATCATTCATAGGGATTAAATATGCCATATGCTGGCTTCTTTGTATTATATTCATGGGACTGCATTTGAAAGCCAGCCCAAGAATTTTATTACCAGTGATTTACTTATGAAAAGGTGTCACCACCAATCAGCATAATATGAAATACCATAATAATGACCACATTTGCCAATGACAGTTCCTATCTGAAGAAATGACATCACCAAATAAATTAATTGCAGAATAGTGGACTATTTTCAATTAGAATTAATATCATTCAATTTATTTCCAATTTTCTTTCCATAAAACTTAAATTTAATCAATTTCTTATTTAATGAAATTATACCTGTAAAGAATTCAGTTGACTAGGCTGAAAATGAAAAATTCAGTAGTATAAAATAAAATAGATGATAAAAGATTATAGTTTTACCAAGTCAGCTTGCATTCAGAAGCCCATTCAAAATATCACATGGTTATATATAAGCATTGCCTACAAAGAAATATGTCATAGGACCTATAAAACCCAAATGTAACTATATATGTTAACATACTGATTAACATAAAGGACCAAATAAAATGTATTTACATTATTAGAAGTAAAGGTAACATGTCAGCTCATGCCACCACCAAAAAAAGCAAATTCAATTATGTATAACCAGAGACAAAATGATTTGTTACAATTCAAATATATTTTACCCTTTGCCTAAGTGTTTAGTTTAACTTACTTTGTTCTGGGCTGTTATCTTGGTGTGCTTCAGGCTCATACATTTTGCAATCTAGCACAATTCCTCCAGACCAAAGTTAGATGGATTTTAGAGTAATTTATTTTTAGTCTACAATCATACTGTTAAGGAAGCAGGCCAATTTCCCACACCAGATTAACCTTTAATGTAGTAGTATAGGCAAGAATTCAAATATCAAATTCATATATATTATTTACATTCATACTTTCACAGTCACATCATCTCTAAATACAGATACATTAACATACAACAGACAAATTCATTAAAGGACTGTTTAATTTAAAAAAATTTTAAATGGCAACTCCAAATTCTATATGTTTCTTATTTTCCTAGAGCAGGGTCAAGAACAAAGTCTTTCAGACAAATATAGCCAAGTAACTGTTCCTCACACTGCCAAGCATGGTGAATTTATCTAGCTGTTCCAAATTAGACATCCATTTTCCTTTTAGTGAGTTGTTACATAAAAGATATCATCACCAGGAAAGCCAAATTTATAAATCCAAATGTTTGAAAGGTGATTTCCGTCATATTCACTTAAACTTGCATAATTTTCTTTCTAGTATTCCCCTCCCAACCCTAAAAATGGACTTTATTTTAGAGTACAGTGTGTTTTTCTGGTAAAGCCAATTTCCCAAATGATGCTACTTATCTTGTCTCATTTATAAAATACAAAATTCCTGTGACAATCCAAATTCCCTACATTTATTTGCAGCCATGTACTGCTTGAGAGAGTGTTTCTGCCTTCAGTTTGAACATTTCCTGGTGAAAAATAATATTAATTCATGGATTTATAACTCTCACACAAATAAATAAATGAATAAAATCTAAACCTTTCCTAGCAGTCTTCTGGAATGTGGACAAGAGTAAATAATTTTAAATAAATAGTAAGAAGAAATATGGGGAAATAAATTTTAAACTATATATGAATACCATACATTTTTGAAATATATAAATTATTTAGCTACGATTAAAACTAGATGAAATGGAAAATTTGAAAAGAATAATAGCCATTATAGAGATCTATAAAGTAGTCCAAACATGACTTTCCTCAAAAGATTACGGATCCAAAAGTTTTATCTACTAATATGTCAAAATCTTAAGGATATAACTCTTATTGAAATGATAATAAATTCTTTACAAATATGGAAAGATCCTTAATTCTTTTATGAAGTTAGAATAATCTGGATAAGAAAAACAGAGAGGTACATGGAACAAAAGAAGAAATATGAAAACTTTTGCCTTATCTTGCCTAATAGTATACCTACATTTTACACTCCCACCAACAGTGTATAAAGGTTCCAATTTCTCCACATCTTTACCAACACTTATCTTTTTTTTTCTTTTTATCTTTTTTTGATAACAGGCATCCTAACAGGTGTGTTGGGGATATGTCATTGTGGTTTTGATTTGTATTTCCCTGGTGATTAATGATGTTGAGCATCTTTTCTTTCTTTTTTTTTTTTTTTGCGGTACACGGGCCTCTCACTGCTGTGCACAGGCTCCAGACGCGCAGCCTCAGCGGCCATGGCTCACGGGCCCAGCCGCTCTGCGGCATGTGGGATCCTCCCAGACCGGGACATGAACCTGCGTCCCCCGCATCGGCAGGCGGACTCTCAACCACTGCACCACCAGGGAAGCCCGAGCATCTTTTCACATAATTGTTGGCTATTGTATGACATTCTCTTTTTCTGGGGGGCCATGCTGTGTGGCATGTGGGATCTTAGTTCCCTGACCAGGGATCAAACCTGTGCCCCAGGCATTGGGGGTGTGGAGTCTTAACCAGTGGACCACCAAAGAAGTCCCCTCACTTCTTTAGAGAAATGTCTATTCAGGTCCTTTGCCCATTTTTAAAATGGATCTTTTTTTTTTTAAACTATTGAGTTGTAAGAGTTCCTTATATATTTTGGAGATTAACTCCTTACCAGATTCATGGTTTGCAAATACTTTCTCTCATTCTGTAGACTGCATGTTCATTCTGTTGGTTGTTTCTTTTGGTGTGCAGAAGCTTTTTAGTTTGATGTGGTCCCACTTGTTTATTTTTGCTTTTGTTGCCTGTACATTTACTGTCATGCCAATGAAATCATTGGCAATGCCAACTTCATGAAACTTTTTTCCTATGTTTTCTTCTAGGAGTTTTAAAGTTTCTGATCTTTTAAGTCTTTTAATCCATGTTGAGTTAATTTTTGTGTATGGTTTAAGATAGGGGTCCAATTTCATTTATGTGGCTACATAAATACTAGCTCATTATTACCAATAAAAATCCTCACATCTATAAATCAAAGGAAAACTTTAGATAATCATCTCAATAGATGCTGAAAAGCCATTTGATAAAAATAACATGTACAAAAAAACCTTTCTAGGTAATCTAAAACACATTCTTGTAGCATGAATGATGTGTTTAACAGTAAACACTGGAAACATTCTGGTTGAAATTAGAAACTGATTTAAAATTGTAATTTAAAATTGTTATAGATTTCCAACCCAGTGCTACAAGATTTTAAACAAAAATAAAAGGAATAATTATTAAATAAAAAGGCAAAATTATCATTATTTATAGGTCATATCACTACCTAGAATACTAATTAGTACTAACAAGAGAAATAAAAGAATTAGCACAATAGGAAAATTAGATTAGAATTCTAATATATCAGACACAATCACATGGAAAATAGAGTATTTACAGAAAAAAAGAGTATTTAAACTAAGAAACAAAAAAGTATAAAATATCTAAGAACAATCCTTTAAGAAGAAATGTGCTTGATCTACATAAAAAGAAGAAAAGATGAAACTTTGCTGAGTGACATAAAATAAAATGAATAAATCAAAGGAGATCTCACACATCTGGATAGAAAGAAGCATAATTGTAAGTGTTATTTCTTCACAAATTAAATTACAAATTTAAAGCAATTCCAATGATAATTTCAATTACATATTTTAAAATGATAAATGATTCTAAAATTCTTCTATAAAAAAGTAAGAAAAACTAAGAAAATTGTACAAAGAAGAGTATTAAAAGGGAACTTGCCTTTATATATATATACACATATATATGATAAGTAAAGTATATATAATGTGTATTTTTTCATATATATATATCGGCATTAGTTTAAGGCATTTGGCACTGGCACAGATTCAATAGAGCATTAAAACAAAATAACTAACCAAGAGTGCATATACTTTGACCTAGTAATTGCACATTTGTGGAATTATATACTAAATGTAGTCAAGATTCCATCAACAATCTTTATAAGAAAGATTTTTTGTTGCAGGTTCACTCATATTAGTGAAAACTTGACCCCTTACGTGACCACCTAAACATAAAAAATTATGTAAATCAATAAATAAAATACGGTGAAAAAACCACTTTTCTTGAGCTGTTATACAGCTACTTAAAAGTGTTTTAAAATAATATTTAATGTTA
Organism: Stenella coeruleoalba; assembly: GCF_951394435.1. Lineage (NCBI taxonomy): Eukaryota > Metazoa > Chordata > Mammalia > Artiodactyla > Delphinidae > Stenella > Stenella coeruleoalba. The sequence continues at coordinate 102,408,175 of NC_137152.1, read as the reverse complement.
TAAACATAACCTAAATTATAGGAATGGGTGAATAAATTATGCTGCAACTCTATGATGGAATGCTATGGACTTGTTTACATTTGTAATTTTGAATTTCATGATATGAGGAAAATTGATACAATTTTTAAAAGCAGGATTTTTATAGTAAAATACAATATGACTGGTTTATGTGAATTTAATAAATTTGAAAAATTCACACTCAACATGCACACACATGTACACATGCATGCACGTACATACATATGCATATACACACACATGAATATATTCCAAAGGAAAATTAAATGAGGATTGGTGGAATTATAAATGGGATATTTTCTTTATACCTCAATCTAATAATTTAGTTTTCTACAGTGATCAGCTTCTCTTGACATAATGAAAGATGTTATTGAAAGCAATAACTTTTAAATAGACCCTAATATATTTAATAATTTATAATATGATAAAAGAAGTATCATAAATTACTGGGAAATGGAAGGGCTGCCTAACAAATGGTTATGGAATAATTGTTCAATTATTAAAAAGAAAATAAAGTATACCTTTACAGCAAAATTAATTATAAGTGTTTGAGGAACTAACTATAAAACTATAAAATATGAAAATAGCTGGCAGAGAAAGGGAGGTAAAATATTTATCATATCTCAGATAACAGGTCCAGAGAAAATTTTCTAGATTAAAAACAAATATGTCACAAAGGACAATAAAAGGAAATGTTTTATACATAAACATGTAAAATGTAAAGTTCTGCTGGTCATATACACTAAGGAAATTTAAAAAAAAACTATTTGAGAAAAACATTCAAACAAAGTAAAAATGTCTTACTATATAAAGATCAATGAAAGCCCTAAATTATTCACAGAATAAGAAACACAGAAAGGCTAGCAAATTGAGAATGTTTGACCTCACTGATAAACTAAGAAATTCTAATTAAAATAGCAATAAGTGACTATGTTGCCATGGTAAAATTTGAAAACCTTTTTTTTAAATTATCATAAGTAGTGTTTGGAAGTGTAATGAAATAAACACTGTCTTAATCTGCTAATGAAAGTGTAAACCGGTAATATTTTTGGAAGGACACTTTGATAGTTTGCATAAAATATTTTAAAAGAATCATTCTTTTCGACCAAGTTCTCCTCCCTATTTTTGAGTGGGGGAGGGAATCGGTTTTGAGGAGAAAGAGATGCCATTAACTTTATTAGTCCAAAAAACTCATTGAATATTTATATGTAACATGAAAAATTGGAAATTACCCAAATTATCAACAATAACCAGATATTATACCACATTCATCAAATAGGCTATTATATATTTTAAAAGTAATAGTGTGATGAAAGTTTGCAAATTCATTTGAGGGATAGAAAGCAAAATATAAGACTATAACCCAATTGTGTAAAACACAAATAGTGGTTCCTAATAAATATTTGTATGAAACATAATAATGGAAAGAAATATAACAGTAGCTCTTTCAGCATCATAGGACTATACTCCTTTACTTTTTATCTTCATAATTGTCCTATATTTTCCAACTTTCTAAAAAGAGCTTTTATTATCATTATAATCAGAAAAATAAAACAAAAGCTTCATATCTTAGATTTGCTTAAATTCTCTATTACTTTTGAGTTTGCAGAGAAATCCCATTCAACTTATCTTTCTTATTAACCTAATAGTTGATTTGTATCTTACAGAAAGTGAATTTCCATTTTCTGAAAATTGTGTGTAAAGCCATTATCACCCTATATCAGATTCCACAGTTGGAATTTAGACATCATAAAGTTTGTCTTTTAAGGGACAAAAAAATAAAACTGTGTTTCTTGTTGTAATGCCTTAAATGGGTGAGAGGAGATGTAAACTTGAATATTGAAACATTTATCCATCCTCCTCCATTTGGTATTTTGACAAAACTATTAATTTATATTTCCAGAACTCTGTTAGGTTATTAAGTCCTGTCACTAATTTAAGACTATGGAGGTACTTTGTCATTTTTTTTTGTATGGTGTTGATTTGCCATTCCCTGAACACACCATGCACATTCATACCTTCATGCTTTTGTGCACAACTATTTCTTATGCAGGAAATTTCCTTCCCTCTCTTTGCTATCACATGAAACATACATGTCCTTTAGTACACCATCTAAATGTAAATGCCAGTTTCTTTGGGACAACTTTCTAGTCGTTCATTTCTTTTTGTCCCTTTCTCATTTTGCACTGTAATTCAATTAGTATTATTTCTGTAGCAAATGACAGAAAATCTAACCCCGTTTAAAGAAAATAAAAAGCGTTGGGGATTATCATCTTCACAAACAGCTAGAATCAGGGACTAAAATAATCTCATTGGGATCCCATTTTTGGAGTTGCTTACCTTCACAAAGGCTTTACTCTATTGTAGGCCATCTCCTTGCAATGGCCAACTGCAACTTCTGTCTTCTTGGTAGTATCTGAAGAAGGCACAGGATTTATTTTCAGATCAACTTAGCCCTAATGCCCTGAGTCAGTCACTATCGTTAGGTCTAGATTGGCACTATCTAGATCACTGACCCACTCCTGACCCAGTCTCTGTGTTTAGGAGTAAGTGTTCTGATAGGCAAGCTTGGAGAGGCCTGAAGAAAGCAATAATTTGAAGAGTAGAAGTTAGAAAAAGGGAGATTTTCCTTTTCATGGGTGAAGAAATTTTCCTTTAGTGTTAGAGCAGAACTAGGCTTGTAGAAATCTACAAGATTTTCTTGCCCAGATTAGAAATGAATATTTCAGTTTAAAAATTCTTTATAAATAAAACGCTGAAGTAACTTGTAAATGTACATTTCTTCACTCAAACAAAAGAAGAATAATCCAAAATGTTTCTGTAGATTGATTTATCAGTTAAAGACTTTTAAGGCAAAAGGAAAAATATACAACAGGGAAAATAAACATACACAATATACTTGGTGAAAAACAGAAAGTTTCATACTGTTTTTCAGATATTATATAAGAATTGCTCCATCTTTGCAATGATGGCACTATCCTATGAACCATAAAATTAAATGTATTTATACCTTTCTTCTTCTACAAATATTGTATGACTTACAGTCATAAAAACAGAATATATATGTTGGCAAATGCTGGAGATTTTTTTTTTATCATCAAACTGGAATTCTGTGGATCAATAACTTTGCAAGGCAAGATTTACAATCTCTTCCAAAGAAGGCCATAAATCGACCAGTGGTGCAGTGCTGTAAAGTATATACTGCTATAGGGATGTATGCAAAAGAGTGCAGTCCTAGAAACCTTCCATAAACAAATACTCCAGGCTACTTAGGTTATAATTAAAAGGTCACTCAACCAATCAACAACGTCAGTGGACCACTAAATCTGCAGGTCTGACACTACTCTCTGCCACATTTTCCATCACACAACTACTGTTAATAATCTGGAAGGTTGCCTGATGCAGTAGCCTCAGGTCTTGTTACTTCTGACTGGTCATAGAGTCAGCCATAGTACCACCTGTTGGACCATCTGCAAATCATAATGGTACTGTTGAGATGTCGGTTGCCATGGTTATTTCCCCCAAATAGAAGCCACACCCAACAAACTAAGCAAATACTTCACAGTAGATCATAGGGCAGAATTTTCTGGGGTTCACAACAGGTTGCTTCTTTTTTAAGGTGAAATGTTCCAATTTTTCAATAATAATAAAGTTCATTCTAGCTATATTATCAAATTAAAATGCCTATTGTAGAATATTTATAAAATAAACAAAACTTTGAATGAAATACCAATCATCCATAATCCTACCATCTAGAGATAATTTTTTAGCCAACGATATGTATTTCCAGCTAGGCATTTTTCTATGTAGATGTATGGAATAATAATAAAGATGATTATGACAACAGCAACAATAACTGCCATTTCCATGAACTCCAAGTAACTCAGGCTCTGTTTTAAGTGCTTTAAATGGATTGTATCAGCAACTCTTGAAACAACCTAAATACAAATTATAGTAATTTCCCTTTTACATAGGAAAAGGTAGCTTAGAGATGGAAAATAAATTATTCAAGGTCAAAGAGCTTTAAAGTTTTGGAGGCCAGGCTCAAACTAAGTCTGTCTGATTCCAAAGCCTGTGAACTTAACCCCTATGTTATGCTACCTGATAATACAACATAGTTAAAATCATGCCCAATAGAGTTTGTTAAAGTGCACATTTTGATAGCTTTAGTACATTCACAGATTTGTGCAACTATCACCACTGTCTAATTACAAAATATTTTCATTGCCCCCAAAAGAAACCTCATACTCATTAATAGCAGTCATTCCTCATTTCCACCAGGGCCTGGCTATTGGTAATCTAAAGCATATCTTTATGGAATTGTCTATGATGGACATTTCATATAAATGAATTACACAATAAGTGGCATTCTGTGCCTGACTTTCACTTTACATTATGTTTTCAAGGTTCATCTATGTTGTACCATGCCTCAATATTACATTGCTTTTTTTTTTCAATTTTTTATTGTGGTAAAATGTACTTAAAAATGTACCATTTAAATTATTTTAGAGTGTAAAATTCAGTGGCATTTTATATAGTCATGATATGCTATCATCACCACTATGTAGTTCTAAAATATTTTCATCACCCCAAAAGGAAACTCATTAAGACACTCTCCATTCCTCTGTCCCCAGCTGCTAGCACCCACTAATCTGTTTTCTTTCTCTATGAACTTGCCTATTCTGTATATTTCAAATAAACAGAGTAATGTAATATGTGGTCATTTGTGTCTGGCTTCATTTACTTAGCATAATGTTTCAAGGTTCATCCATGTTTGTATGTAGCATGTATCAATACTTCATTCCCTTCTATAGCTGAATATTACCTCCTTGATTAAATGTATTCCTAAATATTATTTTTGATGCTACTGTAGATTGTTTTCTCTTTTTTTTTTTTACAAGTCCTTGATGGACATAACCTTTTATTTTTTATTATTGTGGAAAAACCTATAACATGAGATCTAACTTCAACGAAGGTACAGTATAGTATTGTTAACTATAAGCACAATGTTGTGCAGCAAATAACTAGAACTCTTTCATCTTTCATGGCTGAAATTCTATACCCATTGAAAAGCATTCCCCATTGCCCCCTCTTTCCAGCCCTTGACAACCACCATTCTACTTCCTGTTTCAATTAGTCTGACTACTTTAAATACCTCATGTAAATGGAATCACACAGTATTTGTCCTTCTGTGACTGGATTATTTCACTTAGCATGATGTCGTCAAGGTTCATCCATGTTGTAGCATGTGACTGCATGTCCTTTTTAATAGCTGAATAATAATAGTCTATTTTATATCTATACCACATTTTCTTTTTCCATTCTTCCCTCGGTGGGCACTTAGCTAGTTTCTATGTTGTTATGGACTGAATTTTTGTGCCCCACCACCACCAAATTCATATGTTGAAATCCTGTGCCCCAAAGTGATGGTATTAGGAGGAAGGGTCTTTGGGAAGTAATTAGGATTAGATTAGGTCATGAGGGTATATGTAGCCTTGCTTGCTTCTTTTCTCTGTTTTCTGCCATGTGAGGATACAAGGAAGAGTCAGCAATCTATTACCTGGAAGAGGCTCTCACCAGAAGTCAACTATGCTGGCATGCTGACGATCTCAGAACTCTAGCCTCCAGGACTGTGAGAAATAAATTTCTGTGGTTTATAAGAAACCCAGTTTAAGGTATTTTGTTAGAGCAGCCTGAGCTTACTAAGGTACACTTCTTGGCTATTGTGAATAAAGCTGTAATGAACGTGGAAATGCAAATATCTCTTTGAAATCCTGATTTAAATTATTTTGGATAAATACTCAGAAGTGAGATTACTGGGTCATATGGTAGTCCTTTTTTTTTTTTTCAGGATTTGTCGATTTCGTTTATATTTTCAAAAAGCCAACTCTTTTTTGTGCTGATTCTTTTCTATTTTAAAAAAATTCTCTATTTGCTTTATTTCTGCTATAATCTCTATTATATTTTTTCTTCTGCTAAATTTGGTAATAGTTTGTTCTTCTTCTATTTGGTGTAAGTTTAGGTTGCTTATTTGCTATCTTTTTTCTTTTATAATGTAGGCATTTACTGCTATAAACTTCCTTCTTATAAGATGCCTACTGTGTAATCCATAAGTTTTATTATATTGGGTTTTGTTTTCATTTGTCTCAAGATAATTTTTAAATTCCTTTTTGATTTCTGCTTTGACTTAATTGTTGTTGAAGGGTGTGTTTTTTACCTTTGATGTTTTTATGAATTTCCCCATTTTCTTACTGTTTTTGATTTCTAGTTTCATTCCATTGTGGTTGGAAAAAATATTTGGAATTATTTTGATCATCTTAAACTTGTTAAGACTTGTTTTGTGACCTAATATGTAGTTTATCCTGGAAATTATTCTGTACGCACTTGAGAAAAATGTGTATTCTGCTATTGAGTGGAAAGTTCTGAATATGTCTGTTAAGTCCATTTGTTTTGTAGGGTTGTTCAAGTCTGCTGTTTCTTTATTAATTTTCTGTCTGGAAGTTCTATACATTGCTGAAAGTGGGGCATTGAAGCCTCCTAATATTAAATTAGTGTCAATTTTTTCCTTTGGATCTGTTAATATTTGTTTTATATATTTAGGTGTTCTGATGTCGGATGCATATATAATTATAATTGTTATATCTTTCTCTCAATTTGATTCTTGATCATTATATAATTACCTTCTTTGTTTCTAGAGACAGTTTTTGACTTATACTCTATTTTGTCCATTGTAAGTATAGCCACCCTCTCTGGGCATGCCACTCTCCCAGCATGCAGATGTGTTCATGAGCCAAGAATAGCTCTGAACCCCTTCACTAAGGGTTTTTTGGAGACTTCATTATTCAGGCGTGATTTATTCAATTACGGGCCATTGGTGATTTGTTGAATCTCCAGCGTGTCTCTCCTCTCTGAAGGTTACTGAGTGGGACTGAAAATTTCAACACTCTAATCACATGGTTGATTCCCCTGGCAACCAGTCCTCCATCTTTAGGGGCTTTCCAAAAGTCACCTCATTAATATAAACTCAGCTATGGTTGAAAAGTATTGGCTATGAATACCTAAAGATGCTTCTTTCACCTAAATCACTGATGTTCTGAAGCAATTTTAGGAACTGGGTACAAAAACTAAATACCAGACCTCAACATAATGAAGGTTATATATGACAAACCCACAGCTAACAACATACTCAATGGTGAAAAGCTGACAGCATTTCCTCTAAGATCAGGAACAAGACAAGGATGCCCACTCTCACCACCTTTATTCAACATAGTATTGGAAGTCCTAGCCACAGCAATTGGAGAAGAAAAAAAATAAAAGTAATCCAAATTGAAAAGGATGAAGTAAAACTGTCACTGTTTGCAGATGACATGAAACTACACATAGAAAATACTAAAGACGCCACCAGAACACTACTAGAGCTCATCAATGAATTTGGTAAGGTTGCAGGATACAAAATTAATATACAGAAATCTGTTGCATTTCTACACACTAACAACAAAGTATCAGAAAGAGAAATTAAGAAAACAATCCCATTTACCATCACATCAAAAAGAATAAAATACTTAGGACGTAAACCTACCTAGGGAAGCAAAAGACCTGTACTCCAAAAACTATAAGACACTGATGAAAGAAATTGAAGATGACACAAAGAGATGGAAAGATATACTGTGTTCTTAGACTGGAAGAATCAATATTGTTAAAATGACCATATTACCCAAGGCAATCTAGAGATTCATTGCAATCCCTATCAAAATACCAATGGCATTTTTCACAGAACTGGAACAAATAATTTTAACATTTGCATGGAAACAAAAAGAACCACAAATAGCCAAAACAATCTTGAGAAAGAAGAACAGAGCTGGAGGAATCATGTTCCCTGACGTCAGACAATACTACAAAGCTTTAGTAATTAAGATAATATGATACTGGCACAAAAACAGACACATAGATCAATGGACAATTAATCTATGACAAAGAAGGCAAGAATATAAAATGGAGAAAAGACAGTCTCTTCAATAAGTGGTGCTGGGAAAACTGGACAGCTACATGTAAAAGAATGGTCCCATCTCCTAAAGTAAAGGAAACAAAAGCAAAAGAAAAAAAAATGGGACCTAATTAAACTTAAAAGCTTTTTCACAGCAAAGGAAACCACCAACAAAATGAAAAGACAACCTACTGAATGAGAGAAAATCTTTGCAAATGATATGACTGATAAGGACTACAGCTGTTTGTAACATATACAAACAGCTCATACAAATCAACATCAAAAAAACAAACAACTGGATTAAAAAATGGGCAGAAGGACTGAATAGACATTTTTCCAAAGAGGAAATGCAGATGGCCAACTAGCACATGAAAAGATGCTCAACATAGCTAATCACCAGGGAAATGCAAATCAAAACCACAATGAGATATCACTTCTCACTTGTCAGAATGGCTAGCATCAAAAAGAACAGAAATGACAAATGTTAACAGGGATGTGGAGAAAAGGGAACCTTAGGACACTCTTGGTGGGAATGTAAATTGGTACAGTTACTGTGGAAAACAGTACGGAGGTTTCTCAAAAAACTAAAAATAGAAATACCATATGACGCAGCAATTCCACTCCTGGGTATATATCTGAAAAACACGAAACACTAATATGAAAAGGTACATACTCCAATGTGCATAGAGGCATTATTTACAACAGCCAAGGTACTGAAACAACCTAAGTGTCCATCAACTGATGAATGGATAAACAAGATGTGGTATCAATCAAGTCCAGGAAACACAGAGAGCCCCATACAGGATAAATCCAAGGAGAAACACGCCAAGGCACATATTAATCAAACTACCAAAAATTAAATGCAAAGAAAAAATATTAAAAGCAGCCAGGGGAAAAAAAAAACAAATAAAATACAAGGGAATCCCCATAAGGTTAATAGCTGATCTTTCAGCAGAAACTCTGCAAGCCAGAAGGGAGTGGCAGGGCATATTTAATGTGATGAAAGGGAAAAACCTACAACCAAGATTACACTACCCAGAAAGGATCTCATTCAGATGTGATGGAGAAATTAAAACCTTTACAGACAAGCAAAAGTTAAGAGAATTAAGCACCACCAAACCAGCTCTACAACATATGCTAAAGAAACTTCTCTAGTCAGGAAACACAAGAGAAGGAAAAGATCGACAATAACAAACCCAAAACAATTAAGAAAATGGTAATAGGAACATATATATCGATAATTACTTTAAATGTAAATGGATTAAATGCCCCAACCAAAAGACATAGGCTGGCTGAATGGATATAAAAACAAGACCTATATATATGCTGTCTACAAGAGACCCACCTCAGACCTAGGGACACATACAGACTGAAAGTGACGGGATGGAAAAAGATACTCCATGCAAATGGAAATCAAAAGAAAGCTGGAGTAGCAATTCTCATATCAGACAAAATAGACTTTAAAATAAAGACTATTACAAGAGACAAAGAAAGACACTATATAATGATCAAGGGATCCATCCAAGAAGAAGATATAATAACTGTAAATATTTATGCACCCAGCATAGGAGCACCTCAATACATAAGGCAAATGCTAACAGCCATAAAAGGGGAAATCAACAGTAACACAATAATAGCAGGGGACTTTAACACCCCACTTTCACCAATGGACAGATCATCCAAAATGAAAATAAATAAAGAAACACAAGCTTCAAATGATACATTAAACAAAATGGACCTAATTGATATTTATAGGACATTCCATACAAAAACAACAGAATACACTTTCTTCTCAAGTGTTCATGAAACTATCTCCAGGAGAGATCATATCTTGGGTCACAAATCAAGCCTTGGTAAATTTAAGAAAATTGAAATTGTATCAGGTACCTTTTGCGACCACAATGCTATGAGACTAGATATCAATTACAGGAAAAAATCTGAAAAAAATACAAACACATGGAGGCTAAACAATACACTACTAAAAAACCAAGAGATCACTGAAGAAATCAAAGAGGAAACCAAAAACTACCTGGAATCAAATGACAAGTGAAAACATGACGACCCAAAACCTATGGGATGCAGCACAAGCAGTTCTAAGAGGGAAGTTTTATAGCAATACAATCCTACCTCAAGAAACAAGAAACATCTCAAATAACAACCTAACCTTACAGCCAAAGCAATTAGAGAAAGAAGAACTAAAAAACCCCAAAGTAAGCAAAAGGAAAGGAATCATAAAGGTCAGATCAGAAATAAATGAAAAAGAACTGGCGGAAACAATAGCAAAGATCAATAAAACTAAAAGCTGGTTGTTTGAGAAGATAAACAAAAGTGATAAAGCATTAGCCAGACTCATCAAGAAAAAAAGGGAGAAGACGCAAATCAGTAGAATTAGAAATGAAAAAGAAGTAAGAACTGACACTGCAGAAACACAAAGGATAATGAGAGATTACTACAGCAACTATATGCCAATAAAATGGACAACCTGGAAGAAATGGACAAATTCTTAGAAAAGCAAAACTTTCTGAGACTGAACCAGGAAGAAATAGAAAATAAAAACAGACCAATCACAAACACTGAAATTGAGACTGTGATTAAAAATCTTCCAACAAACAAAAGCTCAGGACCAAATGGCTTCACAGGCGAATTATTTCAAACATTTAGAGAAGAGCTAACACCTATCCTTCTCAAACTCTTCCAAAATATAGCAGAGGGAGGAACACTCCCAAACTCATTCTACAAGGCCACCATCACCCTGATACCAAAACCAGACAAAGATGTCACAAAGAAAGAAAACTACAGGCCAATATCACGGATGAATATAGATGCAAAAATCCTCAACAAATTACTAGCAAACAGAATCCAACAGCATATTAAAAGGATCATACACCACGATCAAATGGGGTATATCTGAGGAATGCAAGGATTCTTCAATATATGCAAATCAATCAATGTGATAAACAATATTAACAAACTGAAGGAGAAAAACCATATGATCATCTCAACAGATGTAGAAAAAGCTTTCAACAAAATTCAACACCCATTTATGATAAAAACCCCCCAGAAAGTAGGCATAGAGGGAACATATGTCAACATAATAAAGGCCATATATGATAAACCCACAGCCAACATCGTTCTCAATAGTGAAAAACTGAAACCATTTACTCTAAGATCAGAGAAAAGACAAGGGTGTTTACTCTCACCACTATTATTCAACATAATTTTGGAAGTTTCAGCCACAGCAATCAGAGAAGAAAAAGAAATAAAAGGAATCCAAATTGGAAAAGAAGAAGTAAAGCTGTCACTGTTTGCAGATGACATGATAGTATATATACAGAATCTTAAAGATGCTACCAGAAAACTACTGGAGCTAATCAATGAATTTGGTTAAGTAGCATGACACAAAATTAATGCACAGATAACTCTTGCATTCCTATACACTAATGATGAAAAATCTGAAAGGGAAATTAAGGAAACACTTCCATTTACCATTGCAACAAAGAGAATAAAACACCTAGGAATAAACCTACTTAAGGAGACAAAAGACCTGTATGCAGAGAACTATAAGACACTGATGAAAGAAATTAATGATGATACAAACAGATGGAGAGATATACCATGTTCTTGGAGTGGAAGAATCAACATTGTGAAAATGAGTATACTACCCAGAACAACTTACAGATTGAATGCAATCCCTATCAAACTACCAATGGCATTTTTCATAGAACTATGAAAAAAAATTTCACCATTTGTATGGAAACACAACAGACCTCAAATAGCCAAAACAATCATGAGAAAGAAAAACGGAGCTGGAGGAATCAGGCTCCCAGACTTCCGACTGTACTCCAAAGCTACAGTAGTCGAGAGAGTATGAAAATGGCACAAAAACAGAAATATAGACCAATGGAACAGGATAGAAAGCCCAAACATAAACCCATGCGTATATGGTCACCTTATATTTGATAAAGGAGGGAAGAATGTACAATGGAGAAATGACAGCCTCTTCAATAAGTGGTGCTGGGAAAACTGGACAGCTACATGTAAAAGAATGAAATTAGAACACTCCCTAACACCATACACAAAAATAAGCTCAAAATGGCTTAAAAACCTAAATGTAAGGCCAGAAACTATCAAACTCTTAGAGGAAAACATAGGAAGAACCCTCTATGACATAAATCACAGCAAGATCCTTTTTGACCCACCTCCTAGAAAAATGGAAATAAAAACAAAGATAAACAAATGGGACCTAATGAAAGTTAAAAGCTTTTGCACAGCAAAGGAAAACATAAAGAAGACAAAAAGATGACCCTCAGAATGGGAGCAAATATTTGCAAATGAAGCAACTGACAAAGGATTAAGCTCGAAAATATACAAGCAGCCCATGCAGCTCCCTACCAAAAAAACAAACAACCCAATCCAAAAAGAAGACCTAAATAGACATTTCTCCAAAGAAGATATACAGATGGCCAACAAACGCATGAAAGGATGCTCAACATCACTAATCATTAGAGAAATGCAAATCAAAACTACAGCGAAGTATCACCTCACACCAGTCAGAATGGCCATCATCAAAAAATCTAGAAACAGTAAATGCTGGAGAGGGTGTGCAGAAAGGGGAACCCTCTTGCACTGTTGGTGGGAATGTAAATTGATACAGCCACTATGGAGAACAGTATAGAGGTTCCTTTAAAAATTAAACATAGAAGTACCATATGACCCAGCAATCCCACTACTGGGCATATACCCTGAGAAAACCATAATTCAAAAAGAGTCATGAACCACAATGTTCATTGCAGCTCTATTTACAATAGCCAGGACATGGCAGCAACCTAAGTGTCCATCGACAGATGAATGGATAAAGAAGATGTGGCACATATATACAATGGATTTTTACTCAGCCATAAAAATAAATGAAATTGAGTTATTTGTAGTGAGGTGGATGGACCTAGAGTCTGTCATACAGAGTGAAATAAGTCAGAAAGAGAAAAACAAGTACTGTATGCTAACACATATATATATGGAATTTAAGAAAAAAACAAAAATGGTTCTGAAGAACTTAGAGGCAGGACCGGAATAAAGACACAGATGTAGAGAATGGACTTGAGGACTGGGGGAGGGAGACTTGAGGACTGGGGGAGGGCGAAGGGTAAGCTGGGATGAAGTGAGAGAGTGGCAATGGACATATATACACTACCAAATGTAAAATAGATAGCTAGTGGGAAGCAGCCGCATAGCACAGGGAGATCAGCTCTGTGCTTTGTGACCACCTAGAGGGGTGGGATAGGGAGGGTGGGAGGGAGACGTAAGAGGGAGGGGATATGGGGATATATGTATACGTATAGCTGATCCACTTTGTTATAAAGTAGAAACTAATACACCATTGTAAAGCAATTATACCCCAATGTTAAAAAAAAATAGATGTGGTACAATATATATACAATGTAATACTACTCAGCCATAAAAAAGAATCAAATTTTGGCATTTTCAGCAACATGGATGGACTTGGAGGGCATTATGCTAAGTGGAGTAAGTCAGAGAAAGACAAATTCTGTATGATGCTACTTATTTGTGGAATCTGAAAAATACAACAAACTAGTGAATATAACAACAAAAAAAGCAGACACAGATATAGAGAACAAACTACTGGCTACCAATGGGGAGGGGCAGGGTGGGCCAATATAGAAGTGGGGAAGTGGGAAGTACAATCTACTGGGTGTAAGATAGGCTCAAGGATGTATTGTACAACATGGGGGAATATAGCCAATATTTTGTAATATTTGTAAATGAAAAGTAACCTTTAGAAATTGTACACAAATTTAAAAATAAAATTTTAAAACATATTTTAAATTCCCACTAAATCTTAGAATGAAAGATGCTCTTATTCCTCTTATCACTCAGGAAATTACAAGGAGGCTACAATCTTTATTATATCCTACCCCTAAATAAGCCTGATGCATCACACAAGAGGACATTGTACTATATAAGCAAAATACAACTACCATACCAGTAAAAATCCACACTGATGAATTGTGGATTATTTTAACTATAAAGTAATGGACTTTGAATTCCTTTTACCATTTGAGATGTAGAAAACTGGGAGTGTTGCTCCCAAACTAACAGTAAGAAAAAGCCAGATAAACTAGAAAATCTTAACTTTTCTTGACCTTATCAGAAATCTGAAATTTCAGGCCAAAAAAACAGCCTAAATCTCAAGAAAGGATAAGCCTCTCCAAAGAGAAATGAAATGCGTACATAGGCTTGCCTGTGGCAGAGCTCAAGAGGAGGACGTGGCTGCCACACAAGCTGGTAAGTAGCTATAAGCTAAAATCTTAACAAGTTGTTACGAAAAAAAGTGGAGGCTGGTAAATCAGTCTGTGATAGCTAGGGGGCCAAGACACAGAGGTAGTTTGCACTCAAAGGCATTTTTCATGGGTGTCTGCCAATTGCTCATGAGAAAGATTGGGGCAGGATAAGAGAACATAAAAAGTCCTGCTTTCTGGTACAGGTGCACAGTAGGTGATCCTTTGCCACATAGTGTCAGTCCTATTAGATTAACCTATTAGAGGTTAATATGAGGTTAGATTGACCTCTCAAAAGAAGGCAAAGATTTAAGCTACAGGGGAGAGAAACAGCAAACCCTGTTGCCCCTAAACATAGGCAAAAACACATTCTGGCTCATGGGGTTGGTTTTACTATTTTCTCTACTTTTTATTCTCTTTGAATTTTTCTGTAACAAAAAATTAAATTATATTAGTTTGCCATGACTTCTTCGTGAACCTTTTTATGGTTAGTGGTGATCATCACATTCTTTTATATTTTAATGTTTATAAACCATATTTAGCTATTTTACAACTTTATTTTCTCTGGGAATATGTTTCAAACAAGTAAGTCTTTAAATATCAATATCTATCTTTTCCCATTTTAGTGAATTAGTGGATCTGAGCTGTCTCTGACTTCTGTTTTCCAGGATTTCTCCAAGATTATTGATCCTGACCTTGTAATCACATCTAAGCATGATAGTAATAGTTTCTTCCTCAAAGCAGCACACTCAGGTTAAGTTTAAAGGAGATGGATGTTGTCCAGAGTTGAAAATCCCACAGATTCAGGGACATTTTCAAAGCCTCTGGCAAAAATTTTGTTTGTACTATTTTAACAAGCAATATTTATTTATGTTTAAACAACTTTAGTGAAGGGAAAATTGGGTGTCACTGAATAATAACTGCATTACAGATATGTTTTCAAAGGATTCTTGGTTTTTTATTCAGTGATCAAATTAAATATCAGACTTATGATTGGATCCAAAACCTTTAAAACCACATGGTTTCTCCCAGACTAATAAATTATGTAAACTATCCTACACACAAATGTTTTATTATACACAAGAGTCAATATATATTCCTTAATGTGACTTTTGGTGAGAGAAAACTGGTAGTTTGTTCATAGATGGTTTCTCCTCAAAGGTGATTACTACCTACTTTCAGGTGAAAAGTTGCTAGATGAGCACGCATAATCTGTTTTCAACCAGACTGGCTACAACATTTCATTTTTGAAGCATTCTCTGCAGGGGTCCCCCAAATCTTTCTGAATAAGTTCTATTTTCTTTTTCTTTGTCGGCATTTTACTTCATTAGCTAAAATGATAATATCTCCCTAAAGTATGGGTAATTACAATTGGTGTCATTTCATTGAAGATTTGTTTCCTATTTTGTATCTGGAAGCATTATTCTGAATACATTTTTTCACATCGATATTGTCCCTTCCAGAATCTCAAGACATTTTTCACTTTGCACATTTCCATACTAAAAAGTTCAATTATGAGAATCAAAAATTGTGTTATTACCTTTTGGAATAGCAAACTCTTCCACCTCAACACTTTTTAAGAATCATTCCTGTATATTCTTTTTGTTTCACTCAAGCTGCAATAGAAGTGAGATGTAAATACATATGTAAAATCTGTGTCTATCTTTTGATAGATTACTCTTTAGAAAAAGTACATGCTCAAAAATCATGTGGTACATTGGAACTTTATGATTTACTAGATGTTTCTTTATATATCTAGATTTAGTTTCAGTCAGAATTTGAGAAATGTGTCATACTGTGGCAATTATGATCCTTGACAAGAAAATCTACAGCAAATAACATTAAGACGTCTGTTAATGAGTATCTCACGTGCAAGCGCTCTTACATTGGTTATAGGATCCTGTTAAGTTTGATGCATGTTTGCTACCCTAAAATACATTTTCCACCATGCATGAGAGTTATCCAGGCCATTATTTCACATGCATTCTTTAATTATTCACTGTATGTCAGTATTATTTTAATGTTAGGGAAACATTTTTTTTTAAGTAATACGTTGGAGTCCATGTAATCCGAAAGTCATGGTTTTCTGCAATATGCTTTACCAAACTACTTACTGTTTTCATTTTTTGTTTCACATATTTAGGAAAACTGTCACCTACATTAGTTAAAAGAATAAAGATTGAAACTGGCTCTGACACTGTTCTCCTCTATGGGGAGATCTTTTTTTTTCTTTCAATTTCATCCACTGACAGTGTCATAATTGTGGGTCTAGGCATTATGCGAGGGTCTCATCAGACCTCCCCCCATCTCCTCTTAAACCTATCCCATTAAAACCCAGTCTCTAGGCAAATGTCCTTCATACACCCTCAGGGCAAACACCTGCTCTAGAGTTTGACTACCTCTATGTAATAGAACTATCTTGCCATGTGTAGCCCTCTTAAACTTAGCCATGCTTTTTAATAAAAAGAAACTATCCACAAACACACATACAGAGAGAGAGAAATTTTTTTTAAGTATTCTATACTAGCAAGGATTTCTCTGCACATCCATCCTATATAGATGGAAATGAAAATTATTATTATTATTATTATTTTTTGCGGTACGCGGGCCTCTCACTGTTGTGGCCTCTCCCGTTGCAGAGCACAGGCTCCGGACGCGCAGGCTCAGCAGCCATGGCTCACGGGCCCAGCCGCTCCGTGGCATGTGGGATCCTCCCGGACCGGGGCACGAATCCGTGTCCCCTGCATCAGCAGGCAGACTCTCAACCACTGCGCCACCAGGGAAGCCCCGAAAATTATTTTTGAATTCAAAAAATCCTATGTCCATGATACATATGATCAACATTTTGAATTAGCAGTGACAATGGATATACGGCGGGCATGTGTTGTGCTCTCATACTGAGCAATATCACTACGATATTATTAACACTGGTGTTTAAGCATACTTTCAGATGTTTAAATAAACAGCTGAAGATATAAGTATCAAAATATTTTATATATCTGTTTTCTGTTAAATCTCCCATATCAATTGAAAATGGTGCATGCAATTATATCATAAGGAAGACTGTGCAAAATGAACTGGAGGAAAAACATAGTCAAGTGTCTTTGGTAGTAAATAAACAGCATTTATAAATTTAGCTTCCTAGTCATTGAAACATTAGGAAACAAGCTCATGCATATGTCTTTGCATAATACCTTGTGTAATACTATTTTGTAACTATCCAAGTCACTATTTTCTGTTTGACAACTAGGGTACTTGCTTAAAGGGTTGACTTCCAGAGCCATGATATTGTGTGACACAGAATGTCTGCAGTGGTTAATGGCAGAGTAGCATTCATTAGATGTAGAAATTAGTGGCTGAAAAAGACAAAAGACCTATGCTTGAGCAAGTTCTTTAATCACTCTTATATTATATAGCTATAGTTTCCACAAGGAAAAAGACAATTATTAGCAAAGCATTCACTATTGAAAAACAGCTATAGTCTGTTATGGTGAGGAAATGTATTTTTCAAGATATATTCTTCATAAAAATATTTGAAGTTTTGTAAAGTATTTATAAACTCTATTTGTTGAAAATGCATAAATGAGGAAGTATAATGAGGGACTTTATCCTTGCCCATTTTATTGAAGTATAATGTATACCTCATGCATAAATACACATACATAAAAGTACATGTAATATAAGCATACCTTTTGCTTAATTTTCACAAACTGAACACAATTATGTAAGCAGCACCCAGATTAAAGAAACAGAAAATTACTAACATCACAAAATGACCAATTCCCTTCTAGTCACCAACCTCCTAGAGTAACCACTAATTTGACTTTTAATAGAACAGGTTAGTATTGCCTATTTGGTACTTGACATAAAATGAATCATACAGTATGAATTCTTTTTTTGGTGTGGATTATTTTCTTCAACATTATGAATTTGAGACATCTATCCGTATTATTCAGTTTAGTTGTACATTGCTCATTTTCTTTGCTATATAGCATTCCATTGTGTAAAAATACCACAATTTATCCATTCTACCATTTATGAACATTTGGCTAGTTTCCAGTTTGGGGGTTCTTGTGAATAATGCTGCTATAAACATCCCAGTACATGACTTCTGGTGAGCAAATACACACATCTCTTCTGGGTATACAGTTGGAATGAAATTGTTGGGAAATGGGACTTATATATGTTCTACTTTAGTAGATCATGTCAAACAGATTTCCAAATTGGTGGTAGCAATCTCCACTCCCACCACCTGCAGTTTATCAGGGTTTCAGTTGTTCTACATCATTATCATAACTTGGTATTTTTAATCTTTTCTATTTTAATGCCTATTTACATTCACACTTAGATTTGCAATCCATCTGGACTTGATATTTGAATATGGTATGAGGTATGATTGAGATGCATTGAATATTTTATGGATTTCTAATAGAACAAACCATTTACTGAAAAGACCATTTCCCCCCACTGAGCAAATTGTCACCTTTGTCATAGTATATATATTTGCCTATATAGTATGTATGTATGTATGTGACATAGCGTGTATGTTTGTCTCTTACTGAACTCTCTATTCTGTTCCATTGTTCATTTTGTCTATCATTAGACTAATACTAATTACTATAGTCTTGATTTCTGGTCTTTGTCCCCTTTTTTCCCTTGCTATTTAGTGATCCTTTGAAAATTTCAGAAATATGTTCTTCAATAAATGAAAATGGAGATTGCCCATAATTATAATTTTTAAAGGGGTCTTAATTAAGGATTACTCATAAGTATTGTGCCAAAAACTAACCTGCTTCCTTTCAACCCCACAATCACCCTACTATACTCAGTTATATGGTGTAAGAGCTATGATTCTGCAGTATATATTTATTCTTTGCCAGCTGATTCATTGTTAAATTCAAAGAATGGGGTTGGAGGCTGACAAGTAACTAGAGAGAGACTGGAAAGCATGAAAAGTGTAAAGGGGACTTTAACATTCCTGTTTTGCTTGCTGTTTAATACAGCAAGTATTAAATATTTAATACAGCATAGTGAGGAATAGCACCTCACTATGACAGCAGTTATTCCTTCTAGTTTCCAACTACTTTTTGGCACTTCCAGATCTTACTTCTCACTATTTCTTCTCAAAGACATCAATCAGCTCTAGCTAAGTAGCAGCTGCTCATCAGAGCTCCAAAACCCGTACTGAGAGTCCTTTCTCCAAGCTTCTAGATTCTAATAACCTAGTCTCTTTCCTTCTTTCTTAGGAATGTAGCTACTTCCTATATTTATTACATCTGTGTTATCTCAATGTTACTTTTTTGCCTATTAAGTCCTCCAATACTTGTGTAATCAACCCCCTATATTAAATTATAATTGTTGAAATCCTTAGTGTGGTTTCTGTTTTCCTGACAGGACTCTAATACAAGTATAGGTATTCCATGATATAAGACATATTGGTGGCTGGACTATCATTTTTCAAGTTTAGCTATCTTAGGTTAAATCTTTATTGTCCATCTCCACAATATTATAAATTATATTCTAATACTGAAAATAAAATGGCATACTATGGAATATAAAAATTAATTATTAATATAATTTAAATAAACCCCAAACATGCAGAAAATATTAAAGAATGTTGCTTTAGATAATCCTTTTGGAGAAAAGACAGTTTGCATAGTAAATGTCATTTAATTGGCTGTGTTACCAAATGTCTGATCCTGATATTATATATCAACATAGTTATCATGTTTCATTTTTTGGGGGTAAGATGGTAGGAAGCAAAAATCAAGCAGAATGTCAGGATTTACCTACATTGTTGAATAATAACTTAAAGAAACTGACTTTAGTCATATGTGGACTTGAAGATCAACTTTTAGGTATGAATGGAAAAGCAGCAATATGTCAGTCTTAAGATCTTCAATCAAATACACACCCAAAGTTTCATCATTAGAAATGCATTCTCCTTTTCTAAGGTGTTGCCCCTGTTCAAAGACAGATGACCTTGTGATGACAAAATAGTATAGTGAACATGAATAGTTATTTAATCTCACTGGACTCAGTTTCCTCATCAGTAAGACAAGGATAATTGGTACTTATAAAGCTGTTTTGAGGATTAAATTGGAAAATTTAAAACAAAGTGCTCTGTACAGTAGTTTACATATATGAAACACTCATTAAATCTCAGATACTATGATAGCTATGACTTTCAGGCATTAACTCCTTAATTATAAGATCTGACTCCAAGTTCAAAATTACCAGGTCAGATATTCTGATCATCATAGCACAAGCCAGTGATGGGACCTTACAGATGGCATGGCACTGTTCAAACTTCTTCAAACCGCTCCTGTGGGTGAGTGGGGAAGTTCTCAGAGAGGATAGGATGACTGTTTGGATGAGGCTGGATAGATTAATAGTGACCTATTGATGAAGCATCATGTTGGTTAAGTCTGTATTTTTCCTGTAGGTAATGAAGAGCTTTTGACAAATTTAAATCAGTGTATATGACCAAATTCGACACTTCAGAAATATCACTCTGATGGTTCTATGAATGATACCATAACAAGGTTTGAGAATAGGGTCTGACTATTACATAATTTGTAGGAATCTATGGTAAAATTGAAATTGCATGATAGACTGAACCAATAAGTTATGCTTAGGGCTTATTCATAACAAAACTGGCAAGTAGAAAGTGCTAAATAAAATTCTTTAATAAATTTTATATTTTTTATTATTTTCAGAGCTTTATGCCATTTGTAATTCCAATTAACATGTTATGCCACAGTCTAGGAGTTATGTAAAAAAGTTTTTTGGATACTCTAAACTCATTTCCATTTCCCTAAACCTTGCCATTTTGTGTCCTAGGCCCCTTATCAATTATAGTACAATAAATTCTAAAAGATATTTTCACATCACTATAGTTCAAATAATAATTTTTAAAACTAAATTGAGGCACTAAAAATATCTTATAAATTTTAAATTTAAAAGTATTGTATTACATAAAATATTTTTTAAACTAAATGCTTCTTTTATAGCACAATTTTTAAAACTTGAAAATATATTATGGTATATGTGGCAAAGATTTATTCACTGGAGTGCTATACAGCTTGGTTACCTTGGCAAGTTATTTAACTTTTCTGATTTTAATTTTCCTCAACTATAAAATGAGGGAAATGAACACTTTATTATGTAATCATAGCAAATAGCCATAATCAAACTATGTGACTTGGGGTAATATTTTAATCATCTCTGTATCCCAAATATCAAACTATGTGGAACATAATCATACACAGATGAAAAGGCAACTTACTGAATGAGAAAAGATACCTGCAAATGATATTTTGACATGGGGTTAATATCCAAAATATATAGATAACTCAAATAACTTAATATCAAAAAAATAAACAATCCAATTAAAAAATGAGCAGAGGACCTGAATAGGAATTTTTCCAAAGAAGACATACAGATGGCCAACAGACACATGAAAAATGCTCTACATCACTAACCATCAGGGAAATGCAGCTCAAAAACACAAGAGATATCACCTCACACCTCTCAGAATGGCTACCATCAAAAATGGAAAAAATAACAAGTGTTGGTGAGGATGTAGAGAAAAGGGAACACTAGCACACTGTTGATGGAAAGGTAGATTGGTGCAGCCACTATGGAAAACAGTGTGGAAGTTCCTCAGAAAATTAAAACTACCATCCAATCCAGCAACTCCACTCCTGGATATTTATCCAAAGAAAATGAAAACCCTAATTAGAAAAGATATATGCACCCCAGTGTTCATAGCAGCATTATTTACAATTGTCAAGATATGGATGCAACCTAAGTGTCCATCAACAGATGAATGGGTAATTAAGATATTATATATATATATAATATGTAGGTATGTTTGTATATATACAAGCATACATACACACAATGGAATATTACCTGATCATGAAAAAGATTAAAATCTTGCTATCCTTCAACATGGATGGACCTGGAGGGTATTATGCTTAGTGAAATAAGTCAGACAAAGACAAATACTGTATGTTTTCACTTGTATGTGGAATCTAAAAAACAAAAGAGCCAATATAACAAAACAGAAACAGACTCACAAAGAACAAGCTAGTGGTTGCCAGAGGGAAGAGGGGTGAGGGAAGGAGCAAAATATGTAAAGGGGATTATGAGGTAAAAACTATCAGTTAAAATAAGTCACTGGAATATAATATACAGCACATATAAGAAATATAGTCAATAATAGCAATGTATTGAGAGATTATAGAGTATGGATAACTGAAATAAATGACAGCAAAGTCATAAGAAATGAGAAAGAAGAATTAGGAAAACTCTTTTATGAGGTAGCTGCAATACCATGGGATGGAATAGTGTTATTTGAAAGTGGACATAGATTAGTTATAAAAGTATATTGTAAATTTTATGGAAAACACTAACTTAGTTTTAGTAAGAGAAATGTTCTCTTACTAAATTTATATGCTAAGAGAGGAAAACCCTAAAAATAATAAAAACCAAACTATAAAAATGTTCAATTAAAACCACAGAAGGCAGAAAAAAGAGGGGTGAAAAAAATGAAGAACAATGCAATGGATAGAAAACATATAAGTATGGTTGATATTCATCCAACTATATTAATAATAATTTTAACTGTGAATGGTCTAAATACAAAAAAAAAAGATTATGGGAGTTCATTAAAAAACAACATCTAACTATATGCTGTCTATAAGAAATCTACTTTAAATATAAAAACACATATAGGTTAAAAGTAAAGAGATGAATGAAAATATACCTTTTTAATGCTAATCAAAAGAAACTGGAGTAGCTATTAATAATTTCAGACAAAGCTGATTTCAGAGGAAGGATGATTATTAGGGATAAAAAAGGAATACAAATAATGTTAAAGGGGTGAAATTCTCAAAGAATATACAACAATCCTAAATGTGTAAGCACCTAACAATAGAGTGCCGAATCAGATGAGGCAAAAGCAAATAGAACTGAAAGGAGAGATGGAAAAATCCACTATTATAATTGAAGGCTTCAATACCCTTCCATAATTAATTGGTACATCAAATTGGCAGAAAATCAGTAAAGATATAGATGACCAAATAGCAGTATCTATCAACTTGATCTTAATAACATTTATTGAATATGCCATTCAACAACAGTAGAAAACACATTTTTCTTAATCTCACATGGGACATTCAAGATAGAACACATATTGGGCCATGAAACACACTTTAAAAATTTAAAGGAAAATAAATCATACAAAGTATTTTCTGAGATCACAATGGGATTAAGTTAGAAATCAGTAACAGAAATTTAGCTGGATAATATACAACTATTTGGTAACTAAAACACACACACACACACACTTATAAGTAATCCATGGGCCAAAGAGGAAATCTCAAGAGAAATTTTTAAAAAATATTTTGAACTAAAGCAAAATGAAAATACAACTACTCAAAATTTGTGAGATGCAGCAAAAGCAGAGCTTGGAGGGAAAGTTATAGAATTAAGTGCATATATGTGAAAAGAAGAAAGATCTCAACTCAATAACCTAAGCACCACTCTAAAAATGAGAGAAGAGCAATTCAAGTATAAAGTAAGCAGAAGAAAAGAAATAATAAGAATTATAGCAGAAGATGACATGATACTATACATAGAGAATCCTAAAGATGCTTCCAGAAAACTACTAGAGCTAATCAAGGAATTTGGTAAAGTAGCAGGATACAAAATTAATGCACAGAAATCCCTTGCATTCCTATACACTAATGATGAAAAAGCTGAAAGAAAAATTAAGGAAACACTCCCATTTACTATTGCAACAAAAAGAATAAAATATCTTGGAATAAACTTCCCTAAGGAGACAAAACAGCTGTATGCAGAAAACTATAAGACACTGATGAAAGAAATTAAAGATGATAAAAACAGATGGAGAGATATACCATGTTCTTGGATTGGAAGAATCAACATTGTGAAAATGACTATACCACTCAAAGCAATCTACAGATTCAATGCAATCCCTAACAAACTACCAATGACATTTTTCACAGAACTAGAACAAAAAATTTCACAACTTGTATGGAAACACAAAAGACCCCGAATAGCCAAAGCAATCTTGAGAAAGAAAAACAGAGTTGGAGGAATCAGGCTCCCTGACTTTAGACTATACTACAGAGCTACAATAATCAAGATAGTATGGCACTGGCACAGAAACAGAAATATAGATCAACAGACCAGGATAGAAACCCATAGATAAACCCACACACATATGGTCCCCTTATCTTTGATAAAGGAGGCAAGAGTATACAATGGGGAAAAGAGAGCCTCTTCAATAATTGGTGTTGGGAATACTGGACAGCTACCTGTAAAAGAATGAAATTAGAACACTCCCTAACACCATACACAAAAATAAACTCAAAATGGATTAAAGACCCAAATATAAGGCCAGACACTTTAAAACTCTTAGAGGAAAAAACAGGCAGTACACTCTATGACATAAATCACAGCAAGACCTTTTTGACCCACCTCCTAGAGAAATGGAAATAAAAACAAAAATAAACAAATGGGACCTAATGAAACTTAAATGCTTTTGCACAGCAAAGGAAACCATAAACAAGATGAAAAGACAACTCTCAGAATGGGAGAAAATATTTGCAAACGAAGCAACTGACAAAGGGTGAATCTCCAAAATATACAAGCAGCTCATGCAACTCCATATCAAAAAAACAAACAACCCAATCCCAAAATGGGCAGAAGACCTAAATAGACATTTCTCCAAAGAAGATATGCAGATTGCCAAGAAACACATTAAAGGATGCTCAACATCATTAATCATTAGAGAAATGCAAATCAAAACTACAATGAGGTATCACCTCACACCAGTTAGAATGGGCATCATCAGAAAATCTATAAACAATAAATGTTGGAGAGGGTGTAGAGAAAAGGGAACCCTCTTGCACTGTTTGTGGGAATGTAAATTGATACAGCCCCTATGGAGAACAGTATGAAGGTTCTTTAAAAAATGAAAAATAGAACTACCATATGACCCAGCAGTCCCATTTACTGGGCATATACCCTGAGAAAACCATAATTCAAAAAGAGTCATGTACCACAATGTTCATAGCAGCTCTATTTACAATAGCCAGGACATGGAAGCAACCTAAGTGTCCATCAACAGATGAATGGATAAAGAAAATGTGGCACATATATACAATGGAATATTACTCAGCCATAAAAAGAAACGAAATTGAGTTATTTGTAGTGAGGTGGATGGACCTAGAGTCTGTCATACAGAGTGAAGTGAGAAAGAGAAAAACAAATATCGTATGCTAACACATATATATGGATAAAAATAAAAGGAAAAATGGTTCTGATGATCCCAGGGGCCGGACAGGAATAAAGACGTTGACGTAGAGAAGGGACTTGAGGACACGGGGAGGGGGAAGGGTAAGCTGGGACGAAGTGAGAGAGTAGCATGGACATATATACACTACCAAATGTAAAATACATAGCTAGTGGGAAGCAGCTGCATAGCACAGGGAGACCACCTGGGTGCTTTGTGACCACCTAGTGGGGTGGGATAGGGAGGGTAGGGGGGAGATGCAAGAGGGAAGAGATATGGGGATATATGTATACGTATAGCTGATTCACTTTGTGATACAGCAGAAACTAACACATCATTGTAGAGCAATTATACTCCAATACAGATGTTAAGAAAAAAAAGAATTATCACAGAAACCAACAGAATTGAAAACAGGGAAACAATAGAGAAAATAATTGAAAATAAAAGCTGGTTTTTGGAAAAGATCAATAGAATTGATAAGCTTCTAGCTAGGCTACGAAAGAAACAAATTATTAATCTGAGAAATGAAAATGGGTCATCACTACAGATCTCATAAACAGGAGAAGTATAATTCAGGCAGTCTTCATTTTATTATGCTTTGCTTTATTGTGCTTCACAGACACTGTGTTTTTACAAATTGAAGGCTTGTGGCAACCTGCATGGAGCAAGTTTATAAGTGCCAGTTTTCCAATAGCATTTGCTCACTTGGTGTCTCTATGTTACATTTTAGTAATTCTTGCAATATTTCAGAAAGGAAAAAGATTATGACTTGCTGAAGGCTCAGCTGATGGTTAGCGTATTTGAGCAACAAAGTTATGTAAATTAAGGTATGTACATTCTTTTAAAAACATAATGCTATCGTGCACTTAGTAGACTATAATACGTTGTAAATATTAACATTTATATGCACTAGGAAACCAAAAAATTCACGTGATTGTACTTTATTGAGAAATCTGCTTTATTGCAGTGGTGTGGAATCAAACCTGCAATCTCTGAGGCATGGCTGCTAAGGAATACTATGAACAACTCTATGCCCACAAACTTGATAACTTAGATGAAATAGACCAAATCCTTGAAAGGCACAAACCACCAAAACTCACACAAGGAGAGAATGATAACCTGAATAGTTCTATATCTAGTAAAGAAATTGAATCATTAATTAATAACCTTCAAAAAATAAAGCAGGTTCAAGTTGTTTTACTGGCTAATTCCACCAAACATTTAAGGAAGAAATGATAGCAATGCTCCACAGTCTCTTCCAGAGGGAATCCTTCCCAACTCATTCTTTTTTTTTGCTGGCGGCACGGGATGTGGGGTCTTAGTCCTCCACCAGGGATTGAACCCGTGCGCTCTGCAGTGGAAGCGCTGAGTCTTAACCACTGGACTGCCTGGGAAGCCCCACAACTCATTCTTTAAGATCAGTATTACCATAATAGCCAAACCATAAAAAGATATTACAAGAAATAAAATTTCAGGCCTCATGAATCTCTCATGAATATAGATGTGAAAACTCTCAACAAAATATCAGGAAATTGAATACAATAATATCTGACAATAATCTTACCCTCAAATCAAGTGGGATTTATTCCAGGGATTCAAAGCTGGTTCAACGTTTGAAAATCAATCAATATCCACCACATCAAGAGGCTAAAGAAGAAAAACCATTTGGTCATATAAATTGATGTATAAAAAGCATTTGATAGAATCCAACACTCATTTGTGATGAAAACTTCCAGTAAGCTGGAAATATAGGAAACAAAGCTCAGAAGAAGCTCCTGGCTGAGCAGCCTGATGCCCACGGGTCTAAAACCAAGGAAGACTGGCTCCAGGCTAAGAAGGAGGAAATCAAACCTCTGCCCAAGGAAGAAGAGACCAAGAAATAAAGCTCCCCTTCTCTTGTGTGAACATAGTAGCCTCAACAATTACACAGATAAATCAATAAAATGAGCCCTATCTGCCTGCAACAAACAAACAAATGAATCTAAGTGAATCTGAATAACATGTGGTCTTTAATAAATAATAAGGTGTTAATTAATTGTACCAAATGTACCATACTACTGTTACATGTTGATAAAGGGAGAAAATGGCTGTGAGATATATGGAAACTCTCTGGACCATGTTCACAAATATAAAACTGTTCTAAAATTGTTAAAAGTTTATTAAAAAACAGTAAATAGGTTAGAAACATGTAATTTATAATAATGTGTAATATAAATATAAGCATAAAATAATCAACATCAATGGCAATAAAAATTGAAAATTAAAAAAAAAATTAATTAAAATTTATATAAAGCTATATTTTAAATTTATATAAATACATACACCTATATATACATTTAGATGAATTTACACAAATGTATATATAATTGTATTCATGTACATATAAGTGTATTAAATAGATTTATATGTGGAGAGACAGAGAGAGAATGTGCTTATTGCTTGTTGTTAATTGTTTGGGTGACATTATAGATTTTTAAAAAACTGCACTTATTCTTCCCCCCCATACCTGTGTCCCTCGCAATGTAATTTTTCAGCTTTTATCATTAAATATCAGACTATTTTTCCTCAACCCATGAATCTGGGCTGGTCTTGAGGTTTGCTTAGGCTAATAGAATGCAGGAAAAACATTGAGCTAGTTCTGAACCTAGGCTTCAAGAGGCTTTGACTGTTCTGCTGTCTTTCCTGTCACCCTGCCTAGCTGCTATGTGAACAAATCCAGGTTAGCATATTGTATGATGATGCACCTGTCCCTGTTGCCCTAGTAAATCCAGTGAAGAGCCAGCCAACCTCCAGAAGCAGAGCTCCTACCTGACTACCAGCTGACTGCAGATACCTGAATGAGTGCCACTGAGACCAAAGGACCCACTCATCTAATCCCAGGCCAAATTGTAGATCTACAGAACTGTGAATTTAATAGATGGATACTGCATTAAGTCATTAAGTTTGGGGGTAGTTTATTATGCAGCAAAAACTATTATAGGTTGAGTATGTGAACTAGAGTTTTGATACTTAAAAACCTGCAATATTTATAAATCATTTCTAATTAATATTGTTCTTTTTGTTATATTTTCCTTACCTATTGGGAGTAATATTGAATGACAGTTTCAAAAATGTGATTATCATCTCTATTTCCATATAACTAATTAAAATTACTTTATTAGACTACACACTGAATACACACTGAGCAGTCATTCAAATACTTGCTATCCTTATAATACACAACATGCACACATGTTTATTCCCATTTTTACTACTTTATTTTGGTTAATATCAGCCCATCTTTTTGAGGTTTATTTGTCAAGTCTATTCCAGCACAGTGGTATAGTAAAAAGAAAATTAAACTGGGTGTCAGGAGAATGGGGTCTGAGACTTGGATTTGCCACTCACTAACTCTATGACATTTGCAATTTGCTGTAATCCTATGAGCGTCATATTATTCAAATATAAAAAGAGAAGATTAAAGTAGAAGATTTCTAAGGTCCCCTTCTAGATCTAATATTCTGTCAGTTGATAATTCTAATATATTTAATAATTATAGATTTATTTTGTTACATTATTAATATTTATCATATATTTATAAAGATGGGATAAGAAGAAGGAAAGAGAGCATGAAAAAAGGGTGCCCTTTTTGATGCACCTTGTCCTGAACAATGTGTTGTTTAATTGTGACCCCTTTCTACTGTTCACAAAAATGTGATAAAGATATTCATTTCCTGAAGGACTCAGCATTTGTTGACAGACTCCAGGACAATAGGGAGAATGTATACATAAGAAGTTGGTAAAAGAAAGAAACTGGAAAGGGAGATTTGAATTGATATTGATTTACTTAAGTGAAGGGAAAGGTCAGCAGTTCAAGCAAGGCCTTCAGATACTGGAGGAGGGACTTGTTTCAGCAAGCCAAGACAACACATAAGAAAAGATAGATGATGGAACTTATCTCAGGCATTTAGTGGATTTGGGGAAAGATTTGTAAAAATAGAATCCAGAGTAGCAGCTGCTTCAGAGTTCCAATAAATGTGGAAATTAGAACAAACCCTTCTGAAAGTGTGACCTGTTAGAAGTCAGCCCTATATGTTACATAAAACTAGATTCCAACATGCAGCTAAGACCTAGAATTTATCTTATTGAATCCTGAAATTCATCATATTCTACATAGCTTATTAAGCCAGGATGATGTCCTACTATGGAATACCTCACACACAACACACACACACATATTTCCACATGTAGGGATAGTCTGCAGTCCCAGGGTCACAACCTAATTCCTTCTTATTCACCTGGGTGCAGGTGGCAGAAATGATGAGAGCCAAACAGAACTTTTCCCTGAAGCAGTGATTATTTTGCAGTTAGGAAGTGGAATAGAAGCCTGTTCAAATATTCTTACTTAGGGACCCATAATTTGAGCACACATCATTACTAGGATCCATTTCCTTGACTTTATAGGAATATATAGTCCACACTATTAAATTATTGCTTCCTTTACCCAGTTTCTAAAATGAGATGACTCAGATGTTACAGGCATAACAACCTACATAACAACATGGGCCATCATTTGTGTTGTTCCTTTCTTCGCAATAGGGACATATTAGCAGTTGGGTAACATTTAACCTCCAACTTCTAAAACATTATTGAATAACACTTCACGTTTCACAGAAAATGTGATTTCAAGCATCCAGCTGTGGATGCTTCTGTGATTCTTTTTTTCACAGAACCTACACAAAGCCTATCTCCAAATATGTTACATGGTATTCACTACATCAGTAATTTGCTTTAACACCAATGTTTCCATACTTGTGAATATTGCACTTAATAGACAGAAGTGCTTCATACATTCAACTATGTAATGATTTCTGATGTTACTCAGTATCAGCTGGAAAATACTGTATGAAACACACAGGAACTTTTACTAATAGCAATGTGAACATTTTCTACACATACACCTAACTCACGTGTGATTAATGAGTGTGTGTCCCTTAGTCCTCTAGCCTCTGGCTTCACTTTTTCTTTATTATTCAAATATAGCAGCTTAGTCACAACACTACTCCCTGTGTCTCTAAGTTTTCTTGGGTGAGCTGGGAAGTGGAAGGCTGATGCTTTTCCTTGGTACCTCTTATCCTCTTATGCCTATTCCTTCATTCCCTACCTTCACTCTCTACCAAACAACACTTATCAAGTATTTTACATGTATCAGGTTTATGCTGAAGGTTTGGAGTAATATAGTGGGATTATAGTACAACAGAAAACATCTTAACATTTAGCATCAGATATCACTGCCCTAAATTTTTACTGGGCCTTCCCTGCCACTAAGAGCTTCTTGGTGGCTCTATCTCTTCCGTATGCTATCACATTTTCAGGTTTCTTTCTTTCTTTCAAGACTTGTTTCTTTCACTTTCATCTCCACATTGGTGTCCTTTTGCCCTTTCTTTCAAGCTACCTGCATGAACTCACAATCTTTTTTACTCTCTTAGGTAGCACTATAAAGTTATCTCTTTTAGTGCTCTGGATTCTAACTTTTTCAACCAAAAAGACTCCTCAAAGTACATTGCAGTTTTTTTTGTCCTGAAAAAAAAAAAAAAAAGAAAAAAGGTGATAGTCAACATTAAGGAGATTGTTGATTTTCCCCTAGAATGCAGCAGAAAAGCAGACATTTTGTTTTTTAAATAGAACTTTTCCCATCTGGCTACATATAAAGGAAGCCTTTATGGCCCAGAAATTCACAGGTATGTGCATAATGACCCCATCTCCATGGGTGAGATTTGTCAGACCATTTATCTAGCTTACAATATTGTAAAAAGTTTCACGCTTAGTATTGAATCTCTCCAATTCCTATGAACATCAATATTCCCAAGTCTGTTTGCTCACAAAAGGCCTGTCTTTTTCTCCCTGCTGCCCCAGTCATCTACCGTTTCACACCATTTCTAAAGATTGCTTTCCACCTTTCCTCCTCAGGAACTTCTTGGCTAAGTGGTAATTTTAAATATGATGCTGCTATCAAGAAAAAGCACATTTAGAAAAAGGCCAAAAGATGGTGTGTATAACTTTAAATGCTTCAAATTGTACATAATGAAAAGACAATATACATGAAAGTTCCCAAGAAGGAAAAAGAAATTTTAAACAAAGAAGAGTTATACCTCACTTTATTTAGTGATTATATTCCTGAATAATTACATGTAAATTTAATTCCAATAAATTAAATCCTATGTGGCAACTCTTAAGAAGAAAACATTACTTAAATGGTACTCTGAAATAAATTCCTTTATAAAGTGAACTTTTATGCAAGTATTGATTTGTTTCTATCTGAATATTATAAATTTAGTTATACTTGATTAATATAATACTCTTGTTGGGAAATTAATAGGGGATGCCCCCAAACAAGCTTCCTTTGTGAAAGAGGACTATGCTTTGTCAAAAATTCCTTCTCTTCCTTGTAATGTAGATGAAACTTACTTGAATTCATTCTGTTCCCACAAATGAAAGGGAGTAGAGGGTGAAAATTCCCTGGGAAAGATTTCTTTATTGACTCCCTAGTCTTACTTGATTAGTTTAGAGAAGGAGCTAAATTCAGGAAGAAATTTGATTTCCATTTTATTAATATATAATACATAAAAATACAATATACAGATCTTAAGTGTTCAGATTTATGTTTTCCCAATTATAGTCACCAGTCATGAAAATATCTTATTTTGAAACCTTCAGAACAACAGATCTCCCTTAAAAGATATTATTTCACCCTTTTGATTACCATCGAGGGGAGTAGTAATGGTAGTTAAGAGTTTGAATCCTAATTCTAACATTTACAAGTTATATGATCTTGGAAAAGTTGTTAACTATTTTCTGTATTTGTGTCTTTATATGTTATACAGTGTTAATGATAAGGCAAAAATTAAATGAGATAATATATGTAAAGGGCTTCACTTAGTGCCCAAGACATAAATACTTGATAGCTATTTGCTATGAATGCTCTTCCTATTTGTAAAAACCATAATATAAATGCTAGGTCAGAAGGGTTCAATATTGTAGACAAAGATGTTTTGTGTTGACAAATAGTAAAATACACATTCATTGAATGTACTTTGAAACTACTACATATCATGTGTACTTTGTACTACTACATATCATGACTTATGCTGAAATTGTCACTCTGGCAGTTGAAACTGAGATAAAAGCAGACTTTCAGCAATTTAGCTCTTCTAGAATGGTAATGGACAGAAAAGATTGAAATGAATAAAGTATTCTGTGTCCAATGTATATAGAAAAAACTTCTTGTGTCATGATGAAGCACAGTTTGAAGCAGTTAAGATTTACAGTTAAATCTGAAAGCCAAGACTTGGATTACTTGAGCAATTGTGGTTTGGCAGACTTGATTTATGTAATGTTACTTCCCCAACCAAATGCCTAAGGCTTCAGACTCCTTGAATGTAGAATTCTGGAACACCAGAATAAGTTCCTCTGATTCTCTATAAAAAATCGATGTTATATTATTGCTTATAAAATAATTCAACAACATGGAATGGGGAAAATAGATTAAAGGAAAAAATCAGTATAATTCTACTATCAAACCCACTCCATTTAATCTTTAGAAAATTTAATAAGGAAGTTCGTGGTTCAAAATTAAAAATTTTGAGTCGTTGTTTTCTTTCAGCTTAAAGTATTATATCTGAGACCCTAGTACAGCAAGCGCTATTTTTACTACTGATACATTATGAATTTTAGTGGACTTTATTACAGACATTCAAATAAAAAGCTGTCAAGAAAGATAAAAGGATGTAGATCTGGATTTTAAGGGACTTTAATTAGATTTAAAGGTCAGCAATAGCAGAAAAAGGCAACGTATCTAAATAAAGCATAAACTTCTATGAGAGGATATACTAATATTTCATGTAAAGTACTTGCCAGACTGATCATGGTGCCTATTCTCAAGAGTTAACTATTTTCTGTGATGTAACTTTAACACGGTAATCCCTGGTTAATTTGCTTTTTAAGCACATGGTGTTCGCTTGTTTTTACAAATGGTTGAGTTTAACTTGTAGATGATCCAGTTATGCTACATGATGCTTTCTCTCAAAATAAGCACTTTGGCTAGGAATCTTGAGTTCACTATTGTCTTTGTTTTCTTTCTGATATACAGTTAAATATTGATGGGATTTTTAAAAGGAAAATGTTTCGGGTATTATAAATTACTCTTTATTACACTTTAATTAGTATACTCCTAGAGATGCTCAATTATAATAGCTGTTAATATTTCTGAAACTTAAATTAAGATTCTACACTGTTAGTGAGCAAACTCATTAAAGACATGAAAGGATGACAAGATGAAAAAGGATTTACATTTGTAGAATCTCCTGTAAAATTATTAGAAGTGACAGGTTCCATTTTTTTGATGCTGGAATCAAGGTTGCATGTCTAAAGCATAGTGACACCATGGTTAGACTTTGCATAGCTGAGAACTAACAGGAAATTAATAGAGTGTAATACAGGCCTATTGAATTTGGTATAATGGTGCTACTTTGATGCGTAAGGACAGAAGGCATAATTTCAATCTTTGTTTAGTGTCTTGGACAGCCAACCTCAGTAGCATCTAAGTAGGGTCAGGATTAAAAATGTGATGGATAGTACCACAGCACCTTCTTGACAGCTTTTCTGTTCAAATACACATTTCTGTCACAGCCCCAGAAAGTCTGAAGGAGAATTCAGAGATGAAATATCATAGCTGCAACAAGCCCAGTGTGAAGCTATTATGTTTTGAAAGGAAAAATAATTACAAATTGTACATCTCCTAGGCATCTATATGTATTAATAATGCAGAGTAATAAATACACTGGAGTATACTAATGAAATGTTCTTGAACATTAAAGTTTTGGAAACTATAGGGTTATGAAACTGTCAAGAAAATGTCAATGCATATGTTTACTTTCAGATTTCTGTACCTGTTTTAGGCAAATAAATATTTGGGAGAGTTGTGAAAAAAACATGATTTATTCCACCTTTCATAATGTCTCTTCAGTACATTTTTAAAACAAATTTTAGGTGCTTCTAAGCTGTTTAGAATCTAAATGATCAATACATCCACCCCCCCCATGCAAATTTTATGCTCATCTACCAAAATCATTTTGAACTGCACAAAAGATTATCTTTCTAGGAAGTGTGGTTTTCATGAGGTATTATAGCATTGTTCCATCAAATATTTTCTCTTAAAAAAATTGAAGGGATCCCTCTGAAAAGAAATATTAAATAACCTACAACCTAGAATCCCACATTTATTTCATAATAGAAATACATTCTGCAACAACTTTTTTTCTCGTGATATATGTCTTCCGCCATTGTTTCTTCAAGTAAATTCATTTTTACAGCAATAAATCAAAAGTGTTAGTGTGCAGAGTTTGCAGCACCCTAGAATATTAAGCTCTTCTCTATCTTGAAGAAGGAAATGGACAGAGTTCAACTGAAATGAGCATAAAATCATTTATAGAATTCTTCTTTTGTGAACCAAGAATAACCTGCCACCCTTCCTGACAAATTATCTTTGAGTCTGGGAACCAAGCATTGCACAAGGACATTGCATACTGCAGACCATTGGTTTATCAAGCACTGCAATCTATTTTTGATAATTTTTGCAATGAACATTTTCATTATAATGAAATAGTTGTCCCCTATGTCACAGTTAACCCATAATTAAGATTAATCATTCAATTAATATGGAATGCTTACTGCCGGTAATATAGAAATATGAGTCAAGGTATTCTACACCGGACTAAAATGTTCTCATAGAGATATTACCCATAAAGATAATAGATACTTTGTGCTTGAAAGAACGTCAGAAAGAGAATTTGAAGGCTAAATAATGGGAAATTGTTTTGCTGGTTTCTCAATGTGTATTCTCGATATTTGTGTCATTAACTTTGTTGGTTTCTAGGGGTACTTGAGCATCTATTTACTCAGCTTTCAGAATATATTTATTGAACATCTATATATGCATGGTACTATGCTGAGGTTTTGAATATGAGTATGGCACAGACTCTTCCATAAAAACGCATAGAGAGAATAGGAAAAGTATATAGAGTGTACCAATAGCTATAATCCAATATGTAACATGGTAAGTGTCCAGGAAGCTATTGTAAAAAGTGCTATGAGAGTTTAAAAGGAGGAAAGATTGCCAAGAGAACTTTCATAGAAAATATGGGCCTAGAAGTATTGCTAGACTGTGGACAGGTGTGCCTCATCCAGGAGGAGATCATTCAGTTTAGAGGTATAACATGAATCATGTCACAGAGGCAGGCAAGTTCTCATTATGTTCATGGTGCAATGAGTATTCCAACTCCTTCAAGAGTAGAAGTGAAGGAGACAAATAGAGAAATGCTTGTGGGGAAAGTAGGTTGTAAGCATTTTATGGAATTTTTTCGTGTAACACTGGTAAGTTTATGCATACTAATAGGAATTGGAGAACCATTAATGTTTTCTGAATATTTTTTGTTGTTTATCTCTGCTGCTTTGAAAATGATACAAGTTCCTTTTGAAACTGTTTCCTCACCATTACGTGTTGTTTTCCTCTTACCTCTCTGGCTGTTCTTTCTTAGTCTTCACAAAGTCTTTTCCCTATTTACCCCTTAAATGTTGTTGTTTCTTCATATTCTTCCTGGAGCATCTCACCTATTCCTTTATCTACAATTACCACCACTATCTTTAGAAGTTTACAGTATGCATTTCCAACCCATGTTCTCCTGAGTTTTATACCTGAAAATCCCATAGTCACTTTACTTGTCTGTCTCTCTTACTAGACTATGAGCCCTTTGAGTATTATAAATTATTTTATCCTCATTGTCTAGGTAGCCTAATACATAATAGATGTTCAAGACACATTTTTGAAGGCAGGAATGAATGAATGAATGAATGAATGGTAGCATTGTGATCATAATTGTACTTTGGGAAACTGAATCTTGCAGTAGTTACAGAAAGTATCAGAGTTGGCTTGAGAAATGGGTTGCACTTTTTTTTTTTTTTTTTTTTTTTTGCGGTACGCGGGCCTCTCACTGTTGTGGCCTCTCCCGTTGCGGAGCACAGGCTCTGGACGCGCAGGCTCAGCGGCCATGGCTCACAGGCCCAGCCGCTCCGCGGCATGTGGGATCTTCCCAGACCGGGGCACGAACCCGTGTCCCCTGCATCGGCAGGCAGACTCTCAACCACTGTGCCACCAGGGAAGCCCTGGGTTGCACTTTTTAACTTTTGTGTTTCATTCTCCACATTACTTGTTCTTTACTTAGACCTACACAGAGATAGAACCCTATTAATTCACATACTCTTGCAAAAACACAGACTACATTCACTTACACAAACACACATTTGTGATGCTCTTCCATTACAATTCCTCTTATGGATACCTTAAGGAAACCATGCCATTTATAGGCCGCTGTGTCATTTCCACTTCTCTCTGTCTTCCACACCCAAGAAAAGCTTATTTGCCATGTCTTTGTGTTACTTCGTATTCACGTGGCAACTATCACAATTACAAGTCTATTGTCTAACAGGTAAGTATATAGATATTTTTTAAAAGTCAAGCTTTATGTTATGAACTCAAGTTAAATGATGACAAATATAGAGGTATGTTTTCTGATTCACGGTATCATAACGGTTCTATGAAAATTTCACTTTGGATTGTTTTATCTTTTCCTTTCCTTGATGCTTTTTGGTTCCAAACTTATTTTACTGAAAAATAAATTTCTATTGTTTACTACTAAACGACAATCAACAATGTTACTTTGCAATTGATATCTAAAAATAAAGATCATTCACTCATTTGATAAATATCTGTTACACATTTACTAAGTATAAGATACTGTGCCATGCCCACATTATGAGGTAGAAAGAACATCTTTAATACAGTATACATAGGTCAGGCTCCTGGTTCAAGCCCTAATTCAACCATTCTCCTCTCTGCTCCAAAGCCAAAAGATGAATCATCTTGGTATATTTCGCATTGTCTTAATCAATATCATTGTAATTCAACAAGTACTTGAATACCTAGAATGTGCAACACATTACACTAATAGACATAGCGGGGAAAGAACAAAGGTAACAAAACCATTTCCCATCCTTTAAGAGCTTAAAACCAAGTACATTTTACATTTATTGAGCCTTTACTATGTTTCACACATGTCCTGGCATTTACATTTATTAGCAAAACCCACACGAGTTAGCTACTATTTTTATCTGTACTTTTTAGGTGAAGAAACTCAGGCAGAGGTTTCTCATCTGAAGTCTCACAGCTAGTAAGTAGAGGACCTAGGATTTTCATTCAGTCTTTCTGACACCAGAGACAGACTTTTTAATGAATGTTACTACACTATATTTCCTGGAATGAGAAAGAAAGATGCATGCGCAAATAACTACAGTTCAGCAGTGATTTTGAGATATCAATAATAAAGATGTCAACAAAGTACTGTGGAAACACAGCAAAAGGATATGGGAAGATTTCATGGAAGAAGGCTTCATTTAAATCAAGTCTGTAATAACAGTAATAGCTACCACCTTTGAGCAAGTTCAGCTTGCCAGATAGATATTTGTGATGCTCTTTATACATACCACTTATATCCTCACAATAATGCTAACAAGTTATTTTACACTCGAGGAAACAAGGGCTCACCGTGATCAAAACCTTGTCCAATGGTCATACACCTAAGAGTAGCAGATCTAGCATTAAGAAACCAGCCTACACAGATTGCCCTTTCCCCTCCCCCAAACCCTTCATTTCCACTTCCCTACACTGCTACTCATAAATATGGTTTCAACTTATTTAAGCAGTGGTCATAGGGAAAGGCATTAAATTAGGGAAATTTAAGGTTAGTTTTGGAAATGACTAGTCACTATTATTTGGAGTATAAAGGTATGTTGTGCAGGAGGATAGAAGAATAGTGAGAGATATAGCTAAAAGCTCACTTAGGTTAGATTGTAGCAGGCATAGAACATCCAAGTTAGAACTCTGCCAGTCAAGATACATTTACAGCCAAGTATTAGATAAGTTCGTATAGGGATAGAGAGTAAAATGAGTAAATATTCTCCTGTAATAATTCAGGCAAGGGATAAAGAACGCCAGAATTAGGTGATGAAAGTGGGAATTGAAATAAAGAGAACAATGTTAGAAATACTGTGAAGAGGACATTGACAGGATTTGTCCCTGTTAACATCCCCTGAGATCCTCTTATCTAAGATTATGTACTTCCAGTTAGTAAATTTTCTGCTAAAAACGTTTCAGTGGAATGCATCTTCTTCACTATATATTCATGGCTTTTACTAATAATATGAGTTAATTTTTGTTGAATTTTGTAATATTTAAGGGCACAGACTGCTTCCCCTAACTTCACCTTAATAATATGTGTGTAAATTCAAATATACCTTTAAAATATTTGCTAAAATGTTAAAAATAACATTATAATGATTACATGGATTGATTGAGCACAAATTCATTATTTCTCACTTTCATCACAAAGAAGTACTATATCTACCATGTTTCAAAATTATTTACCTGACTCCACGTATCATCAGCCATCTCCATTTTTTTCTTCCATTCATAGAAAATTCTTCAGAAGTCGTCGTTTGCTTCCAACTCAAAAATCTAAAGACAGATTTTTATCCCCATCAATACACTAAAGCCATTCTTTTCAAAGTCAACAACAACCTCCAAATTGCCAAAAACTTGGGTCAACTTTTAGTCTTTGTTTTACTAGATCTATTACTAATATTTGACACAGTTGATCCGCTTCCTTTACTTAGGTTCCAGGACATAAAATTTTTCTTGTCCTTCTCTTATCTCACTGGCTGCTCCTTCTCAGTATCATTTGCTCAATTCTCTTCCGCTTCTCAACCTCTAAATATTGGAGTTCTCCAGGAGTCTGTCATCACGTGTCCTCTTACTGTCTCTATTTAGACTGAATTCCTTGATGATCTCATACAGTCCTAATGCTTTTAAATGTCATCTGTATTTTGAAAATTTATGTAAGTAGCCATGAGCAATCGATTCAACTCCAGGCTTCTACATCCAGTTATCACTTTGATATCTAATAGGTATCTTAACCCTTACATGATAAATAACTAAACTGTTGATTTCTACTCCCTCATTCTGAAACTTGTTATTCCTGCAATATTCCACATAAAGGTAAATGCACTCAGTTGCTTAGACTTAGCCTTGGACATCATCCTTGGCTTCTCTCTTTTCCTTACATCTTTCCCATCGAATTCCCATCAGTTCTATCTTCAAACTGTATCTGAAATTAAAAAACTCCTTACCACTTGCACTACTGCCACTCTGGTCAAAGCCATCATCTTTCACCTGAATCACTGTAATAGCCTTCTAATTGCTCTCCCTGCTTCTACCCTCTCCCCATTATAGTCTTTTTTTCTACACAGCATTCAGAGCTATTCTTTTAAACCTAAGTCACATTGGGCTGATCCTCTTCTCGAAACACTCCAATGAATTTGTGGTAGCTTTAAAGCATACTGCAAAATCTTTAACACTTCCCATCAAGTGGTGAAATATATGTCCTCTCACCTTGAGTTGGCTTATGCCTCTTTTGACCAGTAGAGTGTTGCAGAATGCTGCTATGTGACTACCAACGGTAGGCCATGAAAGATTATGCAGGTCTTACCTTGTTCACTGGAATAGTTTCTCATAGCTCTGAGCTGCCATGTAAGAAATCTAACTGTCCTGAGTTTGCTGTGCTATGGTTGACAGTCCTAGCTCAGCTTAGCCTTCCACCTATCCCCACCAAGTTTCCAAACATGTGAGGCAACCTTTTGCAGAACCTCCAAAGCATCCCATCTGCTAGCTGAATGGCAACAAGTGACATTCATCAATGCCACACGGACCAGAAAAATCACCCAGCCAAGCCTCATTTTAGTTCCTGACACAGAAAATCATAAAATATAGTTAAATGGTTGCTGTTTTAATTCACTAAGTTTAAAGATTGTTATGCAGATAAATGGAATAGACCTATTCAAATTAAAAGTCAAACTCTTGGGCTTCCCTGGTGGCGTGGTGGTTGGGAGTCCGCCTGCCGGTGCGGGGGACGCGGGTTCGTGCCCTGGCCCGGGGGGATCCCACGTGCCGCGGAGCGGCTGGGCCCGTGGGCCATGGCCGCTGGGCCTGTGCGTCCGGAGCCTGTGCTCCGCGGCGGGGGAGGCCGCGGCAGTGAGAGGCCCACGTACCGCAAAAAAAAAAAAAAAAAAAAAAGTCAAACTCTTCAAACTTAACATGATGAAAACTAAACTCCATATCACCATCCCTAAGCCTGCTCCTCCACTAGGATTTCCTAACTTAGTTAACGCCAACTGAATTTTTTAAGTCTCTTAGGCCAAAAACTTGGAGTTATCCTTGATTCATTTTTTCCTCCATATTCCACCTAAGATCTCACAGCAAATATTTTGGTTCTACCTTCATATTATGTTCAGAATATGGCCAATTCTCACCATTTCCAATGCTACCACTCTGGTCCAAGCCAGTCATCTATCACCCATATTACTGCAATAGTCTCTCAACTCAACACCAAGCCCCGATTCTTTTAATAGAAATTTGAAACATTAGTATTTATTTTGAAAAATTAACTTTCAACTGTGACCTACTTCTTTACCTCAGGAAACATTGGAATTGTCTTTTTCTTCAGTCGTCCTTCATTTCTCTTCCTCAAACCTTTGCAGAGCTGGTACTATGTAGGACATACTCAGCTTTGAGCCTGGTTCGTGCCCAGTTATCCCTCAATAACACAAAGGTACCTGTTGTTTTCCTCTATTTATTTACAAAGATGAGCAATACATTCAATTTCCATGGCACTACCTTAGACTTGAACATGAACAAATAATTGGATGAGGGTGGTGGTGTAGGAACTCTATTAGAATCTCCTGATGAGCCTTTTCAAACTATTCACACACACACACACACACACACACACACACACACACACACACACACACACACTGAGAGAATGGTAACTCTGAAGTGTACTCCTTTCCCCAACGTTGGCCTCTTTCTAGACTAGAATTAACATTGGAGTATATACAGAGAATTGAAATCTATGTAGATTGCTTCTGAATAACCCAGCATATTTTTCCTAGCTGAAATAAAATTTTTCTAAGGGAAGCAACCAAGTAAATGATACAGATTGAGCACCCAGAAAAATTAGTAGAAAAAGATGAGATGCACATGACTACTGTAGAAGATGGCATCCCTGTTCTCTCATGGTCATACTGGACACCATTGTAATTTAGTATCCTTACATTTTCATTTTACTTGAACTGTTTTAGAACACATACCAAAAGAACAAATACCACACATAATACACACTGAATCTGTTATCATTTATCTCACATAATTCAGATGCAGTTGAAAATTTGGCACTCTAGCATTTCATAAAGACCAAAATTTAACTTCAGGTAGAGTTGACATGATAATTTTAAGCCCCAACTGAGATTTTTTGTGTGGTTTGTTTTGTTTTGCTTCTTTTGGAACGTAGATTTGGATAGGGGAAAGTCAGGTTGAAGAAAAGGATCCGGGAAAAGGCAACAAATGATTTAGAAAATAATTATTGGCATCTGTAGGTCCTCTACAGTGGGTTAAAGTCAAAATTAGTGTTTTTGTTCCCTGAGCTAACTGAGACTGCACTTTAAAAGTCACATTTGGTGTAATGAAGAATGAGGTCAAGTTGTGCTATGTCTGGGTGACATACAGCTCAATGGAATGTCTAGACTGTAGGGTCCTTAGGTCTCCATGGAACTTTGGAAGCTTCATTTAACACAAATAATTTCTATGTACTTTTTGCATTAGGAACAGTTGTACTTTTGCATTTCCAAGTGATCTCTGTCCTCAAATAGCAATTTTTTCATCCTTCTGAATATGCTGTGGCCCTCTCTCCTTATGTGTTTCTTGCACTATGAACTTTTTCTGCCAACACGATGTATTTTAAAAGTAAATAATTTACGGGGAGTTGGGGAGGTGGAAGAATGGAGGGTTAACTGCTTACAAAAACCTGTGCTCTTGAGGTTTATTATCTGTGAACCTTTTAGGTAGAATTATAGCCTTATATTCATGGAGTGACCTGAAAAGAATCAGGTGAATACTAAAGGGCTTTTTCTTCAGATTTGTAACTATAAAAGTAAATTAAATTATATGTGAAAAATAAAGGAGAAAGACAAGTTTAATCAGATGCCTTACTGAACATCGAAACATATGCTAACTAGGCCAGTTCAGTTTATCTTCTTAAGAAAATTGGTATTTGTCATCACTCTATGGGTTTTTAGTTTCTGAGGCCAGCATACTCCTGAAGCTGTTATTTTATCCCACTAGCTACTAAGACTACACTTCACGGGAGCTTGTATTCTGAACCTCTAGATTTCCCATAAACTTGACCTGAATCAAAGATTATAGCATGATTCTTCTTTTAATTATGCTTTTTTTCAAATAAAACTAATTACTAGTGAACAGAACTACTGATAAACATTAAAGAGCACTACAGATCAAATTACATACAGCTTGGAGCAAGATTTAATAAATGAACAGCTAAATTAAAATTCATACAATTAAAATCGGGAAGTTGCTTTTGAAAATCCACTATGTGTTAATGTAATTGCCATTTGGTCTGTCTGATTATTGTTATGTTGTCTGGTTTTAGTACAGTGCATAATTTATCATTTATTTAATTATGATGCACTGAGTTCCTACTATGTGTCATACACTGTACTAGGAATTGGGATGCAAAGATTGTGAAGTCACGTATCATAACTTCAAAGTACTCATAGCACCAACTCAATAAAAAAAAAAGCTGAATGTTTAAATATTGGGGGAAACACAACAAGCTCTTCAATGGAACGTATTGCATACAGACAGAATATGTCTGTAGAGATTTCTAAGAAACT
Organism: Stenella coeruleoalba; assembly: GCF_951394435.1. Classification (NCBI taxonomy): domain Eukaryota; kingdom Metazoa; phylum Chordata; class Mammalia; order Artiodactyla; family Delphinidae; genus Stenella; species Stenella coeruleoalba. The sequence goes on along the minus strand of NC_137152.1, from coordinate 102,364,653 downwards.
AGTAAGGTGGTTGTCCCTGGGTTGGAAAACTAAGTAATGGGGGAAAGGGCAGTGAGAGAGACTCATTTTTCACTGTATATATTTTCAGTTTTGGAATCTTGTATGAACTACATTTAGTATACATTTAAAGTATAAAATAATTGTTTTAAAAATATTTTTTAAACGTTTGTGCTTGCCATACATAGCCTGATCTCATCAAAACGGGCCTGTCAAAGTGGCAGGTAACTTTTGAGATTTAGGTGACTGATCAAAATACAGGTGAACAGGGCATTAAGTAGATAGATATATAGGTTCGGAACTTAGGAGAACAATTTCTGGGCTAGAGTTACAGAACTAGGTAATTGAAACCATGCAAGTGGATAAGGTTAACGAAACTGAGATAAGCTATGGACCTACCAAAGAATGATATATGGAGAGAAATAGGAAGCAAAGAAAATTGAGAATGAGTATGATGAATATGAAAATTTACATAAATAGAATGAAAACCAGCAGAGTGTGGTAACGGAGCAATGCGAAATAACAACGGGCAACACTCAAATGTTGTTAAGAGATCAAAAAAGAGCTAGAAATTGTTTATTATATGTGACAGCAAGGAGGTTGGAGGATATTTACTAGAGTATCCTTAAGGAGACAGGCAGATTGAAATGTTCAGTAAGGTGTGCTGTGATACCTCACTCTGGTTTTGATTTGCATTTTTCCCTTCCTATAATTTCTTATAATTTCTTGTTGTAGCCTCTTCTTTTTCACTTAAAGAAGACCCTGTAAACTTCTTGTAAGGTTGGTTTAGTATTGATGAACTCTTAGTTTTTGCTTGTCTGAGAAGTTCTTTATCACTCCTTCAATTCTGAATGATAACCTTGCTGGGTAGGGGATTTTATGTTGTAGATATTTTCCTCTTAGCACATGATAAATATATCATGCCACTCTCTTCTGCCCTGCAGAATTTCTGCTGAAAAATAAGCTGGTAACCTTGTTGAGGTTTGCTTGTATTTAGACACTTTGTTTTTCTCTTGCTGCCTTTAGAATTCTTTCTTTAACTTTTGCCATTTTAATTATGATATCTCTTGGTGTGGGTCTCGTTGGAGTCATCTTGTTTGGAACTCTGTGCTGAATATATGTTTCCTTCTTTGGGTTCTGAAAGTTTTCAGCCATAAGTTCATCAAATCCATTTTATACCATTTTGTCTCTCAATTCTCCTTCTGGGACCCCTATAATACAAATGTTAGTATGCTTGATGTTGTCCCAGAGGTCCAATAAACTGTTCTCATTTTTTAAAAATTTATTTTACTTTTTGATGTTCTGATTGTTTGATTTCCATTATTCTGTTTTCCAGATCACATATGTGTTCTTCCATATAGCCTAATCTGCCGTTAATTCCCTCTATTTTTCATTTTAGTTGTTGTAATCGTAAGCTCTGACTTTTTTATATTTTCCAGTTCTTTGTTAAAATTCTCAGTGTGTTCATCTATCTTTCCCCCAGTTCAGTTAGCATTCTTATTACTATTGTTTTTTTTTTTGTTTTTTGGGGTTCTTTTTGCAGTACGTGGGCCTCTCACTGTTGTGGCCTCTCCCGTTACGGAGCACACGCTCCGGATGCGCAGGCTCAGCGGCCATGGCTCACGGGCCTAGCCGCTCTGCATCATGTGGGATCTTCCTGGACCGGGGCACGAACCCGTGTCCCCTGCATCGGCAGGCGGACTCTGAACCACTGCGCCACCAGGGAAGCCCTACATTCTTAATTAAATAAGCCAGACACAAAAGGGCACACATTGTATGGTTTCACTTATATGAAATGTCCAAAATAAGCAAACCCATAGCGACAGAAATTAGATTAGTGGTTGTAAGGGGATGGGTGGAGGCGGCAGCTGGGAGTGATGGCTAATAGGTAAGGGGTTTCTTTTTGCGGAGGTGAAAATATTCTGGAATTAAATAGTGGTGATGGTTGCACAACCTTGTAAATATACTGAAAACCACTGAATCGAACACTTTAAAATGGTAAATATTATATGATGGGAATTATATCTCAATACAAATTGCAAAAATCCAGACTCCCTCAGGTAACAATTTATTTTATATCAAGGTAGAAAAAATTATGTGATTTTAGTTTAGTTTGCTTAATAGACATTGAGCAAAAGGAGAGTAATTTGCTGTAATAAAGCAAGGGGGAAAGTTGTCTGAAGATCCTTTTCCAATAGACTGTTTTCTTTAAAACAGACTTTCCCTAACCATAGTTTTGTTTTTAAGGTCTATGAGTCATTTATTTTTTATAATGAGTAATTATTTCCCATTTCAACAATAATATGATTACAGGGCTTTCATGAAATCTTTCTATACTTCATCATTATTATCATGTTTTTAAAATGTCAGGCTTTTTAAAAGAATACTGGTTTTTAATAACTTTACCATTTATTTGGGAATAATGAATCTAATAAGATGGGTCATTCTCTGAATATGTAAACATGGTTATCTTCATATTCATTTTCACACTCCTTTTCAAATGAAGGAATTATTCCCTGATCAGTTTAATTACTATATTTCAATCTTGAGAGAATATTATCCACTTTCCATTCAGATCAGAACTGAGTTGTTCAATTTATATGCAGAAAATAACTAGGTCCTGAATATTCTGGAGAATGCACCAGAGCAAATATTAGGAAGCACATCAGATTTCCAATCTCTTTCCATTTGTCTCCACTCTGAGGGAAGAACTTCCAGATATAAATAGCCTGTAGACTTATGATATCAGTCATTTAATTTTGGAACTCTATAGACTTAGTGGGTATTTCTTTGTACAATAGGAGGGGCATGTGGTTTCCATCATTTTATTTTGTATTGTAACTTACAAAAGAAAAAAGTAATCTATGTCAAAATAACTGAACTTCAAAATTGTCAAGGTAATGGAATACATGGAACAAATGAGGAATTGTGAGATTGGAGATTAAGCTCAAGATGGAATCCTGAAATACAAAAAGTTAAAACCTTAGAGTTTAGTTGAAACTTTAGTAAAACTGAAGTAAGTTCTACAGCTTATTAATCAGATTGTACCAATGTTAATTATTTGGTTTTGATAATTTTACTATTGCTATGTAAGATCTTCATCTTAGAAGATCTAAGTTGGGTGACGGAAATGTAGGACTTCTATATGATTTTATCACTTTTCCATAAACCTAAAATTCTTTCAAAATAAAAAGGAAAACAGCAGCAGCAACAACAACAGGAACAACTAAAACCTCTCAAAGTTCAAAGTTTAGAATCAGATTGATTGACCCAAAATTACTTTAGGAATTAGCTTACTATATTTAAGCTAATTCCACTCTAATAATGCAAGATAGATGATATTTTTTAGAAGTATATTCACATCATATTGTTCCCCTTAACCATACCTACCAAAAAATGCATAAAACTTGTGTCTACGACTGATACTAATCACAGAACTGATCAAAACAGTTAGGCCATAGTCCAATGATGTAATTCACTGTTAACAGGCACACATTCGTCTCAGAAACAAAAGAATCCCCCTTCTTCCCTTTGCCTAACTATTATGTTCTTTAATAAGCTTTATGTTTCCTCCTTTGTCTCTCTGTATCTCTCTCTCTCTCATTAATATAATTCAGTTATTTATTCTGGAACATTTTTCAGTAATAATAGAGAACAATCACCATTTGTTTCTTTTTATGACTTAACTAACCCATCATCTATTATATCTTCTCTTCCTTTTCCTTGTACTCTTCCTCATAATTATTACAGCTCTTGTTGTTGTTCTTACAAGAATTGTTAAAACAAAATATATGTACTAATATTACAGCTAATGGTAAATGGGAACTAAGAATACAAAGTATATTTAGCAAATTCAAGCAGTTAAGTGGGAGATTGTGGGTAGTAAAAGCAATCTAAAAGATTCAGCTCAGTGTTAGGGATAAGGAAATGATAATTGAATTGGGCTTTTAGTGATTCTTTCATTTTGATATAAAATAATTTGTTAATGTCATTGAAAATTTTTAAAAGAAATATTAACAATCAAAATCATAAGTGGGGGCTTCCCTGGTGGCACAGTGGTTGAGAGTCCACCTGCCAATGCAGGGGACACGGGTTCGTGCCCCGGTCTGGGAAGATCCCACATGCCGCGGAGCGGCTGGGCCCGTGAGCCATGGCCGCTGAGCCTGCACGTCTGGAGCCTGTACTCCGCAACGGGAGAGGCCACAACAGTGAGAGGCACGCGTACAGCAAAAAAAAAAAAAAAAAATCATAAGTGAATCTAAATATTAATATTACACAAGAATCACGTTTAGTTAATTACAAAATTGTAAGGATGGTTCATCGTTTTAATCATTAAGAAATATATGAACAAAGGTCATTACGTTAACAAATTACATGAAGAAAGTGAAGAAAACCGTATGGTTGTATTTTAAATACTGAAATGACATTTAATAGAATTCCAAAAGAATTCCGTATGACTCTTAATAAAATAGGACTAGTAACTATGAAAAATACTATTTATGAAAAGCCAAAATCAAATATTATTTTAGTTGAAGAATACTGGAGCCAATTTCAATAAATTAGAAATAAGTCAATGAGATAAACGACCATGTTAACAAGACTTGTTTTAGAACTTCCCTGGTGGCGCAGTGGTTAAGAATCTGCCTGCCGATGCAGGGGACACGGGTTCGATCCCTGGTCTGCGAAGATACCACATGCTGTGGAGCAACTAAGCCCGTGTGCTACAACTACTGAAACTGTGCTCTAGAGTCCATGCTCTGCAACAAGAGAAGCCACCACAATGAGATAGACCACGCACCACAAGGAAGAGTAGTCCCGGGTCACCGCAACTAGAGAAAGCCCATGCCCAGCAACCAAGACCCAATGCAGCCAAAAATAAAAATACATAAATAAATAAATTCATTTAAAAAGACTTGTTTTAGTTTTATCCAATATAAGAGACTGAAATAATTAGCACAAATATTAGAACTCAATTAATATATTTTTATTTTTGGTTCATTTAATTATTGATGTAGACAATCTAGGAAAGTCTACTCTTAAAAAACTTACCAAAGCAGATAACATAATTTAGGAAGATTTCTGGGGACAGGATAAATAAAAAAGCATAATGGGTGGAAATACTTGCAAATCATATATGTTATAAGGTTTTAGCATCCAGAATATATAACAAATTCTACTAACTCAACAATAAAAAGTCTACAGTCCACTTCAAAAAGGGCATAGGATTTGAAAACACATTTCTCCAAAGAAGGTACATATAAATGGTAATTAAAAAAATGAACAGATGCTCAGCATCATTAGCCATCAGGGCAGTGAAAATGAAAATCACTATGTGATACAACTCCATAGCCTCTAGGGTGGCAGATAAATAAGAGAGACAATACTAAGTGCTGATGAAGATATGCACCATATATCTTGCTGGTACAGCCTATATGAAAAAGAGTTTAGCATTTCCTCAAGCATTTAAACATAGTGTTACCCTATGGCTCAGCAATTCTACTCCTAGGTATATACCCACGAGAAATGAAAACAAATATCCACACAAAGACTCATACATGAGTGTTCACAGCAGAATTGATAATAGCCAAAAAGTGGAAACAACTCAAATATCCATCAACTGAACAGTGGATAAATAATGTGGGGTATATCCATAAAATGTAATACTATTCATCAATAAAAAGAAATAGCATACTGATATGTGTTGCAATATGGATGGACTTTTGAAAACATTATGCTAAGTAAAAGAAGCCAGTCTCAAAGTACAACACATTATGTAATTCAACTTACATGAAATGTCCAAAATATGCAAATCCATAAAGACAGAAATTAGATTAGTGGTTGTCAAAGACTGAGGAGAAAGAGGAAATGGAAATGATTGCTAATGGGTATGTGCTTTCTTTTGGGGGTAATGATTTTTTTTGTAATTAGATAGTGGTTATGGTTGCATCTTTGTTAATATAGTAAAACCTCTGGATTTAATACTTTAAAGGGGTAAATTTTATGGTATGTGAATATTATCTCAATAAGTCATTTAATTAAATTAAAAACAAATTTTATAGGCCAACATAAAAAATAACAGAACTAGTGGGAATGAATAGCATTTCCTGCATAGGGGTAGTTAATAGCATGAACACCTCAATTTATTGCAAATGAATACATAATTTTACTCATTCCAAATTTTTAGAATTGGATTAAATGATATAAAATTTTATATAGAATAGTAAAGATCATCAAATGCCTAGGATATTATATTAAAATTGATAGTGCAGTAGCAGTGATATAAGACCTTCTGTATCAAATAGTAAACTTACTCTGAAGTCAGGTGGATAAGAATGGACAAATAGATTAGTTGTAAAGCATAAGTGTCTAAATCTAATATATATTATAAATGTGACAAAGTTGGCATTTAATTCAGTTGACAAAGCATAATTTATTTAATAAATGGTGCTGGAAAAAATGATTTCATTTGAGAAAAAAGTCTACTACTTCACATAATCAAAAAATAAATTCCATATAAAGATCTAAATGTAACAAGTAAAATAATAGAAACATTTTGCAATAACAGGAAATATTCACATTACCATGGAGTGGGGAATATCTTCTTAATATAGACAGGAAAATAGAAGCCTTTAGAAAATGATTAGTAAATTCAATTACGTAATTGTTTGGCAAAGGATATCATAAACAAAATCAAATAAATAACAGACTATGGGTAGTCTTTCAGATAAATCAAAGGAATCCCATTTAAATATGCATTTCAGATAAACAATCACTTAAAAATTATACTCATGTCCCAAATATTTTCTAAATTTTCTGACTATGGGTTAATGTGACTAATTAGCAAAAGATACTATGCTTAATGAAGAAAAGACTAATTATTAAATAGAAATATGTATAAAGGTTACAAACAGCCAACCCAGAGAAGAAGAAAATCGAAATGTAAATATACATATGAAAAGAGACTCAATCTCATCAGTGGTCAGAGAAATTCAAAGTAAAACAACAATGTACTTACTTTTTTTTTACCCATCTGATGGTAAAATTAACAAGGATAATAATATCCAGTACTGGCAGAGATACGGGAAAAGGCATTCTCATTATTGACACTGGGATTATGAAATGCTACAACTTTTTAAAAAAGCAATGTTGCAAAATCTATTACGATAAATATATTTATATTATTTGGCCTAATAATCACTCTTTTGAGAATCTCACCTACAGAAAGACAAAAAGCACTAATATGTATGTATGCATGTATGCATGTGTGTGTGTGCGTGTGTGTGTGTGTGTGTGTGTGTGTGTGTGTGTGTGAGAGAGAGAGAGAGAGAGAGAATAGAGAAAATTAGCAGATGTAAGGGTGTGAATGAAGGTATATCAAATTTTTACCATTGGTTACTTCAGGAGGAAGGAATTAGAAAGTGAGGAAGAAGAGGGTATTATACATGCACATGCAAATAAAATTTCAAAACTACAGAAGTGTATTAAATAAAATTTATAATGTATAATATAAATGTATTATAAATATAATACATATATTTTATATATGTATATTTATTTGAAATATATAAAAATATAAAATGTATTAAATAAAATTTCAAAACTACAGAAGTGTATTAAATAAAATTTAATACATTTTATTTATTATTTATTTATTATTTATTATTTATTATTTATTAATACATTACCAGTCCCACTACTTAGGAGTTATTTATTTTGCTTTTCTGGGGGTCATGTCAAAATCTCTAAATAATATGCTTATACTCCCATTCTGCAAATGAAAATTTAAAGAGTATTTAAATATAATGAATTGAGCTCAATTAATAGACCCTTTTTCTCCAGTCTTCCCAATATCTGTTAGATAGATTTTGTTTTTATAATTCTTCTGTTGATTATCTTTACAAAGCCTTACTTCTTAATTTATTGATTTTAAATTATAGCCATTGATTCCCCCACTAAGTCAGAGAAAAATTGCAATCTTCTTCTTCCCCTTTACATCCTAACTTAAAATGACCTTTTCTTTTTACGTTGACAAGATTTATGACATAAACCTGCACTTCAAATATAATTAAAATTTCCAAATTTATAGGTTGTTTGTTCAAATTATGTAAATATGTATATTATACTTTTCAATATTAGAATTATGTGAATATTTTTCACTGTACGGCCAAGTGGTATGACTGGATCTACAGAAAAATCATATACTCTCTTAAAGGAAGACGCTTCAAGCATCAAAGTCAAATGCATTCTTCTATTTTACACTCCACTTAATGCTCAAAATCATGCCACATTTTAGTTTGCTTTGTTTTTGGATCATTACATCCGTATAGAGCTTGTTTTTCCTAGCATAATGGGTTAGGGATTTTTTTTTTCCCTTTTGGGCTGTTGACATAAGAAATGTATGTCTTATTTGCCTTATGACTAAGATCATCAACCTTCTTAAATCATACTATTCTAAGACTTCCTTATCCATGTTTTTAAAAAATTCTACTTAAAGTGAAAATGCTGAAAACCAGAACCAAAATTTCACAGTTATGAAAATAGTGGAAAGTAAAGGTTTTACTGAGAACTTGCCTGGAAAAACAATAAAATTTACATTTCTTTAATCTTATATTTAATAACATTTATGTTTTAATTAAAACTTTGCATTAATTTCTTAGAATAAACAATGAATGAAAGTATTAATTTTTATTGGGGTCTGGGAAAGAATTTTCCCAACTAAATTATAACATTCTACTATATTCCTCATTTTGCATTTAAACTTCACTGCATGAAAATAAAGGTCATTTTTGCAAAAATATTTGAAGGCTTCATTCATTTTCCAAAAGGATTTCCCTAATATTTTGATATTTAAATTATCTTCTTGTGAAACACCTACCATGTCATTATTATTATTATTATTATTTGCGGTACGCGGGCCTTTCACTGTTGTGGCCTCTCCCGTTGCGGAGCACAGGCTCCGGACGCGCAGGCTCAGCGGCCATGGCCCACGGGCCCAGCTGCTCCCCGGCATGTGGGATCTTCCCGGACAGGGGCACTAACCCGTGTCCCGTGCATCGGCAGGCGGACTCTCAACCACTGCGCCACCAGGGGAGCCCTATGTCATTATATTTATCAATGTTTTTCTTCTTTCAATTTTGAACTGATCTAATTTTACTAGATATTCATTTACCAATGGCTCTGCCATGTGATTCTTACTTTTTGCCAATAAAACTTTCATCATCTATGTGATATCCAATATTTTTGCAATTCATTTTACATTCAATTTGAATTTATTCTGTTGACTTTCTTTTTAATCAAATTTAAATTTCCCTTGTTTTCTGGCTATTCTTATAGTCATCTGCTCTTATTTTATGAATGTGGGAACCTTTTGATTCAAGAATATTAATTACTATAATTTTTTGAAGTTATTTTCTTCCAAATTCCTGGTTTTTCCAGAGTTAGTTGTGCTTATTTTATGTTTCCAGTCTTTCTCAAATATCTGATGATGCTTGGTTTTCTATTCATACTTACAAATGAAGGACTAGGTGGATTATAATAGGTCACTACCAAGCAATTCTTCTACCATTCTTAAGGTCTCCTTCCACAAGCCTTGTTCCTGAAAGTCAGATCTAACTTCAAACAAGTGGATTACATTTTAGTGCTTATGGCAGAAAACAGGCACACAGTCACTCTTCTATATACCAAAATGAGGATGGCTCTTCTGTGAGGTATCAACTACCATAACAAGAGCACTAACCCCTTCCTGGTAGATCATTCATTTCTTTAGAAAATAGCATCTTGGCCAGTATAGGGGTGTTGCTGACCCCCACAGCCATTCTGCAGACTCTATCAGTTACAAAAAAGGACATCCATCAATAATTATATATATATATATAATAAATTATTTCAATAGCCAGGTCATGGAAGCAACCTACATGCCCATCGACAGACAAATGGATAAAGAAGATGTGGTACATATATACAATGGAATATTACTCAGCCATAAAAAGGAACAAACTTGGGTCATTTGTTGAGACATGGATGGATCTAGAGACTGTCATACAGAGTGAAGTAAGTCAGAAAGAGAAAAACAAATATCGTATACTAACGCATGTATGTGGAACCTAGAAAAATGGTACAGATGAACCAGTTTGCAGGACAGAAGTTGAGACACAGATGTAGAGAACAAACGTATGGACACCAAGCGGGGAAAACTGTGGTGGAGTGGTGGTGGTGGTGTGCTGAATTGGGCGATTGGGATTGACATGTATACACTGATGTGTATAAAATTGGTGACTAATAAGAACCTGCAGTATAAACATACAAACAAACAAAAACAACTAATATTAAACTTTCTTAGGGTTATTTGTATGGAAATATGTTAATATAAATGTTTCAGACATTACATGAAATTTCTAAAAATCTTATATGTTCTGGTATAATGTAATAAGTCATAATTCTAGTTATTACTTTAAAATTTATATCTCAGAAATAACTAAATTTCCTTGTCAGTTGCATTATTATGAACTTTCATCAAATCTTTAACCATGGTCATTTTTAAGTCTTTTGTTATTTACAGACAGTTCTGGGTGTACTCCGATGCTTTTGCAAAAATGTTCCTGTAAAAGTGTTTCATCTTCAAGTAATTCATGGAAAAGACTCTGACAAGTACAGGTTTCTGGTAACTGACTATACTGTGGAACTGAATGAATAAGCATTTTCAGAATTCTAATGGAAAACTGATGAATTCATAAAAGTGCTAACAAAAGATCAAGATAAAAGAAAATAATTACATGGGACTGAGTGAACTGATGAGGATGATTATAATTTTTGTGACTTTCTGTTTGAATAAAAAAAAAATCCCACAAGGACTCAGAGGCAAAACATATACAAATCAATTTTCACTGCAGAGTAAAGGACCTGTTACAGTGGAGGATTACTGGACTGAATGTCAATATTATGACATAGTATGAGTGGGTTTCATGTTTGGTAATTGCAATCATTGTTGCTTTTGTTGTGGTCATCCATTTACAATGTTTGGTGTCAGTTTATTTATCTCTTGTAAAAATAAAATACAGTGTGTGTGTGAAAAAAATTTATATAAATTTATACTTTTATTTGTATCAATTTATATAAAGACTATATATTTAATATATCAAAATATATATTATATATACTTCTTAATCACATACACAGACTACTGTGTTTATAAATCTGTTTATAAAATATTGATAAGCACCATATATTTCTTATTTTTTGATAGAAAACAAGTAGAAATGGAAACTTCATTATTTTTTCTGTGTACCACATGGAATCATCTTGCGCACCCTCTAGGATGAGCGCACACAACCTTGGAGACCACTGCTATAGATCATCAATCCTGTTGCTGTATAATTCTATTCCTATTCCACCTCTCTTGTGAAAGCACCTCTAACCTCTGCTGCAGCATTCTGTGCAGGTCCTGAGCTCTGGCTCTCACCTTTGTAGATTGTCCATTAATATGGTCTCGCCTTTCTTCCATCTTCTAGAATATGTATCATAGCCCTGATCTTTTAATGAGTTTCCTATTTTCAGTGAATTTACAGATTTACTATCTTTAATATTTCACTACTATTATTCAGAAGATTTTCCAAAAGAGAGGATATAAATGTGTGCTGTCTATCATCTTGAACCAGATACCTTATCAAAGATTCTCATTCTTACTTCTCAGATTATAGGACTCTATCTGTGTTACACGATAGACATCCAGTAATCTATCCAAAGGGAAAATCATTTTTATATCAATTAATATTGGTAATAGTCTCAAGCACACTAGTATTACAACTCTGAATATAACTAACAAGCCAAGTCCCTAAGTTGAGATTCACTTGATGTTCAACAGATTATAAATGCTCAATTCAAGTAGTCTTAAGACAAATGCAGGGTGGTAGGGAATTCTGTTGGACATAAACAGCTTTATAATGCAGCATTTCAAGTTTAAGATATAATATTAATGATTTAGACCCAGGTTAGTCTCCTCTTTCAGTTGCAGCCCCATAATGACAAGCTTCCTTTTTAATGTTCAGGGCCTGCTGTGCCAGTAGTACTTTTAACAAAATACATTTGCTTTAGACTTTCTGACATGGTTTCACACTGAGATAAACACAATTAACAAGATTTATTTAAATTCTGGCTCTTTGGTAATTGTTTATTAATGGGATTTTAAGATTCCTTTTTTTGGTATATCAAAATTTTTTCAATCAAGGTTTTTATTTGCTGTGTGCTTTCATTTTTAACACCTGGATATTATCTATTGGTTCCATTTCTCAGTGGCAAAAAGAGAATCTCTGCCCTCATAAAATGACCAGAGGATCATCGGCACAATGATAGAGAAGCAATCTTAGTTACAATAGGCTTTGAAGAGCAATGGATTCATAAATAAATTTAAGAATCAAACAAATAATTTATTTTTGCTCTTGCTTAGTAAGAAGGAGCACTATATACCTTTTTGTCTGATTTTAAGCCATGCCATCAGTTATCATCATGAACTCAAAGTATGTAGCACACCGTATAACCTACCATAGAAGCAACATGGGAGAGTGGAACAATCATTGGTTTTAAGGACAGTTAAATCTCAGCTCCACCACTTTTAAGCTGTGTAACTTTGGGCAAGGCTTAACCTCTATGAGTCTGAGTTTTCTCATATGTAAAATGGGGGTTATAACTCTCCCAGAATTGCTCTGGTGGTTAAATGGGATAACATATATAAAGTGATATAAAGTGATACAATTCCTGGCACAGGGTAGACACTCAATGTATTTAAATTAATTCTCTTCTTTATCCGTTAACTGGTGCACTTGTCTAGATGAAAAAAATTTTAAGCCATGCCACCATGTAGAGTTTCCAGGAACTCAGGCAAATGCTATACTTATCAGTTAAAATTTTACAGTTTTGAAAGTTTGGTTTCCTAGATGTCACCTGGAAAAAAAATGTCTATAATATATCTTCTTGGGATCCAGAGGGAAAAGAAATAAACGATAATAAAATAGCATCAGGAAAACATAAACTTACAGCAGGCATAAATATACTGGTTGCATTCTGAGGAAACCCAGAGAATAAGGATGTCAAATATTCAGAAGAGCCAACCAGAAAGAGACATTTAAAAATAGATATTTAAAAAATACTTAGCCCCATCTCAAACATATTTAAACGGCATACTAGAGAATCAGAACCAGACGTATATTTTTAAAGATCTCCAGATTATTTTAATGACTAGCTCAGTTAAAAACCACTGACATAAATAATGAAGTCAGAATCTCTATGCTGTAGCTTTCTATCAAATCAGATTGTCAGACTTCTGCAAATTTAACTAATACTATTATAGTTCCCCATAGAAATGCCTCAGTAAATACACAGTTTCATGTTTTCTCTTTACTCTTATCTGTACTCACTATTGAAAAACACATAAAGACTGTCCTTATGCTTTTATTTTGTAAAATTATCCAAGACAGTAGTTTGTTGCCTAATACTTCTTACATGAAGGATCACACCAATACTTTATTTCAAAGATGAGGCCTTCGACAGAGAGTTTGTCTTATCTGAAAATCTGTGTTGCTTCTTTTTATTTGAGAATGGGAGTTAGTCCATTATTTCTCCTTTCTTTACTTTGATCGCCAGGAAGATAAGTATCTCTCCCACTTCCACACCAACCTCCATCTATTATTTGCTGTTGCCTATTTTTGCTGGCTGCAATGATTATAATGCATCTGTAGCTCTTGTTAAAAGGCAGCTGAAATCTTTTCTGGGGGGACAAGATATGGCAGAAATGTAATTGGCACTCCTAAGCATCACAGACCTCACTAGCTGAATTTTGCTACATAAAATCATGCCGTGGTATTGACTTTTTTATGGTTCACTCATTTTTCCATACAGGCTGTTTATAAACAGATGTACTAATGGAAATTTTTGTAATTTAGAATTTCTGATACCAGAATCTTGTAGAACAGCACTAACATGTTTAACTGAGCCCATTTTCCTTTGCTCTAAAAGGTTCCTTACTAGCAATGTCATTTACAAAAAAAAAAAAGACAGAGCTTTAAGACTTACTTAAAGGAATTGCCTTTAGCATATTATAGTGCTAGCAAGTATGCAACCAAAAAACTTGGGGAAATGGTGTTATTTAAGAAGAAATATGGACATGTTGACTTTTTGCATATGGAATCACCGGAAATCATTTAACCTTGCTCTATATTCAAGACTCCTTGACTACCTTGAAAAGGGTAAACCTGATTTCATTTGACAGCTTAGGTCATGCTTACTTATTACACCACACTTCAAGAATGCCAAAACTACTCTACTACTGTGCTGATACCTCTCCCTCTCTTCTCTCCTCTCCCTCCTTCCCTTCTCTTCTTTCTTCCCCTCACTCCTTCTCTTCTATCCTTCCCCAACCACCATTTCTCTCACTCTCTCACTTCCTTTTCTTTTCCTTTGTACTCCACAATGACACTTACGCCCTTTAATTAGGCTTGACAGAAACTTAAGGATAAAGAGATTCCTAACTCTAACTGCTAAAGAAGAATTGCAAATTGAAAGTAAGTTTTCTCAGAGTCCTCAAATTTCCAAGAAGCAGTTCTAGCTCCCTCTTGGATGTTGGGCTTTTGCGTTTCTCTTCATTGTTACAGTGAAATAATTATGCCAGAGACAGTTGGCCAAGTTCATAAAAAGCACAAAAGAAAATAAATTCATTATGCTCAGGGTGATCAGTTTTACCACAAAGTCTACTATAGGGCAGTTTGTTTTCAGTGTTCATTTTCTTAGATCAGTCAGGTAGATAGTTGTTTTTTAGGGCATTGCTGTTCATTTATGTTCCTTTGAATTGTAAATCTATCATCACATTTTTAAAAAAAAATTCAGCCTGGAGTTCACAATTCTATCATTAGAAAAATCTTCAGGTCACTAATTCAAAAAAGTATATATATAACTACATATTCTAGGCATTTTAAATACATGCAAAAAACTATGCACAATAAATTACCTTAATTCATCAGCGCTTAGGTAAAACAAAATCCTGTTTTATATGACTGCAGTATGTCCTCATAATTTCTGTGCAAGATAAAATATGACTGCTGACATAACATCATAAAATTATACGGTGTGCTTCACTTTATGCAAAGGGTGTATTACTGCCTGTATGGGTGTGGCTAGGCATGTGAATTCCCATCCTCTGATACAATCATCGGTAGTAAGTGGTTGAATACTTTCTTAGGCTGTGTCTGCAAAATGCTAAAACATCTGGCCAATTCAGTGGGGAAAATTCAAACTGGTAATTTGGCATCGTATAGCCTAAACAGTGGGACTGATTGAACTTTTCATTTTGTTATGGGTTGTTTAGACTTTGTGTAGACAGACTTAGAAATAATACAAGACATATTTAAGTTTGTTTTTTGATTGGGTGATGATGTGAAGCAGATCATTTTAACTGAACCAACCAGTAATTTTAATAGAATGTTAAAGTAAATTATATAATGTAAGTCTCAATGAATACATGGTGACTGTTGTACTAACTTTTGTTTGTTATTCTATTTTATTTTTATTTTTTAATGTGGATGACGATATAGGCATTGCTATAAAATGTGACTTGTTTATCCAGGAAGAGGGGTGTGGGGAAGGATTTCAACCAAGCTGTTTACACTTTCTGAGGAAGGTTAAAAAGCAGAAAATTGTTTTTTTAGGTATCTGGAGATCTCTCTTTGTGACAAACCAACAGCTGGATGGAATCTATCACCTGGCCCTCTTTATCATCATATATAAACACTCACAGTTCAGAGAACACAATCACCAGAAGTCTCAGTCTTAAAAAATAAAATAAAATTCTTCTATGTGTCAAAGTTCAGGTATTTCTTACCTTGTGACAATGTATGATCATTTTATTTGACATGTAATCATAATTTTGCTATAATTTTATAAATATTGGGCATTTTCTTATTGATTTCTCAGACAGCAATGTTTGTCTTATTACTATAGGAAGATTAGTCTATTATTCATTAAAAGGAGGGGAAATGGGAAGAATATATAACACAAAGAATCTTTTTCACATAGTAGGTATATGATAGATTTTTATATGTATTAATTATGCAGAATTTTGTCCAAGCAATGTGGCCTATTAACCAAATAACTTAGGAAAATACTACTGTAAATCATATTTCACCAACATACTGCTGTCTCAAGCCAAATGACGAATTTTATACTCAAGAAAAATTCAAAGGAAAAAAATACGTTGGCATATTAATGATGTTTTATTTGTCTTTAAGAGTTTGCTCCCTAGAAGAAAAAAGTTAGGTCAGAGCATTTAACTCCATCAAAAACCTAAACATATCTAACCTGTCAAACCAATGATATTTTCTATAATAAATATATAATTTGAACCATTCAGCAAAGTCTTAGTTGACTCCATGCTTGATAAAGACAAAGAAACTATCTCTAATCATTAGAGTCTGTTACTAATGGAATCATTATTAGAATGGAAGTACCAATAATAGTTAATTTCAGAAATGAGATAGAGTGTGTCAAATAAATTTTATACTTTCTTATTTTATTCATTAGTATAGATTTTGCCTTTTTCATTGATGTTGAATGATAGTTTGCTGTCTTTTCTTATTATCTGTTTTAGGTGTGTAAGCCAGATTCCCTAGCTGGTTCGTAAACTCCCTGAGGGCAGCAACCACATCAAATGCATCTTTTGTTTCTTCTAGCTCTGTAGTAGGCATTCTACACCTACAGAAATTTTTAAAAAATTAATAAATACTGATGAATTGAAAGACAGTGAAATATTTATGAAATATTCTGCAAACTGCCCTTTGAAAGAGCAGTCTAGCAAACATACAAGATCAAAAACACTAGATTTGGTTTTGTCAATAATAAAGTTGATTATTTTTTGTAATATATAGGCATCAGGTAAGACTGAGATAATACAAAATACCTGCTTAAAAATTAATTTTCAATCTCTTCCTACAGCTGCTTTTTGAGATCTGACGATGAATAATAAAACAATCTGATTTGTTTCAACTTATTTTCCTTGCCTTTCTTGTTCAGTATCTGTTAGATATGCTAATGAACAGTAAGCCAAAGAGTGAACAGTAGTAGGAAAAGAAAACAGAGGGCATGAATAAATTACAAAAACATGGGGAAGATAGATACCTGAGAATTATTATTTCCATTTGAATGGGTATTATGCAGTAATGAATTTCATATTCTATGAGTTTTGCCCCATCCGTCCATCAGTTCTCTGAAATAAAAATGCTTAGGGAAAGATCTGACCAACTTTGATCAAATAAAGAATCTGTGCAGGGTTGTAAATGGAAATAATAGTTGCTTTATAATCAACAATAGTAATGCTGTGTTTAAGACTTCTCTTTCATTTAAAATACTGCAAACATACAAAAGGATGAACATCTTAGAATCAGAGAACTGTAGGAGATATACAGAAGTCATTTAATACATTTGCCTTCAGGTTAATGCAACACCAAAACAAAAACGAATGAATTATCTTTCTTAAGCACTATAGGCATTACAATTAGAGATATACTGGAGTTTCACTATACACTGAAATTGAAACTGTGATTAAACATCTTCCAACAAACAAAAGTCCAGGACCAGATGGCTTTACAGGTGAATTCTATCAAACACGTAGGGAAGAGCTAACACCCATCCTTCTCAAACTCTTCCAAAAACCTGCAGAGAAAGGAACACTCCCAAGTTCATTCTATGAAGCCACCATCACCCTGACACCAAAACCAGACAAAGATACTACAAAAAAAGAAAATTATAGACCAATATCACTGAAGAATATAGATGCAAAAATCCTCAACAAAATACTAGCAAACAGAATAGAACAACACATTAAAAGGATCATATGCCATGATCAAGTGGGATATATCCCAGGGATGAAAGGATTCTTCAATATACGGAAATCAATCAATGTAATAAACCATATTAATAAACTGAAGAATAAAAACCATACGACCATCTCAATAGATGCAGGAAAAGCGTTTGACAAAATTCAACACCCATTTATGATAAAAACTCTTGAGAAAGCGGGCATAGAGGGAACTTACCTCAACATAATAAAGGCCATATACGACAAACCCACAGCAAACATCATTCTCAAAGGTGAAAAACTGAAAGCATTTCCTCTAAGATCAAGAACCAGGAACAAGACAAGGATGCCCACTATTGTCACTATTATTCAACATAGTTTTGGAAGTCCTAGCCACAGCAGTCAGAGAAGAAAAAAACTAAAAGGAATACAGATTGGAAAAGAAGAACTAAAACTGTCACTGCTTGCAGATGACATGATACTATACATAGATAATCCTAAAAATGCCACCAGAAAACTACTAGAGCTCATCAATGAATTTGGTAAAGTTGCAGGATACAAAAGTAATGCACAGAAATCTCTTGCATTCCTATACACTAACAACAAAAGATCAGAAAGAGAAATTAAGGAAACAATCCCATTCACCACTGAAACAAAAAGAATAAAATAGCTAGGAATAAACCTACCTAAGGAGACAAAAGACCTGTATGCAGAAAACTATAAGACACTGATGAAAGAAATCAAAGATGACACAAACAGATGGAGAGATATACCATGTTCTTGGATGGGAAGAATCAATATTGTGAAAATGACTATACTACCCAAAGCAATCTACAGATTCAATCAATGCAATCACTATCAAACTACCAATGGCATTTAATACAGAAATAGAACAAAAAATCATAAAATTTGTATGGAGACACAAAAGACCCCAAATAGCCAAAGCAATCTTGAGAAAAAAAAAAAAAACAGAGCTGGAGGAATCAGACTCCCTGACTTCAGGCTACACTACAAAGCTACAGTAATCAAGAGAGTATGGTACTGGCACAAAAACAGAAACATAGATCAATGGAACAGAGTAGAAAGCCCAGAGATAAACCCACGCACCTATGGTCAACTAATCTATGACAAAGGAGGCAAGGGTATACAATGGAGAAAAGACAGCCTCTTCAATAAGTGGTGCTGGGAAAACTGGAAAGCTACATGTAAAAGAATGAAATTAGAACACTCCCTAACACCATACACAAAAATAAACTCAAAATGGATTCGAGACCTAAATGTAAGACCAAACACTATCAAACTCTTAGAGGAAAACATAGGGAGAACACTTTTTGACATAAATAACAGCAAGATCTTTTTTGACCCACCTCCTAGAGAAATGGAAATAAAAACAAAAATAAACAAATGGGGGCTTCCCTGGTGGCGCAGTGGTTGAGAGTCCGCCTGCCAATGCAGGGGACACGGGTTCGTGCCCCGGTCCGGGAAGATCCCACATGCCGCGGAGCGGCTGGGCCCGTGAGCCATGGCCGCTGAGCCTGAGCGTCCGGAGCCTGTGCTCCGCAATGGTAGAGGCCACAGCAGTGAGAAGCCCACGTACGGCAAAAAAAAAAAAAAAGAGAGAAAAAGAAAAAAAAAATAAACAAATGGGACCGAATGAATCTTAAAAGCTTTTGCACAGCAAGGGAAAGTATACACAAGACAAAAAGACAACCCTCAGAATGGGAAAAAATATTTGCAAATGAATCAACAGACAAAGGATTAACCTCCAAAATATATAAACAGCTCATTCAGCTCAATATTAAAAAAAAACACAACCCAATCCAAAAATGGGCAGAAGACCTAAATAGACATTTCTCCAGAGAAGATATACAGATGGCCAAGAGGCAAATGAAAAGCTGCTCAACATCACCAATTATTATAGAAATGCAAATCATAACTACAATGAGGTATCACCTCACACCAGTTAGAATAGGCATCATCAGAAAATCTACAAACAACAAATGCTGGGGAGGGTGTGGAGAAAAGGGAACCCTCTTGCACTGTTGGTGGGAATGTAAATTGATACAGCCACTATGGAGAACAGTATGGAGGTTCCTTAAAAACCTATAAATAGAATTACCAGCAATCCCACTCCTGGGCATATAACCTGAGAAAACCATAATTCAAAAAGACACATGCACCCCAATGTTCATTGCAGCACTATTTACAATAGCCAGGTCATGGAAGCAACCTAAATGCCCATCGACAGACGAATGGATAAAGAAGATGTGGTACATGTATACAATGGAATATTACTCAGCCATAAAAAAGGAATGAAATTGGGTCATTTGTAGAGATGTGGTTGGACCTAGAGACTGTCATACAGAGTGAAGTAAGTCAGAATGAGAAAAAAAATATTGTATATTAATGTAAATATGTGGAATCTAGAAAAATGGTACAGATGAACTGGTCTGCAAGGCAGAAATAGAGACACAGATGGAAAGAACAAACGTATGGACACCAAGGGGGGAAAGCAGCAGGGGTGTTGTTGGTGGTGGTGGTGGGATGACTTGGGAGATTGGGATTGACATATATACACTAATATGTATAAAATAGATAACTAATAACAACCTGTTTAAAAAAATAAATTAAGTAAATTAAAAAAAAATCCAAGCACATCAAGAAAAAAAATTTAATTCAAATAACATTTAAATTAATACTCTGGCTCTACACTGGCAGGGATATAGTCTAAACACACTAAAATATATATAGAAAACTTGAACTTTATTCATGTTTGTTTTCAGAACTCACATTGGTTTATTTATTTATTTATTTAACATCTTTATTGGTGTATAATTGCTTTACAATGTTGTGTTATTGTGTCTATTTCATCCTACCCTGTTGATGATATACATCACCCACTCCAATGCTACAAACTCAGCCGCTACATTCTTTCAAGCCAGTGTGCAGCCTCACCTCCTCAGAGCCCAGGGCTTGGCCGCACACCTCCAAGCCTCAGAGGCGAGTCTCCCTCCCCAGTTCCTGAAACCGCCGAGGCTGGTGTCCAGGCCTGGCCTGGGCCCTCCTTTTGGGCTGCTCCAGGCCGCATCTCCGCTGGGGAAAGGGGGAAGGTACCTCCGCGTTCACTTGAGGCCCCGACTGGGGCCTTGTTGGCATTATTCAGCTTTGGAGACTTGAGGAAGAAGCTGTATAGCATGCTCTGTTGGGACATAGCGACAATGTAGGCCAACCACCCCGCCCAACTGAATGACTAGAGAGAGTCCTAGCATCTCAATTCTATTTCTGCAGGTCTCGCATTTTGTTCCCAGATAGTGGGCCTAGAAAGGCAAAACAACTGGTAATTGTGCCTCTCAGGCCTTTCCGACTAAGTTATATACTGGAATGGCTCTTCACAGGATTTGTTTCCATTTGGTCTACCTTGACAATCTCCAAAAATGTATGCATTTTTAAAAAATATGGAGTATCCAGGTTAGCTTTCCAAGACAACTATTTTGAATGTGCTAACAGTCACTTGTGTGTTTGAATTCTGGAGTGTTCTTTAAGAAAACCACACTCATTACTTTACTCACTCTACCTCCAGGTCCATAGGCCCTATATATTCTCACAGGAATCAATGGTGTTGGGTATATTAATTAGGCAAGAACTAATGGCATAGTGGCTACCAACAGCATTTCATTCATTGGTTACATCAAAAGAATACCTGTCAGACACCTACTCTCAGAAGACAAGCACAGTGCCAGAATGACTGCCAAGATGAACAAATATTTCATGGATATCACTAGCTTACTGACTGGCTGCCTGCCTGCTTTTTCCTGGATTCCTTTTTCACCTAGGAAATTTTAAAAAATGCATCAGCCAGAGTTAAACAGACTCAGATTGTAACTACTCAAATGGGTGGAACTACTGAATATGTTTAATGCTGCCACAGGTTTACAGCTATGTACAGAGCATCCTTTGTGCCCTTGTCCCCTAAAATCAGAACTGTATGAAATATAATTTTTATTTTTATTATAGAAGTAGAAAATAAATAAGTATATCTAACTCTGGGGAAAAATCATAAATATTTTAAAAATTATTAGGGTGTATATATATACCAATATGAATATGTCAGTGGCACAAACACAGGATATATAATGAAGGAAACAGTATACAGAAAAGAAGGTGAAGATTAAAAACCAAATCAAACCAAACAAATCAATAATTCCCTGTGCTTACTGGCAATCATCTCTTAAATTCTACTCTTCTTGAATCCTTGAGCCAAAAATAACTCCCAGAGCAGGAAACTAAAGATTTTACTTTTTTCCCTTTATTTTCTCAAGTTGTAATTTTCTTTTTCTGGGCCAGAACTGCTACTAAGAATCATTGACCAAAAACACTGAAGGGCAGCCATCACAATCCTTCTATCCACTAAGCTGCTCTTCCCTAGGATTCCCAATGGTTCTTCATTGGTTTATTAGTTTCCTAGGGCTGCCACAACAAAGTACCACGAACTGGGTGACTTACAAAATGACAAATTTATTGCCTCACAGTCTTGGAGGCTAGACATCTGAAATCAAGGTGTTGGCAGGGCCATGCTCCTTCTGAAACCTGTAGGTAAAGGATCTTCCCTTTCTTCTTATAGCTTCTGTAAACCCCAGAAGCATCTTAGCTTTGGAAGCTTAATCCCAATCTCTGCCTCCATCTTCACAAGATGACTTCTTCACAGGGTTTTTCATCTATGTGTGTCTGATTTCTCCTTTTTACAAGGACACCAGTCACACTGGACTAGGGTCCACCCTAATGACCTTGCTTTAACTTGATTACTTCTGCAAAGACCCTACCTCCAAATAAGGTTACATTGAGGTATGGGTGGGTTAGGGCTTCAATACAGGCAAACTTCATTTTATTGAGCTTTGCAGATATTGTGTTTTTTACAAACTGAAGGTTTATGGAAACTCTGCATCAAGCAAGCCTATTAGCACCAGTTTTCTAACAGCATTTGCTCACTTGTGTCTGTGCATCACATTTTGGTAATTTTTGCAATATTTCAAACTTTTTCATTTATTATTATATTTGTCGTGGTGACCTATGATCAGTGATCTTTGATGTTCTTACTACAACTTGCTGAAGACTCAGATGATAGTTAGCATTTTTTAGCAGCAAAGTTTTTTTTTTTTTTTTTTGCGGTACGCGGGCCTCTCACTGTTGTGGCTTCTCCCGCTGCGGGGCACAGGCTCCGGACGCGCAGGCTCAGCGGCCATGGCTCATGGGCCCAGCCGCCAGACCGGGACACGAACCCGTGTCCACTGCATCGGCAGGCAGACTCTCAACCACTGCGCCACCAGGGAAGCCCGCAAAGTATTTTTTAATTAAGGTATGTACATTTTTTGTAGACACAATGCTATTGCACAGTTAATAGACCACATAGTGTGAATATAACTTCTTTTTTTTTTTTTGGCTGAGCTGCGGGACTTGCGGGATCTTAGTTCCCTGACCAAGGACTGAAGCGCACCCTCAGCAATGAAGTCGCGGAGTCCTAACCATGGGACCACCAGGGAATTTCCTAAAAATAACTTTTATATGCACTGGGATACCAAAAAATTCATGTGACTCACTTTATTGTGAAATTCGCTTTATTGCAGTGGTCTTCAAACCCACAATATCTCCAAGGTATGCCTGTTTATCTTTTTTGAGGGGAGACACAATTCAACCCATAACAAGTGGTACCACCAGGTTCCCTTCACCATCCTAACCACCCTTGTCAAATGTCCCTTCTAGAGCATGGTGTGCATGATTGAGTACTCCACTACAGAGAGTTGCAACCCATCCACTGGACTGATGCCCAACCCCCTGCAGTCTGGACACTACATATGTATTTTAGTCTGGACACTACATATTTATCAGTACAGGCAAGGATGGTACGGACTTATCTTTATCAGTTTGTGGTTTTGAATCCCAGGCCTTTTGTACAGACACTGCTGTCAAGCCAGGCCTCCTCAATCAAAATACATGATGTTGATTTTTTTCACCTTTTTTTCATTTTTTTTACATTTTTTCCTGTGAAATTGACTTTTATTACTATTTTCTGTCTTTAATTTTTAGTCCATCACTCTAGCCCCTGAAGTTACATGCAAATATTGTGTGTATAGAAGTATCTCCTTTCATCACCTAATCACAGGATCTTGAGAGCTTTGTGAATCTTCAGTCTATCATCTAACAAACATCCACTTACCACTCCAGGTTTGTGTTACTTGCAGATTAGATAACCTGGATTATGGATATAAGTGTTGACCAAGACAAGACCAAATTCAGAACCTGGCAACATGTGAGGAGACCTCCACATAAACTGACATTGATCCATTGATCGGCACATACGAAGAGCAGTACAAATTTACCTTATTCTACTATCACACATTCATCACTGTACCCGTTCCACAAACAACTATAAAGCATCCACATGTTCCAGTCACTATGTTAGCTATTCAGAAGCACCTTATTGTGAAGGGAGACAAAAACAGCATGGTAAGTGTGAACAAACCAGACAAATGTAGGAAAATACAAGCAAGACAACAGATTTTAAGAGGTGGAATGAGAGTAAAGAGAAACAAAAGCTAAGACTGGGGAGCTGATCGAAGTCATCTTTTAGTATTATGGACAGCAATCTTCTCAAAAAATAATCTACAATTCTTGCCTCATTCTTTTCACCAAATTATCACTTCTGCATTGCTTACAACCAGCCTCCTGCCCCTTACAACTCTGGCGGATATGTCTTATAGAAGATCTTGAAGCATCTCTTCTCTATCTTTGAGATATTTACAGCTAAACGTAGCCTTCATTATTAAACTCCCTCCTTCCTTAACCTCTTAAATCCTTGGTTCTCTTCCCGCTTCTGTGACCACATCTTACATGTTTGCTTTATTGCCTGATCTTTCTCCTTAACATGGACATTAACATGTTCTATCCTTAATTTTCTCTAAAGCTTGTAATAGTATAAAATAAAACATGGCAGGAAACCTATAGATCATCTTAATCTCCTCATGAAGAGGAAATAACTTTCCCCAGCCAATTTTTCCAAATGGAAAAATCTGTTTCCTCTTTTGCATATCTTAAACTATCATATGCTGCGCAACTCTACTCTCCCTTCTTCAAATGAATGTTGCCCATTCAGATGCTTCCATTTTTATATATGTGGAAATTACCTTCTGATGCTTATCTTTAGTCTATGTCTTGCCTGCATCCAGTCTCACATTTCTTCCCATGGGAAGTTCTTATGTGTCATCTCTTAATCCCCAAGTATCTTAGTCTTTTCAGACTTTCCAGGCTGCTATAAAAAAAATACTCCAGAAGTGGTAGCTCATAAAGAACAGAAATGTATTTCTTAAAGTTCTGGAGGTTGTAAGTCTAAGATCAAGGTGCCAGCATGGTCAGATTCTGGTGAAGGCCCTCTTCTGGGTTCTAGAATACCAACTTCTCTCTGTGCCTTCACATGGTAAAAGGGGCTAGGGATCTCTCTATGGTCTCAGTTATAAGGGAACTAATTCCATTCACAAGAGCCCTGTCCTCATGACCTAATCACCTCCCAAAGGCCCACCTCTGAATACCATCATTTGGGGGATTAGAATTTTAACAAATGGATTTTGAGCGACACAAATATTCAGACCATAGCACTAAGTGTAGTAGTCCTTTTGAAGAGCCTAACTTTGTCTACAGAGAACTAACTAAAGCTGGCAATTAATCAGGAACAAATCTTGAAATTATTTTGAATTATTTAATCTCCCTTATCTTCTATATCTAGCAATCATCGTTCCTTTGCTTTATCATTTTTTTTTTTTTTTGAGCAGATAAAGGTTTATTGCAGGGCCAAGCAAGGAGATGGGTGGCTCATGCCCAAAAAACCAGGAACTCCACAAAGGGTTTCATCAAAGCATTTTTACAGGCAAGATGAGGGAGGGATGTTGTTGGTTGTTGCAGGCTTCTGGATGTAGGAATCATTTGTTCTTGCACCTGTTCACATAGGTCAGGTCATGATGTTTCTGTAAACCTCCAACAAGACAAATGTTATTCTCTGTTCTACAACTTTGTTATCTCTATATGACTGTAAACGTGTTATATGCTTAAAGGTCAGAGCCTTGAGAATGGGCTATCCTGTATATTTCAGGTTATAAGCAACACTCTTAACTCAAAGCAAAAGCATTAGAATGCAAAGGTTAAAGTAAAAGAAACTGATGTAATATGGAGTCAGATTTGCTCTTCCCTGTTACAACTTTAAGGTAAATGCCAGTGGCACCCAGGCTGTTCTTGAAAATATGCAGTGTTTATTTTAACAGTTGCCAGCACTGCAGCTTCTTTTCTATTGGAGTTGAAAGAGTTTCTTTCTTTTTTTTTAAACTTATTTATTTCCCTTCTTAATAGTTCATTTTTTTAAACATCTTTATTGGACTATAATTGCTTTATGATGTTGTGTTAGTTTCTGCCGCATAACAAAGTGAATCAGCTATATGTATACATATATCCCCGTATCCCCTCCCTCTTGCGTCTCCCTCCCATCCTCCCTATCCCACCCCTCTAGGTTGTCACAAAGCACCGAGCAGATCTCCCTGTGCTATGTGGCTGCTTCCCACTAACTATCTATTTTACATTTGGTAGTGGATATATGTCCATGCTACTCTCTCAGTTCATCCCAGCTTACCCTTCTCCCTCCCCATGCCCTCAAGTCCATTCTCTACATCTGCGTCTTTATTCCTGTCCTGCCCCTAGGTTCATCAGAACCATTTTTTCTTTTTTGTTTTTTAGATTCCATATATATGTGTTAGCACACGGTATTTGTTTTTCTCTTTCTGACTTACTTCACTCTGTATGACAGACTCTAGGTCCATCCACCTCACTACAAATAACTCAATTTTGTTTCTTTTTATGGCTGAGTAATAATCCACTGTATATATGTGTCATATCTTCTTTATCCATTCATCTGTCAAAGGACACTTAGGTTGCTTCCATGTCCTGGCTATTGTAAATAGTGCTGCAGTGAACGTTGTGGTATATGACTATTTCTGAATTATGGTTTTCTCAGGGTATATACCCAGTAGTGGGATTGCTGGGTCATATGGTACTTCTATTTTTTGTTTTTCAAAGAACACCAATACTGTTCTCCATAGTGCCTGTATCAATTTGCATTCCCACCAACAGTGCAAGAGGGTTCCCTTTTCTCCACACCCTCTCCAGCATTTATTGTTTGTAGATTTTTTGATGATGATGGCCATTCTGTCTGGTGTGAGGTGATACCTCATTGTAGTTTTGATTTGCATTTCTCTAATGATTGGTGATGTGGAGCATCCTTTCATGTGTTTGTTGGCCATCTGTATATCTTCTTTGGAGAAATGTCTATTTAGGTCTTCTGCCCATTTTTGGACTGGGTTGCTTGTTTTTTTGATATGGAGTTGCATGAGCTGCTTGTATATTTTGGAGAGTAACCCTTTGTCAGTTGCTTTGTTGGCAAATATTTTCTCCCATTCTGAGGGTTGTCTTTTCATCTTGTTTATTGTTTCCTTTGCTGTGCAAAAGCTTTTAAGTTTCATTAGGTCCCATTTGTTTATTTTTGGTTTTATTTCCATTTCTCTAGGAGGTGGGTCAAAAAGGATCTTGCTGTGATTTATGTCATAGAGGGTTCTGCCTATGTTTTCCTCTAAGAGTTTGATAGTGTCTGGCCTTACATTTAGGTTTTTAATCCATTTTGAGCTTATTTTTGTGTATGGTGTTAGGAAGTGTTCTAGTTTCATTCTTTTATATGTAGCTGTCCAGTTTTCCCAGCACCACTTATTGAAGAGGCTGTCTTTTCTCCATTGTATATTCTTGCCTCCTTTATCAAAATAAGGCGACCATATGCACATGGGTTTATCTCTGGGCTTTCTATCCTGTTCCATTGATCTATATTTCTGTTTTTGTGCCAGTACCATACTCTCTTGATTACTCTAGCTTTGTAGTATAGTCTGAAGTCAAGGAGTCTGATTCCTCCAGCTCCATTTTCCTTTCTCAAGATTGCTTTGCCTGTTCAGCGTCTTTTGTGTTTCCATACAAATTGTGAAATTTTTTGTTCTAGCTCTGTGAAAAATGCCATTGTTAGTTTGATAGGGATTGCATTCAATCTGTAGATTGCTTTGGGTAGTATAGTCATTTTCAAAATGTTGATTCTTCCAATCCAAGAACATGGTATACCTCTCCGTCTGTTTGGATCACCTTTAGTTTCTTTCATCAGTTTCTTATAGTTTTCTGCATACAGGTCTTTTGTCTCCCTAGGTAGGTTTATTCCTAGATATGTTATTCTTTTTGTTGCGATGGTAAATGGGAGTATTTCCTTAATTTCTCTTTCAGATTTTTCATCAGTTTATAGGAATGCAAGAGATTTCTGTGCATTAATTTTGTATCCTGCTACTTTATCAAATTCATTGATTAGCTCTAGTAGTGTTCTGGTAGCACCTTTAGGATTCTCTATGTATAGTATCATGTCATTTGCGAACAGTGACAGATTTACTTCTTCTTTTCCAGTTTGGATTCCTCTTATTTCTTTTTCTTCTCTGATTGCTGTGGCTAAAACTTCCAAAACTATGTTGAATAATAGTGGTGAGGGTGGGCATCCTTGTCTTGTTCCTGATCTTAGAGGAGATGCTTTCAGTTTTTCACCATTGAGAACAATGTTGGCTGTGGGTTTGTCATATATGGCCTTTATTATCTTGAGGTATGTTCCCTCTATGCCTACTTTCTGGAGGGTTTTTATCATAAATGGGTGTTGAATTTTGTCAAAAGCTTTTTCTGCATCTATTGAGATGATCATATGGTTTTTCTCCTTCAGTTTGTTAATATGGTGTATCACATTGATTGATTTACGTATATTGAAGAATCCTTGCATTCCTGGGATAAACCCCACTTGATCACAGTGTATGATCCTTTTAATGTGCTGTTGGATTCTGTTTGCTCTTTTCTTTATCTTGATGGTTCTTAACCTGAATTCAAAAAGCCCATGCATATAGAAAGTGAAATAATAAATATTTATTTTCACTAACTTCTCTTTGAGCATTTTCTTCAATAACAAATGTAAGCAGCTTCTCTTTAGTACTTCGAATATCTAGTTAGTCAAAAAAATCTGCCATTGTTTTCCTCAGGCTATTGCTGCTATGAACATGGGTTTACAAATATCTGTTCAAGCCTCTGCTTTCACTTCTTTTGGGTATATATGAGATAATGGAGTTGCAGCATCACATGGCAATTCTATGTTTAATTTTTTGAGGAATCACCATAGTGTTTTCCACAGCGTCTGCACTATTTTACATTCCCACCAGCAATGTACAAGAGTTCCAACTTTTTCACGTTCTCACAAACATTTTTTATTTTCTGTGTCTGTTTGATATTTTGTTTTGTTTGTTTTTAATAGTAGCCATCCTAATGGTATCACACTGTGGTTTTGCTTTGCATTTCCCTAATGATTAATTACTGAGCATATTTTCATGTGTTTATTGGCCATTTCTTTATCTTCTTTGGAGAAATGTTTATTCAAGTCATTTGTTTACTTTTAATAGTGTTGTTTGGGGTTTTTTTTACTGCTGAATTATAGGAGTTCTTTATATATTCTGGATAATAATCCCTTTTCAGATACAAGATTTGCAAATATTTTTTCTCATTTCATGGATTATCTTTTAACTCTGTTGATAGCATTCTTTGATGCACAGAAGTTTTTGATGAATTCCAACTTATTTATTTTTTCTTTTGTTGGCAGTGTTTTGGTGTTATATCTCGAAATCATTTCCAAATCTAATAGCATGAAGCTTTTCCTTTGCTTTCTTCTAAGAGCTTTATAGTTTCAGCTCTTACATATACAGCCTTGATCCATTTTCAGTTAATTTTTCTATATGGTATGTGTCCAATTTTATTATTTTACATGTGGATATCAATTTTCCCAATACCATTTGTTGAAGAGACTACCTTTCCCCGTTGGTCTTAGCACTCTTGTTGAAAATAATTTGACCATATATGCAAGGGTTTATTTCTGGGCTCTGTATTCTATTCCATTGGTCCAAATGTCTGTCTTTATGACAGTACCACTGTTTTAATTATGGTAACTCTGTAGCAAGTTCTGAAATCAGGATGTGAGAGACCTCCAACTTTGTTCTTCCTTTTCAAGATTGGTTTCACTATTTGGGGTCCCTTGAGATTCCATTTAAGATTTAGAATGAATATTTCTATTTCTGCAAAGACTGTCACTGAGATTTTGAGAGGGATTGCATTAAATCTATAAATCACTTTGGGTAGTGTTGACATCTTAACAATATTGTCTTCCAGTCCATGCACACAGATGTTTTTCCATTTATTTGTGTCTTTGAATTTTCTTTTGGCAATATTTTGTAGTTTTTATTTATATGCCTTATCCTCGGTTAAGTTTACTCCTAAGTATTTTTTATTGTTTTTAGGATGCTATTGTAAATAGAATTGTTTCTTAATTTCATTTTTGGATTATTCCAATATTAGTGTATAGAAATGGAACATGATTTTTTAGTGTAGATTTTATATTCTGCTACTTTGCTGAATTCATTTATTAGTTGTGGCAGTTTTCTGTGGAATCTTTAGAGTTTTCTACATATAAGATCATGTCATCTGCAAATAGAGATAATTTTACCTCTTCTGTTCCAATTTAGATGCCTCTGCAGGTAACTTTTAGGGAAACTCTTCATCATTAATCTCTAGATTTCATTCTCAAATACCTTGAATACCTCTTTGTGGTAATATATCTACATTTGTTTCCACACTGCTTTCCCACATTTATTTTCATTATCAATATCTCATTCCATTCATTTAAGAAATATTTGGATTTAAAAGCCTACTATGTGCCAGACACTGTTTGAGGCTCTTGGGATACCTTAGAATCATACTGCATACATTGTTTCCCTAGAGAATAGCAGCACAAAATTTGAACAATACTATCTTGTGGAACCTCAAGATGCTTAAAGTATTTGATGATTATTGTGTGGTTGATAGTCAGCTTTTATTGAAACCTGAATAATGGAAATACAGTTTTATTTATTAGTAAGAATGGCTTTCTGATTAAATCTAATTTTGGTGCTAAAACATTAGTAATAATTTCATTTGTTAAAACGCAAACTGTGTACTTAAAATGGATGCATTTTATTGTATACAATTATACCTCAATAAGGTTGAAGAAAAAATCATTCTTAATAAAGAAAAGGACCCCTTTAAGTGCAGGACGGTGCATACTAGAATCCTACTTTGATTGAATAAT
Organism: Stenella coeruleoalba; assembly: GCF_951394435.1. Taxonomy (NCBI): domain Eukaryota; kingdom Metazoa; phylum Chordata; class Mammalia; order Artiodactyla; family Delphinidae; genus Stenella; species Stenella coeruleoalba. The sequence goes on along the minus strand of NC_137152.1, from coordinate 102,333,556 downwards.
TCAAGCTAAAGCTTATTTGAATTAGTAAGAAAGATTGAATTATAGCAATTTGAAATGAAATATATGTACATATATACATATATAGATAGATATAGCTATATAAATATAGCTTTCAGGTACATATATCAAACTGTTTTGATTTAAAAGTTTTACATATAAGCCCTATAAAATCTTAATTCAAGAAACAGATAAGACTCAGCTATAATTGACCTGCTTACCTACAAATTAATGATATACTTAAGACAACTTACTTTTATTTCAAGTAAGGTAAATATTTTTCTTTCTGTTTTATTTACACTTTTATTTTACTTTGCTCAAACAGGATCTTCATTATTGAAACACAATGGTAAGCTTCAGCTCAATATGATCTAATAATCTAAAAGCTCAAGTACTGAATTCACCACTTGCCAGCTATTTGATCTTGAGCAATTTATTTACATTGCTGTGCCTCCATCACCTTACTTCTAAAATCAGGATAATGATAGCACTCATTTCACTGGGGCTTTGAGATAATTAATGGAAGGGATGAATGTGAAGCACTTAAAACAGTGACCAACACATAGTAAGTGCTCAATAAATATTAACTGCTATTTGTGATGATTTCCCAGCTTATTGAGACTAAATTAAGTCTAATTATTTGAGACTTAATTTTAGTTCTGCCCAGAGAGAGGACACTGAATATGGTTTAATAACTGGTTGTGCAAATAACTTTAGAGTTTTTTTGATACTTTTTCAGTCCATGTAATGATGAAAAATGCAAAGACTACCAACTTTTTACTCTTTTTTCCCCGGTCATTTTTTCAATATGCGGTATATTAGTTTAGGAAATTAAGATTGCCTTATCTCTTAGTCACTTGAATAATGCAGTTAAGACATTCAACCAAATATCTCCATTTTGTTGGCCATCACATGAATTTTTTTACTGATGATCAAACTGGATTTGCTCTACTAAAAGACCTAAGTAAGTAGACACAAACAGTCTAGTTACCACCTTTGGCCTTTGGAAAGAATTAAGGTGATGGACAAGTTGCTTTAATAGGTTAATTAAGCCCCACTGATCTATTCTCCAGTTAGTTTCTGAAAGATCATATTTCCTCTTAGGTTTTAGTTATTTAGCTTCAAATTAGCAAAATTCAAATCAAAACATCGAATTTTATAATTCAAAATGTTTTCCTGGCTCAGAGATTGGGCATTTCTATAAATCTTGACAATCACAGTTTCCCAGAATGTTAGAGCTGGAAGCAACCTTCGAGCCCATCTAGCCTAACCCTCTCATTTATGTTTTGGAACATTGAAATCTACAGGGGCCAAGAGCAAGATCTAGAGAAAATTTATATCTCTTAAGAGTCAGTTTTTTAAAAATCTCTACCTTTATAGGCCTTTGGTTAGGAAGCTGGAAAACATATGTGTATGTATGTATGTATGTGTGTCTGTTTTGTCTTCATAATCATTTTATAGGTTTCTCAAAGGCTCATGACTCTATCTAGTACCTAGATCAGTTGGCTCCTAAATTGTATTAAATTCTGTATTAGGTCCCTCATTCCAGGCTTAACTTTTAATCATTATATCACTATTGGGGTTAGGATATAAAAACAGAGGCATAAACTCCAGAATACCACAGAAACCCTGAAGCCACACTCTGAACCCATTTACTCTAGGTGTGGGTCCATTGATACACATGAGCCAGAATCCAAGCACTATGATTCTTGTGCTTTACATTTAACCAAGTCCTATTGGCCCTTACTTAGACTATATTTACTTTTACTTTAGACACAAGTCTAGTGAATTTTTATGGCATTCCTCAATCAGTAGTAGATTATAAGCACCAAATCTGAAGGGAATGAAGAGGCTGCCAGAACCTGCTATACCAGTTCATCAATAAATGACAATTGACAACTTGATAGGAAAGACGGTAAAAACAAATGAACAACAACAACAAAACTAAATCAAATGAATTACTTAAAAATTCTAGTCCATTAGGTGAAGGACAACTTCAACAAACATCTGTACATTTTTCAATAGCTTCTTTAGTTCTCATAAATACTGTAACAATTGATGCTAAAGCAGATGACTTTGCATTGTTTGATAATCATGTATCCTTCAGGCCTTACCTCTACTACCTCAATCCAAGTTCCAGGTAATTCAGCTAAATAAAGCTGCCCACTAATTTCCAAATCTGCCCTGCACTTTCCCCTTATAGTCATTTTCCCATACAGTTTTCTCTCTACCAAATGCTTTGTTTGATCTCTAATTGCCCAAATCCTTTAAAGACCTGCAGAAATCCCACATACTGTACAGAATCTTCCTTGATCCTCACAGTTGGAAGCAAACTTTCCTCCTCTGAACTAGTGTAGCTTTTTCACTCACTATGTTTTTTATGATATTCATCATCTTCTTTTTAGTAATGAGTTGTCATCTCTCTTACAAGACTATAAAGCACCCTGAAGGTAAAGGTCATGTCTATTTCAACTTTTTATTTTATTTCATTGTATTTTGCATGGCACTTAGTAAAATATTTTGAGTGATCAATAAATATTTGTTGCAAGAACGTGTTTATCAAAATGCAAAGTATTGTTCGGTTACTAAAATAGTATATTAGAGACAGAAGACAGAAGCCGAGGAGAATTGCAATCCTGTTGATAATCTTTGGGATACATCCTCTCATCAGCATATGACAGAATAAATGCAGTAGAGTAGCAAGTTATAATTGATAGAATACACTTGAAAAATGTGTGACCTTTTAAATGCCAATAGTATAGGCTTTGGATTTATCTGCACTAAGGTTTACCAAGCAAATAAGCCATTTGAAATCAATGAGGCAAGAGGAAGTAAAGAAGATTTTAGATGTTTATACTATATATAATTTGTCATTGTTTACATTTACTACCAAACAGTAAAAGGTGACGCATAAAAGTAGCATGTGCATCTCTTTATAGAACACAGTATAGGAGTGTAGTGTGTATCTTATATATACATACTCATCTGAATACTTATAAAATAGAGAAACATGTTCTTTACAAAAATAAACTCCTACCCCCTAAAACAGATCACCAAAAGCAATTATGAAATATAATATGCCATTTGAATGGTAAAACATGACCTTAGAATCATTACTCTCAATATATATGGATTAATATGTAGTTGTAACGTTTGCAGTTGGTTCCCCCAACTAGATTTAAGCTCTTCAATATAAATAGTTTTTGCATTACTCTTAAGCAAAAGTTGGTCTAGAGTTTCTCAATAATTGTTAGTTGACCAAATGCATAATAAAGTGTCTTTTAGACAGGATCCTAAATCTTGTACCCTACAATTTATCATCTGCATTTTTATTTCTATAATGTGCTTTAGTCACATACCTGGTATAACCTATGACTCACTAGAAGACTGTTCTTATGATTTTCTTTAATGGGGGCATTTGTAATTAGAGTCTTTGCAAGTCTCTAGAGAAAAGACATTTCATTCTAAACTTTCAGCTATGTGGCAGCTTGAATTGTTTAACACTGTGCCGTGGTTTTGATTGGGTCATATTGAAATATTTCTGTAGTACTTCCAAGATTGCTTTAAGTAATGAATGTATTGTAACATTGTAAGGAAACATGAGGATTAATGTTGACATAAAAATGCTAATATTCGTAAAAGGAAAATTGTTATGGATTTCTTATTTATTCCTTGATATTTGGAACTTTGAAAGGGCTGGAATTTCATTATATAATCTTAATGTGGCATGGCTAGTGAATTTTAGATTTCACAAGTGTGTCTATAAGAATCTTATAGGAAAAAATAAATGAAGGCTTCCTAACATTAACATATATCAATGTAGTGTCTTCTGGGAAATGCATTTTATTAATGATTTAATTTCTTATTTTTCCACAGGATTTGAAGTTCCAATTAAAACCCTGTTTGGGCCATTGCGTTACTGCCTGCTAGTGCTTAATCTTCACCGAAAGCCTCGTCGCTTATTTTAAAACAAAAGAAGAACGAGGTAAGGAGAAAAGTAATGAAATGCAACATAACACGTCTTTCAAAGTAAGGGGAAGTAGCTTTTTAAAAATGATCTAGGATCAGTGACATTCAGAAATTATTTGCTGAACACTAAATGTGCTCAAGTGTGGCATCTCAATTCCAAGGACTCTATGTCTTCTATTATGAAATGAACCACACAGGGTTATTTTTTTCTCTTTGATGTTGCAGTAGCCTAAGGTAATAATTATTAATGTCACTGATATACCACAAATGGTAATGTGGATTGCAAAATGAATCTTCTACTTTATTTAATAGCGATTCTATGATGCTCTGGTGCTAAATGGCAACCTTAAATGTTATTTTTTAAAAAAATATTCACAATTCTAGTATTATTCTAATAACAGATCATGTCCATATTTGCTCATATCATGGGGTCATACTTAACAGCTTTCTGTCCACTCCATCATGACGTCTTTTAATCCTCATGTTGTTAATTCATCATTTTTGAAATACTTAAGTCTGACATTTCTTTGGAATGTTACGCTGCACTGAGTAACAATGCCTATATCAGAGGAATGATATAATCAGAGGTGTCATTTAAAGATGCACTATCAGTCCCTAAACTCAAATCTAACAAAACATGTAGATACGAAAAGAAAGTTGAAAAGTATTCACACTTTTCCCCTGTAGTCTCTAATAATGGGATGTTTTTCACTAAATTAAAAACTTGAATAAAAAATTATTTGCCACAAAAGACAGATCACTCCCAAATGAATTGATATGTAATATTTATATTCATACCAATTGGGACTGACTTATTGAAGATGACAATTATCTTACTGATTCTGGATTTTCAAAGTATAAACAGGTAAAAAGCTATGGCTATAATAGTGGCAAAGTAGCTAATTTTATTGGACCTGTTAGCCTTAGAGTGAACTACACTTTTGAGTGTCTCTAGAAGTTTCATCATGTTTGAGAAGATTCAGGGACTATATATTAATCTCTGAATCTCAACCCTCCTTTTAGGGTCTATCAAGGTGCCTGTGTTTGTTGAATGTTGGAAGGTAGGGAGCAAGGGAGAGAAGAGTTATGCTTCACAGCAGCCTAGAAATTGGTCTACTGCCCTGTGTAAACATGGTTTGCTATATGGCACTAAGGATTTTGATAAAATACTTCAAGTTTGGATTCTCTTTCTTATGCTAGTCTCCACTTAGGAGTTTATTACTGAGCTATGCCCATATTCCTCATTAATTCATCAGCAGCCTCTTTAGTGTATTTAACTTTCATTTAAGCCCCAGATCATAGCTGCTGAGAACACCAATGGGGAAAGTTTAACAGCCAGCATAATATGCTAACTTGTTTTCAATAAGATTTAATTTAATTTAATTTAACTTTATTTTAATAGTTGACTTACGTATGAGATTCACCCTGTAAGTTCACTATAACCCTTTTAAGTGTTTGTATCCTAAAAAATAAAAATCCATCTCTGTGAAATGTAACTTACTGTTATCAGAAATGTTATCAGTGCTCATATGTTTATTAGGTATAATGGTAGCTGGCTTATGTGTTGCATCTTTGTATATCATCTAGTCTTAAGACCTCAAACTAGTAGTTTGACTCACTAATTCTCATAATTTTCTATAAGGTAAAAATAAGTAAGATGTGACTGCCCTCCCTTTAGGATGTGGTAAAGGAATACCCCAAGGCTACCTCTGCATTGAATCACCATTTAAGCTCAGTTTATCTAATATATGTTGATCACATTCCATTCCAGGCAATGTCTCTAGGTTTATAAAAATGAATACAACATGACCCTTGTCTTCTCAGATCATATAATGATTGAGGAAGCCAAGTATATACATCATTTTAATACAGTCTGTTGAGCATTCTGAGATATGTGTAGGATGATATTGAAACCCTGAATAGGGACATTCAAACCAGCTTGAGGAGGAGGTTAGGCCAATGAAGAAATACTTGAAGAGATAATGCCTATCAAATGTGAGTAGGAGACAGCCAGGCCAAAAAAAAAAAAAAAAAAAAAAGATGTGGAGCTTCATAGAGCAGCAGGGAAAGGGGTTTTAAGTCACAGATATGATTAAAATGAAGGTCACCTCTCCTAATGTATGATATGGCAGTGAAAAACAGAATGCTTCCTGAAGAAAAGAGAAGGCTTCCTGAATGAGATAAAGGTTGACAGAAGTCTGAAAGTATAAAAGTAACCCAAAGAAAGAATCGAGAAAGAATGTTTTCTAAATAGAAAGAATAACACCCAAAGATTGTGTTCATAAGCTTGCTTGACGTCCATTTGTATGGCATCAGTGAAAATAAATTTAAGAATCAATGGTCCTTTTGTTCTCATTCTCTACATTGTAAGTAGTCAATGCATTGATTTCTACCTCTTTGAACTCTGAGTAAAATCATATAAACATAAAATTGCAAAACTGAAGGAAATGTAGTTTCTACTTCATTCAGACTCTCATTTTCTAGATGAAGAAATTGAGGAAGCTCAGAGGGGTGATATGACTTGTTCAAGGGTGAGCTGTTGGTAATTTTCAGAGCCTCAGTAAGATCCAATACCCCCATATAAGCAGAAAAACTTAAAAACTGAAGTATTTTAGTATTGCCTCCCTCAACACTGCAGATTACCATTAGAGACAGTAAAGTCTAGAGGTTAAAAGTGTTGGCTCTAGAGTTAAAATATTTGCTTTCAGCAAGTACATGTCAAGTGACTTTAGGCAAGTGATATAATCTCTTTTTGCTTCAAATCTATCATCTACAAAATAGGGGATAATAATGTAAAATGCTTGGATCACTACCTAACACATAATAAACACTCCATAAATGTGCTATTACTATCTGTCTTTAGGCAATCAAGTATTAGCATACATGTATAGATGGTGGTATGGGCACTTTTGAAATTGATTTTATTATCCAAATCATTTTTAAAATATTGTTGTAATGACTATCACATCACCTATTTTACCAAAACCTTTCTAATTTAAAATGTTTTAGAAGTGCCATGTACACAGAGCCCAAATTATATGATTTTAAATTATTATCATTAATGGAAAATATTAAATTTTTATAAATTAAGTAATATGAAATACTGGTTAAAGGATATTCAAGTAGAAATTGGAAATCTGTCTATTAATTTGAAATGTGAAAAACGTTCCTACCTAAACAAAATTGTCTATGAATCTGTTTCTTGTACGAGAATATAGGAATGGCTATATAGCCTTGCATCTGATCCCAATCTTATGTTCCAGTACCCCTACTATATAAATAATACAACAGATTAAAACTGAAAGCAAAGTGGTATAATATCCATATTTTACAGAAAAAAAAAAAAAGATCAGTACAGCCCTGCATTTCAGAAGGATGATGGCTTTCATTCATTTGGCAAAACCACTTTAAGGACATTTTTATTCTTAAAAAGTTTTGGTCTGATATAAATTTCCTATCCAGTGGATATTAGACTTTTACTGCAGAGCTTTTGGACATTAGATAGCTACATATGACATGAGATACCTCAGTGCTTCCAAAGTCATTATATTCACTGCTAATGAATTGAAACCTTTAGATCTATAATGTGATTCATAAATCAAAGCAACATTTTATACACATTTATATGATCTACAGTTGTGCAAACAGAAATTAACTAAATAGAACTATTACCATCTTGGGAAAAATATGAATTTGTTTTGCAATTTAAATTACAAAGATTAAAAAAAATAATTTGCTATGTTTGGAAGTATAAGTAATTTATAAAATGCAGAGGATATGATTTTTAAAATAGAGGTTTACAGTATATGACCTATAAATAAAACTGTTACATAAAATACCCAGTGACCAGGTAGTCACATTTCACAAATCATAGATTACTGGGTTTTCTTAACACAATAATATCCTCAGTGTTTCTGTATTATGGTATAAGTTTCTAGATACTATTATAAAAAACTTTTATTTATTTATTTTCTTCTATTTAAAAAAATATAGTAGTAATAAATGTTCAAAGCTTACAAGTTTAGATTATATTATTTAGGGAGCAAAATTTGACAACTCCCTTCTCTTCTTTTGGAGAAAGAATTATAAAGGAAACCAGATATCATGAATCTATTTTATTTTACTTTTTTTTTTAATAGATCTTTATTGGAGTATAATTGCTTCACAATACCGTGTTAGTTTCTGTTGCACAACAAAGTGAATCAGTCATATGCATACACATGTCCCCATATCCCCTCCCCATTGAGCCTCCCTCCCATCCTCCCTATCCCACCCTTCTAGGTCATCACAAAGCACTGACCCAATCTCCCTGTGCTATGCTGCTGCTTCCCATCAGCCAACTATCTTACATTCGGTAGTGTATATATGTCGATGCTACTCTCAGCCCCAGATTCGCATTCCCATCCCATGTCATCAAGTCCACTCTCTATGCCTACCTCTTTATTCCTGCCCTGCAACTAGGTTCATCAGTACCATTTTTTTTATATTCCATATATATGCGTTAGCATATGGTATCTGTTTTTCTCTTTCTGACTTACTTCACTTTGTATGACAGACTCTAGGTCCATCCACCTCACTACAAATAACTCAATTGTGTTTCTTTTTAAGGCTGAGTAATATTCCATTGTATATATGTGCCACATCTTCTTTATCCATTCATATGTGGATGGACATTTAGGTTGGTTCCATGTCCTGGCTATTGTAAATAGTGCTGCAATGAACATTGTGGTGCATGTCTCTATGAATTACAGTTTTCTCAGGGTATATGCCCAGTAGTGGGATTGCTGGGTCAATGGTAGTTCTATTTTTACTTTTTTAAGGAACCTCCATACTGTTCTCCATAGTGGCTGTATCAATTTACATTCCCACCAACAGTGTAGGAGGGTTCCCTTTTCACCACACCCTTTCCATCATTTATTGTTTCTAGCTTTTTTGATAATGGCCATTCTGACTGGTGTGAGGTGATACCTCATTGTGGTTTTGATTTGCATTTCTCTAATAATTAGTGATGTTGAGCATCTTTTCATGTGCCTCTTGCCCATCTGTATGTCTTTCTTGGTGAAATGTTTATTTAGGTCTTCTGCCCATTTTTTAACTGGATTGTTTGTCTTTTTGATATTGAGCTCCATGAGCTGTTTGCATTTTTGGAGATTAATCCTTTGTCTGTTGTTTGATTTGCAAATATTTTCTCCCATTCCAAGGGCTGTCTTTTTGTCTTGTTTATGGTTTCCTTTGCTGTGCAAAAGCTTTTAAGTTTAATTAAGTCCCTTTTTTTTTTTTTAAATTTCTGTTACTCTAGGAGGTGGGTCCAAAAAGTTCTTGCTGTGGTTTATGTCAAAGTGTTTTTCCTATGTTTTCCTCTAAAAGTTTTATAGTGTCTGGTCTCACATTTAAGTCTTTAATCCATTTGGAGTTTATTTTTGTGTATGGTGTTAGGTAATGTTTTAATTTCATTCTTTTACATGTAGCTGACCAGTTTTCCCAGCACCACTTATTGAAGAGGCTGTCTTTAAATGGACAACCACAAAGAAATGGACAAATTCTTGGAAAGGTACAATTTTCCAAGACTGAACCAGGAAGAATTACAAAATATAAACAGACATATCACAAGTAATGAAATTGAATCCATAATTAAAAATCTTCCAACAAACAAAAGTCCAGGACCAGATGGCTTCACAGGGGAATTCTGTCAAACATTTAGAGAAGAGCTAACACTGATCCTTCTCAAACTCTTCCAAAAAATTGCAGAGGGAGAAACACTCCCAAATTCATTCTACGAGGCCATCATCACCCTGATACTGAAACCAGAAAAAAATATCCCCCAAAAAGAAAATTACAGACCAATATCACTGATGAACATAGATGTAAAAATCCTGAACAAAATACTAGCAAACAGAATCCAACAGCACATTAAAAGGATCATACACACCATGATCAAGTGGGATATATCCCAGGGATGCAAGGATTCTTCAATATATGCAAATCAATCAACGTGATACAACACATTAACAAATTAAGGAATAAAAACCATATGATCATCTCAATAGATGCAGAAAAAGCTTTTGACAAAATTCAACAGCCATTTATGATAAAAATTCTCCAGAAAATGGGCATAGAGGGAACCTACCTCAACATAATAAAGGCTGTATATTACAAACCCACAGCAAGCATTGTACTCAATGGTGAAAAACTGAAAGCATTTCCACTAGAATCAGGAGCAAGATAAGGATGTCCACTCTCGTCACTCTTGTTCAACATATTTTTGGAAGTCCTAGCCACAGCAATCAGAGAAGAAAAAGAAATAAAAGGAATACAAATTGGAAAAGAAGAAGTAAAACTGTCACTTTTTGCCAATGACATGATACTATACATAGAAAATCCTAAAGATGCCACCAGAAAACTACTAGAACTAATCAAAGAATTTGGTAAGGTTGCAGGATACAAAATTAATGCACAGAAATCTCTGGCATTCCTATACACCAACAACAAAAAATCAGAAAGAGAAATTAAGGAAACACTCCCATTTACCATTGCAACAAAAAGAATAAAATACCTAGGAATAAACCAGCCTAAAGAGGTGAAAGATTTGTACTCAGAAAACTATAAAACACTGATGAAAGAAATCAAAGATGACAAAACAGATGGAGAAATATACCATGTTCTTGGATTGGAAGAATCAATATTGTGAAAATGACTATACTACCCAAAGCAATCTACAGATTCAGTGCAATCCCTTTCAAACTACTAATGGCATTCTTCACAGAATTAGAACAAAAAATCCTACAATTCATATGGAAACACAAAAGACCCTGAATAGCAAAAGCAATCTTGAGAAAGAAAACTGGAATTGGAGGAATCAGGCTCCTGGGCTTCAAACTATACCACAAAGCTACAGTAATCAAGACAGTACAGTACTGGCACAAAAACAGAAATATAGATCAATGGTACAGGATAGAATGCCCAGAGATAAACCCATGCACATGTGGGCACCTAATTTATGTCAAAGGAGGAATCTATTTTAAAAACCCACTTTCAGGTAATAGCTAGAGTATATTTTCTCTCTCCACACTGTTCTACTATGAGAACTACTAGGTAAAACTAATTTCTAGGTACCCCATGGTTTACATTTATGACCTGATTATTTTATGCCCACAATAAGTTACCAAGAAAGGCATAGAGACTATACAATTTAGAAAGGCATTCATTACATGTGGGGTAGTATCCACCAGTGAAACCATCTGATCCTGGGCTTTTCTTTATTGGAAGGTTTATGATTGCTCATTCAATCTCTTTACTGTCTGTTCAGATTTTCTATTCCTCCATGATTCAGTTTTGGTAGGTTGTATGTTTTGGGGAATTTATCCATTTTTTCTAGGTTATCCAATTTGTTTGTGTGTAATTGTTTATAGTAGTTTCTTATGATCCTTAGTATTTATGTGGTGTCAGTGTAATGTTGCCTCTTTCATTTCTGATTTTATTCATTTGAGTCTTCTCTCTTTTTTTCTTAGTCTAGATAAAGGTTTGCCAATTTTGTTTATCTTTTCAAAAAACCAGCTTTTAGTTTTGTTGATCTTTTCTATTGTCTTTTTAGTCTCTCGGTCCTTTGTTTCCATTCTGATTGTTATTTTCTTCACCTCTACTAACTCTGGGCTTAGTTTTTTCCTTTTCTAGTTCCTTGAGGTGTAAAGTTAGATTGTTTATTAGAAATCTTTCTTTTTTCTTAATGTAGTCGTTTGTCCCTCTCAGAACTGCTTTTGTTGCAGCCTGTAAGTTTAGGTAGGTTTTGTTTACATTTTCATTTGTCTCAAGATATATTTCTGCTTTGACCCATTGGCCGTTCAGGAGCATGCTGTTTAATCTCCACATATTTGTGAATTTTCCAGTTTTCCTCATTATTGATTTATTTCACAGTGTGTGTGTGTGTGTATAAAATCACGTTGTACACTTTAAATCTATTATATTTTTTATTTGTCAATTGTACCTCATTAAAGCTGGAAAAAATAAACTTCGCCTTCTCAGCTTAAAAATATACATAAAAATTAAACTAAATTAAATTTTTAAAAAGGTCTTCAACATCTGAGATTGAAACAAGAGACTTTCTTCTTAAGACTTGGTCAATCAAAACAAAAGCAAAACCCAGCAGCTAACAAAAACTAAAATCTGCATGCCTCAATCATTTTTATTAATTGTTATTAATTGAAATTTTACTAAGTTCAATATGCTTCAAGATGTTTTAAATGTGCATTTTCATATCAGAAGTCAGGCATCAATTAAAAAACAATCTATTGACAGCTAATTTTCTATGTCTATCATTTATGATTTCACTTTCTTTTGTATCACTTTATAATATCCTCCTAAAGTTATTCTGTCACAAATTTTTAAGTTTGCATATGAAACTTCTTTGTCTTGACCAATGATTGTGTTATATAGATTGTAAACATTGTCCTCATAGTGACCGGCTTCCTTGAAAGAATGGTATATGTGGGACTTCCTTGGTGGCACAGTGGTTAAGAATCCGCCTGCCAATGCAGGGGACATGGGTTCAAGCCCTGGTCTGGGAAGATCTCACATACCATGGAGCAACTAAGCCCATGCACTGAGCGTGCGCTCTAGAGTCTGCGAACCACAACTACTGAAGCCCACGGGCCTAGAGCCCGTGCTCCGCAACAAAGAGAAGCCACCGCACTGAGAAGCCCATGCACCCCAACAAAGAGTAGCCCCCGTTCACCGCAACTAGAGAAAGCCCACACTCAGCAAAGAAGACCCAAAGCAGCCAAAAATAAATTAATTAAAAAAAAAAAAGAATGGTATGTGTGAGTGTGTGTGTGTCTGTATGTCTGTGCCTATATCCATGTGTATGTGTGTATATGTGTGTTTCTGCAAACATGATAGAGGGAAGGAGAGAAAGAGGGAGAGAGGGAGAAAAAACACTAACTTTTATTGAGGAGAGAATTCAAGTCAAATAAGTGAGGTATACTAAAATTCAAGGAAGGGAAGTGTATATTAACTCTTCATTCCTAGCCTAACCACCAATATATAAATTAATGAGACTTCCTTAAATTTTAATTTGAGGCTAGGTTTGAAAAACATTTCTGTAGTAAACAATACATATATTGACCTATTAAAAGTGTAGTTTATTTCAAGCATAACTGAATTCCTTAAATATGGAACAACTTCTGGAAAACAGCCTTTATTACACTTGATATAATTCAAATAAAAGTTAATCAATTCTTAAGGAGTGCAAGTTGTTTTTTTTTTCCTATTGTGACCTTTTATTCCATTTCAAAACCCTTATTTTGGCTTCTATTATTATTGTTGTCGTTGTTGTTGGCTTGAGTTGGCTAAAGATTCTTTTGCAGCATCTTATTAAAGAGGAAAGAACATTAACTTTCATTGGAAAACAAAAATTACATCTTCATTCAAAATTGTGTTATGGGAGCATTCTCTTACTTTAATAAACATGTTTTTGTTTGTACCATTAACTGTGAGTCATTTGGATCTACAGAAAATAAAATCAATGCCTGTGACTTACAGTTTTATTTTCACTAAGGCCTCATCAGTAAGATGGAAAAAAAAATAAAGACAAAAATTCTAGCTCCTGATTTTCTTCTCCCTCTCAGTAAATACAGCCATCTCTCAGTAATATTTTCCATTTTGGAGGCACATCACCAAGAAGGTAATTTGTGAAAGGTAATTTGTCAGGACTTGTGATTATGTATTTCTTGGACCCATTTGATTTCCACCAAAGTCTTTCTCCCTGATTTTCTGGCTTTAAGATTTATTTTCAAATTCCTTTTGTATTTACAAATGATGTGCTTGACAGATATGTTACAAGGATTGTTATACATGCAATAGAGTGTTTTAAAAAATTACTCACTTTGCTTATAAGCCAGTTTATTGTCCTTTGTGCAAAGTAACAAGCCGTTCTGTCATGGATGAAAGATCTTGATTTGAGTGTTTACAGCGTACAACTCCTTCATGGCTGAAAGCTTCTAGTGATTTCAATCTTTCTGTCACCCATACAAATTCCGTATCTACATATAGAGTCTGATTACAATAGGTAAAGATTTATTTTTCAATTATTAGTTGCAATAGTTTCTTGATTAAATGTCTCTATTGCTAAGAGAGCTCCATCCTTTCAAGACCTCTACCACCCCTTCCACCATCACCCTTTAACCAGCTGCCATCAGAAAAATCATTACTTGACAATAAAACACCATTTCAGAAAGATTTTTGTTTGGATTGGGGCTGTCAGCTTATTTTAAATTAATTCTTTGATTTTTAACGTATCACTCAAGTTTAAAGACATTATATGTGACAATTCTGACTGTCAATTCTAAATGTAAATAGTTATACATTTAGAGAATTTTAAGGTTCATACTAGGGGTGTTCTTATTATGAATGAATAAACCAGGTTCTTACAATGGAAAAGCTACTGTCTGGGAGTGAGCTACTTATACTGACATTTTGGAACTACCACAGTTCCATTTACTAAAATGTTAACATAGTAGTTTAACGGCAGGGGAAAATCTGACTCAATGCCTTTCTTAGCCAAAAAAACAGATTGGATAATGAAAAATCCTTATTGACAATAGGAAACACCCTGTTACATTTGCGATTACAGTGTTCCTCTTAATCCAGTATCTCAGTATGTGTTATTACCCTTGCAATCCTTATATTAATCTGCACTAATTGGGGTAATTCTTGCTCCCATTTTGAGAACTGGGAAATGAAAAAGTAACTTTTTTCAAGGTCACGTATTATATCTATGATAGAAACTGAAACAAAAATTTATCATTGCACGTTCCGTGCAATGTGTTTCTTAAGGAATTTCTGTCATTATTCTCAGTCAACTCTCTTAACCACTGAATAACTGCTTCTGACAAATCAATGAAGGTAACTACCAAGTCAAATCTAACACAGAGAAAGCAATAATAATAAACACCTAGCAGATGCATGGTGCTTGGCACTTTACAAAGTATTTTCACACCCATTATCTCATTTTTTTTAGAACAACCTTAGAAGCATGTAAGGTAGGTATTTTAATCCTTATTTTAGAGGTGTGGAATGTAAAACTCAGAGAGGTTAAATTACTCAGCCAAAATCACAGAGCTAGGAAGTAGAAGAGCCAGGATTCTAATGTAGATCTTTTGCCTCCAAACACTGCAATTTTAATACTAAAATATAGTGCCATCCAAAAACTTATAATTTGTAACTAGACAAATATCGAAGCATACTTGTCAAAACTCAAACATCATTTATCAGATAATTTCATTTTTGTTAAATGTACCTTATTCACAAAACTATGCATGTTAAGAAACAAAATATTCAGAAAACATAGATTTGAGAAACTGTTGTATCTGAGTATCTGTTCTATCCAATTATTTATATCCTAATGAATTTTCATATCTGTTATTTAGTTATCTAAGATGAATATTACTAACCACATTTTATATGTGAAGAAACAGACTCAGAAAGTTTTAATAACTTACCTCAGATTGCAGTTCGTAACTTGGTGGAGCCAGTATTCAAACCAATATCTGTCTTGTCCTCTAAGGCTTTGCTTTTTCCTAAGTCATGTAAACAGTCAATAAAAGAGTTATTTTATTGATGGTGGAATCCTTTCTCAACATATACATATATCAAACCATCATGTTGTACACTTTACATATATTGCAATTTTATTTGTCAACTATACTTCAAAAAATTTGGAAAAAAGTTACTTTGATATTGTAGGCTTCCCTGTACAGGAACTAGTTGTATATTTCGCATATAAATGTTTTTGTTAAATATATTGCTAACTCTAACTGGGATTCCTCAAATACTTAAGAATTCAAGATCAGAGATATCTTGCAGAGCTTAAGGGTTATAGGGAGGGATTTAATGATAAGCTTGAGATGTATTCATACTTTTATTCTATATTTTAGAGTAAATGTGGAATAAACCTTTGCTGAGAATTTGTGTCAAACACTCTCCTGGACTCTGAGGATACAGAGATGTTTAAATCATGGTTCCTTCCCTTTAGAAGCTAATAGGAAATTAATTCATTCACTTATTCAAGAAGTATTTATTGAGCATCTAATAGAAAGATGGGAACAAAGAAAAAAAGGTGTATATCTACTTCAAAAGTTCGGTCACTCATAAAATAGAAGGGACTTACTTTCTAAAAGTCCTTAAGCATTCTAGGTTTTCATCTTTAAAGTTCCATGTCAACTTTAAAATATTAGTTAAAAGAATCCCTTTCAAATGCTCCAAAACAAAGAGCAACGTTATTTACACTCATTCATGCTGCATAATGAATGTATATTGAAAGTCACCATCTGCCCAGTTTTGCTTAGTGACAAAGTGTTGTCAACACTGTTAATTACCAAAATCAGAAAGGATTTTGGATAGTTGAACTTCAATGTGACATCTTGGCCCAATTTACATATTACAGGAAATATGAGTCTTAACGATAATATATGTATGTGGTCATTTTAACTTATCCCAATAACCTCTGTTTATCTGGTCAAGCAAACAAAATATTCTAAGAAATTCCCTACCTTCATGTCCTGAGTTTTGTAAATCAATTAGTCAATAGCTCAGAGGGGATGAAATTAATCCATAAGGAAAGTACAAGGCTAAAAAACCAATAAATGCCTCTTATATCCCTCTCTCTGTATAATAGTTTAACCTCAGTTCTCTGCTTTGTTGGCAGAGACTGTGAAATTAGATAATTCCTACCTTTATATGCTTCCAGTAATAATACTTTTACTAGTATGAGAATTTCAAGACACAATAAGTAAACCTTATGACATTTCTTCTTTTCTTTACCATTGCTGATGTCAATGTGTCAATAAAAGTTAGAATGTCTGATTCCTCCTAATCCTCCAATGCTTATAAAGCGACACATTTTATTTACACTTTTAAAATGCATATTTAATTCTTTTATTCTGTGAACATCAATATTTTTCTGCTCAGTGGATGAATATTGAGTAGGGCAACTTGCCAGCTCTCCACTGGAGAACTGGGATCTGGCACTCCCTACACTTTCAAAACACGCTCAAGCAAAGCTCCTTGTTCACATAGGGCTCACATTAAAAAGCAAACTCAAAATATCTTCAAACAACACGAGACACCCTGCTTTATGTACTTAAAGAAGGTCAGTAGTCTTTCTCATGCCAAGGAAAGCATATGATTTAAATTTCAGAACATGATTTCATCTAAAACTTGCAAAAATGTTTTTATTTGACTGGAAAGTTAAAGAAGAAAAGAAAGTTGTTGCTGTTTGCATATGTTAACTCAATACCTTCAGACATTTCTCTAACAACCACAAACTCTTGAATTCTCTATGGTGGGCAATGTAATTTTTCTTAAGCTAGTAGACTTGGGCTTCTCTGGTGGCGCAATGGTTGAGAATCCGCCTGCCAATGCAGGGGACACGGGTTTGAGCCCTGGTCTGGGAGGATCCCACATGCCGCGGAGCAACGGGGCCCGTGAGCCACAAGTACTGAGCCTGTGCGTCTGGAGACTGTGCTCCACAACAAGAGAGGCCGCGACGGTGAGAGGCCCGCGCACCGCGATGAAGAGTGGCCCCCGCTCACCGCAACTAGAGAAAGTCCTCGCACAGAAACAAAGACCCAACACAGCCAAAACTAAAATAAATAAATAAATTAATTTAAAAAAAGTTAGTAGGCTTTCAAAAGACATTTTGTACTTTTGTGATAAAATAGCTTATCTACCAACCAAATAAAGAGGTTTTGAAACTCCAGGGCAAATCGCAGTAGGTGTGGTGGTGAGGGAACAACTTTATGAACATACACAAGAACAGCATGTTTAAGCTCTTAATTTTATTACCGTAAATTTATTTTCATTTGTCTCTGTAACACAGCAGGAACAGAAGAGGGAGATTGCGTGCAAGCGAACAAAAATAGCTCATTTAAGTGCATAAGTTCTGTAGATGTAAAATTAAGCTCTCCTTATTTTCAAAGCTCAGAAAGTTTTAAAGTAAATCATTAGATCTCTCTCGTTACCAATGACATGTTTCCATCTATTACCTTGTTTTCATTCTTTCTCCTCTTGAACATGCCAATTTGTACAAACAGAAAAGACACTGAACCAAATTTTTAAAACTTGAAAGTTCTTCTCCAATTCCCTTTGTGTGAACCAGAATACAGTCCAAAGGGGAGGCAGGTCATCCCAGTTTTTTTCTTTTTTTCAATTTCTTTAAAATTTTCTTTTCTGTTATTTTTTTAATAAAGATTGTATATGTTTAAGATGTGCAACATGATGATTAGATATATATATATGCATAGTGAAAGGATTGCTACTATATTCATTGCAGCATTATTCACAATAGCCAACACATGGAAACAACCTAAGTGTCTATTCGTTGATGAATAAAGAATTTGTGGCACATATATGCAATGGAATATTATTCAGCCTTAAGAAAGAAGGTGATCTTGCCATTTCTGACAATATGGATGAACTTGGAAGACATTACACTAAGCGCAATAAGCCAAACGCAGAAAAAGAAAAACTGCATAATCTCACTTATATGTGGAATCTAAAAAAGTCAAATGCATAGCAGCAGAGAGTAGAATAGTGGATACCAGGGCAGGGAAGTGGATGAGATGTTGGTCAAAGGGTACAAGTAAAAGGGTCTGAGGTGACCAGTATAATCAATTAGAGTTGTTAATCTAGTTGTCTAGTGTTTTCACAACAGAGTAAGACTTTAGCTACTTACCAACCCAATGGGTTAAAAAGTTTAAAATTTTATTAAATCCTTAGTATCGTTATTCATATTTATTTAATAGCTACTGTGTGCAGTACATTAGAATCCACCCCAGTCAAATACAACATCAAATTGGTCTGAATGCAATTTTCTTGGAATTTTTAACCAGTTGTTTTGACATAATATAGACATGAACTAAGTTCTAGAAGTTCAAATTTCTTGAGTTTTTCTTATTTATTCTTGGGGTTTTCTTGTCCCATTAGCAATTTCATAGAACATTTGCATATGAAAGAATATGGTATTTCCCTTCAAGTTTCCCACATGCATAGATGATGCTTTCGCAAACCATGTCAACTCCTTATATTTCCACTATCACTTGGGCACAAGCGATATCTGTGGAGATTATATATATCTGCCTTCAAAAAGCAATGATGCTGAAGGCAGTTGTTTTTAATAAGCAGAATAGTTTTCCTTGCCAAGATAAGAAATGGTTAATAAAAGCATCTGGATGAGATGAAATTACAACAGCATCCCATCCTCTACCTTTCTCAATGCTCTATCCTCCATCCCTCTGTATTTTTTATCTTTTACTAAGTTTCTAAAGAATGGGAATTATGATGGTGCTACAGTAGTTCCTGCCTTCCCTAATACCTACCACCATATTTTGTTTAGGAATTGTTAACATGATTTTTAGCATTGTTAAATTACAAATTCTACAGTCTACTTTATCCTTTATGTCTTCCAGTATAAGAAACCAAAGAATATTAAGGTTTTGTACTTGTGACTGCTATTATGAGGAAATCAGAAGATAGGTATGTCTCAAAGGAACTTTTCAAGTTAGGAGGATGTGCTTCTTTCATTGTTTTTCTTTAACTGAGCCATCTTAAATTCATTTGTTCAATACTGAATCAATTTAGAAATCCACATCTTCACTTTCCTTTGTCTTCTCTTTTTAAATTTTCTTTTCTCTGTCAATTCTTAAGCTTAGAATTTTGTAGCCACTTGAGTAGTTTTTCTCCATCTCTTATGCCCAGGCAATACTCAAGTCTTGTTAGCATTATTTAGACATGTTTATACCTTAACTTTCATTTCCAGAGAAAATATGTCATTCTAAAACACTATTCCCCTGTGAATGGATTATTACAGCCTACTTGTCTCTACAGTCTTTTTTCTCCCTGATTAAGCCCACTCAGTAAACCATGGCTAATCTAATTTCCTTTAAATGATACACCCATCATCTCATTCATCTTCTCAAAAACCTATGGTATTTCCCTATTTACCAGTACTACTCTGCATGACTTCCAAAGCCTTCTATAATTGGATGATCCTTAGCTTAATGTTCAAGTCAATTTCCCACTTTTCCATAACACAATTACTCCGCTTTCATCAGGCTATTTTCTACACTGTGCTGCTCATGTTATCCAAATAACCTTCAAGGTTCAAGAAGGTCACAGCTCCTCCATGAATTCTTCTCTCTGTGCCACAGCCTATACTGAGTAATTTCCTTCACAACCCTCCTTTATGACTCCTTGTGTTGGCACTTAATTTTATAGTCGTGAATTTTAAAAATTATTATAAATGTTATGTTATTTTCATCTTATCTTCCTAACCAAAGTAGGACGGCATGGGCCATTATTCATTTTCTTGCAGATGTTCTACACAACCGAGAATATCATTATATACGTACTAGATCCTCAATGAATATCGATTGATAAAGAAACTGTCAATATTTATTGATAAGGAGAGTTAAATGAGTTAAATCTCACTTCTGAATTTTTGACTTACTGCCATCAGATCATCCACCCAGCAAATGAGCACACTTGCCACGTACACCTTCTTCCATCATTTAATTTAACAGGAGAACACAAGTGTTTCCTTGCTTAATATGGCCTGCCAATTTATAAAACTTTACCAAAATTGAGCTAATAATTTATGCTTTAAAAACAGACTTTGGCAATTTTGAGATTCTGTATATTGTGTAGATTGACAGTCATCATCTATTTTACACTGTGGTGGTTGACATTTCTATAGCATACAGATCAGACATGCTATTATTTTTCTTTTCATCATCACATGTGTAGCCTCCCATTCTGAAATTCATAGTTTACAAAGATATATAACACACCTATATTTTTCAGTTCCAGTCTTAATCACAAACTTTCAGAGTAGGACAGAACCTTAGAGTTTATCTAATTCAAATGACCAGTCTAATGCTTGAATCTTTTATATGAAAGTTATTCATTTATTCAACACATAGTCACTGAACACCTCACATGTACTAGTCACTAAAGCAGATAGCACTTGACTACACATAGTAACTTGCAACTCTCAATGGCGTGAAGCCACCCATTCTATCAGATAATGCCTTGTTGGAGAGGTCTCCCTTGTATTTCCCTGAAATATGCTCTCTGGAATTTCCTTTGTTTATCTCATTTTAGTTATTAGGACACTATAAAACAATTCTAGTATCTGTTCTGCAGGACAAGCCATTAGTATTTAAGATAACTCTCATGCTACCCTACAGTAATATTTCTCTTCTCTCTGTCACAACACTTCAACTCTTTCCAGTTTCCCAATGATCTGGTTCCAAGTCTCCTCACCACCCTGATTGTTCTGCCCTAAATATGTTCCAGTGCTGTTCTTATCAAGCTTATCAGATTTAATGACCATATTTTGCTACATCCCCTTTACTGAAATTAAACTCATAGGTAATATAGCCTACCTACACACATCACCTATAAAAGTCTATATAATTCTTGAACTTTAATATAAATGAGACATTCAATGAAATAGATTTATAATAAATAACATATTTTGCAATGTGTAAGTTACAACTAAAAACTTTTTTAAGACAAAAATCACCCAAGTTTTCAAAGTGTCCCCTGGGGGTCAGCAGCCACCCCCACAATGCCCTTTTCCAGCGGGTCTAAAGTTTTTTAAAATAAGGTGACTAATTTTGAATGCAGCCCTTCGTATGTAATCTAACGTACTCATAAAGAGTAAAATTATCTTTTGCTTCTTCTACGTACTGCACTTCTATTATCACAGTCTAAAATCAGAGGACCTTTCTTATTCACTCTTTGGGATTATTATTAAATAAAATCCCAAAGTCCTTTAACATGGATTTCTAAGTGTGAAGCCATGTCATTTTGCTTTTATACTTAAAAATTTTTAATATGCAAATTCAGCACATATTCCCATTAAATGTCACCATGCTAGATTTGGAACATTGCCCCAATCTATTGAGATTTTTGAATCATGTTTGTTATGTTTCATATTCATTCTGCTTCCCAGTTTAATTTCATCTCTAAATTTCATCAATATTCCTTTTATGTCCTTATCAAAAAAAAAAAAAAAGACTGGGAGAGAGAACCACTTAGCTAACTTCTAGGAAATGTACTGAGAATATTATAGCAGAGTTGAGACAACATGGCTATCTATTTAAGAATGCTTGCTCTAGAGTCAGCACTGGGTGCAAATCAAAGCATTGCTACTTTACTGGCTGTGCAAACTTGGAAAACTCTGTGCCTCAGTTTCCTCATCAGCCAAATGGGGTTGAATACAGTACTTCCATAGACTTGTTTTAAAGAACTAAGATAATCTTCTGTGGGTCTGGTGCTTGGCAAATGCTCAGTAAATGTTTTAATGTTTCAAGAGCTCAAGTCATGTACTTGTTACCATGTTGAGTCACTAGCCCAGCCATTGTTCTGGTTGAATCAACTATGTACAAATCTGGGAAACATTTTCCCCCAATGAATAAATTATTTATTGCTATGCAAAAAATTACCCCAGAACATAATAGCTTAAAACAACACACATTCATTATCTCACAGTTTTTGTAGATCAGAAAAATCTGGGCACAGCTTATGTGCGTTTCTATGGCTCAGAGTGTGTTATCAGGCTGCAAACAAGATGTCAGCCTGGGCTGTGGAGTCATCTCATAGCTCACCTGGGGGCAGGGGAGGGGGAATCCACTCCCACTCATGTGGCTGTAGGCAGGCTGACATCAAGTCCTTTACCAAGTGAGTCTCTCTAAAAGGCAACTCACAACGTGGCAGCTGGCTTCTCTCTCACAGTGAGCCAGTGAGAGAAGGGGGGAGATGGACGTCACAGTCTTTTGTAAATTACTCATGGAAGTGACATCCCATCATCTTTGCTGTATTAAATTGATTAGAGTCTAGTCACTAGGCCAGTCAAATGCCTAGTGGGGATTATATAAGAGTATGGAAACTAGGAGGCAGAGCTCATTGGGGACCATCTCAGAGGCTATGTACCACAACTAGCAAGATGCTGGCAGGGCAAAATAGGAAGGCTGGGGATCACCCAGATTGGGGTAGCTTTCCAAATCACTCAGTGGCCAGGCACCGAGACTGTAGCATATTGACTTACCTCATGCCACACTCACCACTTTTATGGTACTGGCAAAGGCCCAGAAAAGAATATTGTAGCGGACACAGTGCAATGGGGGAAAGGACACTGGCCTGGTTGGAATCTCGCCTCTGTCACTTCCTAGCTATTTTACTTCACTAAACCTGAGTGTCTTCATCTATAAAATTGAAAGAATGTCCTCTGTTACACAGATTCGTTGTGAAGTATAGGATAATATACGTAAAATCTGTAGTGCAACACAGGTTATCAAAACCTGGAAGCTATTATAAACAAATATATATATGATATATATATCATATTTTATATGTACTATATATATAATATTTTATATGTACGATATATATCATATTTTATATGCACGATATATATATCGTATATCTATTTAAATAGATGCAAATATATGTAAATAATAATTTTTAATTTAAAAAATATATGTGATGTACACACAGGTTCTGGCAAAGTTCCCGATACATAGTAGTTATCCATGTAAGTGTTTGGTGAATGAGTTCGGTCTCCTATCCTTCCATTCTGCCTCTTTGTCACACTAGAATGACAATTCATTGAAGGGAAAGACTTTATGTCCCATTAATCTTGGTATTTCCTAATATCTAATGCCTTCTAGCATATCACAGGCATGTAACAAATCCTTGTTGAATAAATACAACCATTAATCATTAATCATTCACACTGCAATCTACCTTATTGTCCTAGCATCTTGCCCATTTTTTTCCATTTTTTTCACAAGCATATCTGTGATCATTTCAAACGCATATTCCATAATAGGGCTCTTTAGTTAGAGGACATATTGTAAAGTAATTGTTTCTTCTTTAATTTATATCCCAAAGAACAGTATGATATGGTCTACCTGAAGGAAATTAGGATATGAGCAAAATCAGTATTCTGCATTCTTCCCTCATTTCCAGCTTTTTCTCTTTTCAAAATATTTTAACCATTTTCTCCCCTTCTATTCTCTTCCTCATGTCCTTTTCCTCTAAGCAATCCTTCCTGTCTTTGATCCTCCTGATTCTGATGACAAGTAATAGTTTAATGTATATTCATGTATTTACATTTCAAAAGTCCTATTGGAAGAGGAATCCCTAATGGTGAGATGTAATATATTGTGGCACCTAAAGGGGGGCACTTGTAGAAATATTGAGGTTTTCTTCTCTGTCCCTTAAATCTCGACATTTCCTATACTACATTAGTCTATGATAATTATAACTTTAGGGTTTTTAACTAATGGAGATTTTTGTTGTTGCTGTAGTTCAGAGTTCACAGGTAATAATCCTTTTATATATTTTATGTGCCTCCTTTCCATAATTAATTGAAGTAGTTTTCTTTTTTTTTTGTGGTAAGTGGGCCTCTCACTGTTGTGGCCTCTCCCGTTGTGGAGCACAGGCTCCGGATGCACAGGCTCAGTGGCCATGGCTCACGGGCCCAGCCGCTCCATGGCATGTGGGATCTTCCCGGACCGGGGCACGAACCCGTGTCCCCTGCATTTGCAGGCGGACTCTTAACCACTGTGCCACCAGGGAAGCCCTGAAGTAGTTTTAAAAAATAAAATTCAAAGAAAATTAAAATCAGGTCAAGAAAAAGTGGAAAAGTTGATATAGCTGCTATAGTTAAGTATCAAGTTTGCCTCTGTGCTTCCTAGCGGCCAAGGGGAAAAAATTAAATGATTTTTACTATATACTGTACACATATTGTGTGCCAGGAACTTTGCTAGGTGCACTGACATTGTATCTATCTTCACTACAGCCACGGAGAGTAGGTGTTATAATCCTCATCTTACAGATGAAGTTACTGAAGTTGGAAAAATGATCTTGCCCAGTGTCACAAAACTAAACCCTTAAGTGGAGCCAAGATTCAAATCCAAGGACTCTCTGACTTCATAGTCTGCACTCTGATATAGTTCTCAAGGTCAGAAAGGAGGAAATATAATAATTCCAGAGATAAAGGCTTTTGTCATTATATTATAAAATTAATTTTCTGTGTGACATTGTATAAAGGGGACATTAAACAATGTGATGAACAGTGCCCTTCATAACAGATTTACAATAAATGCAGAACGAATATCCGTATAGCTGTTTGGCTATTTTTTTTAATGACCTTTGATAACTGCCTAAAGCATAACATTAAAGTGCAAGCGAGTGAAACTGATTCAGCAAATACTAAGCTAATATGATCCTATGATACAGTCTCCTGGTGGCCTAAGGTGATTCAAGAATAAAACTGAAAGTATGTGAATCAGCCTTCAGAATGCTATTATATTTTATTAGCAAGGGTTTGGATAGAGGCCGAATTCATTTGTTCATTCATTCAGCAAAAGTGCATGGGCCATCTATATGCCAGGCAGTGTGCTAGGTTCTGGGGATCCAAATATATTTTAAAAAATATTTCTACTTCAAAGGGGCTTGCACTTATTTTAGAATTAGATGAGTCAATGCCTGCAATGAAGTAAGTTAATTGCTATAATGGAAGTATGTACGTACTGTACAAAAAAAGATGCTCTTAGGCCTATCTGGTAGAGTCAAAGAAGTGATCATAGTGGAGAAGGTAATGTTTGACTTGACGGTAGCAAAAGTTCTTCCCTCCAAGCTGTGTTCAGTTAGAAGTGGTTGATCAAACAGCATGAAGTTTTGGGGTTCTGATGTACCAGTTAAACAGAGATCCAGGGTCTCTAAAATTTCTGTCAGTATTATTCAACAAACTATGACATGATAAATACTGGAGATACAGTAGTGAGCACAATGGATACTGCCTCTGTCCTCACGAAGTTTTCATTCAATATTTTGGTAGATACAGACATTAAACAAAGAGTCACAGAAATAACCATGCCATTTCACCTGTGGTGAATGCCATGAAATAAAGTTAAGGGGATCTCCATGTATAATAGATCGGACCTAGTCTGGGTAGTCAGAGTTTCCATAAGAAAGTGATAACTTACCTAAAATCTGAAGGATAAGAACTTAACAAGGTCAGGTATCTGTGGGGGTTAAAAGGTGGGAAGACCTGCAGGTAGAAAGCTTTCCAGGCAGAGAGAACAGCATACAAAAAAGGATCTGAGGCATGAACTTATGTAATGTCACTGAAGAAATTAAAAAGGGCCAGTGTGTCTTGGAGCAGAAAAAGCAATGAAAAGAAGGTAGAAATGTAGCTGGAGAACATAAGTCAGATCATGCTGGGTCTCATAGGCTGTGTTAGAGATTTTGGTCTTTATCCTAAGACAGTAGGAAAACACTGGTTTGTTTAAATCAGATCAGTGACATGGCCATATTTGCATTTTGAAAATATCACTCTGGCTGCAGTGTGGAGAGTTTAATGGAGGAGAGCAAAAGTGGTTGCAGGAAAATCAGTTAGGAGGCTACTGTAGTTGT
The DNA here is from genome assembly GCF_951394435.1 of Stenella coeruleoalba. Classification (NCBI taxonomy): domain Eukaryota; kingdom Metazoa; phylum Chordata; class Mammalia; order Artiodactyla; family Delphinidae; genus Stenella; species Stenella coeruleoalba. Next base: position 102,307,111 of record NC_137152.1, on the reverse strand, counting down.
CAAGTCAAGACGAAACAGTAGCTCAGGAAAGGGTGGTAGCAGTGGAGAGGGTGAGAATTGAGTGGATTTGAAAAATGTTAGAAGATAGATATGGGACCTGAAGATGAGGAGCATTGGGTTTCAAGGATAATTCTTAGGACTCAAGTTTACACAGCTGGACTGATGGTGGTGCTATTCATTAAGATAGGAAACAGTAAAAGATCAGGGGCATGGGAGTCACATTCAAGATCTTGAGCTTATACATGCTGAGTTTGAAGTTCTTTCTTGATGTCCAAAATGTCAAGCAGAAAGTTGGCCATGTCAGTTTGGGACAAAGATAAAAAGTTGGGAGGCATTGGTATATATGGTGTAGTTGAGGCTAGGTGTAAGTGGGTATCTAAGTTAGGGAAAGTAATAACTGGGTATCTCTATCCAGTTAAGACACTACAGAACATGGAATAGAATTGTTTATCAATGAACTTTACGGGCTTCCTTTATGTACCCATCTGACATTAGAGTGTGATCTATATACATTTTTACAGTCACTTCTGTCCAATTTAACTACTATCATCAGTGGGCAATGCCCCCAATCAAAGAAAAGATCTATTTTTTGTACAGTGGTTCATCTACTAGCATACTATAAAGTTGTTCCTACAATACATTCTTCCCATATGAATATTTATCTATAACTCTATAGATAACCCTCACACTAACCCTATAGATTGGACAGAATGTTCATCTATAGGTTGGATAGATAATGGAGATTGATGAGCTGTATGTGAGCAGACAAGTAGCTAGCTCTCCAAATATTTTATCCCTGTGTGTACTAGTGTATAAGTGTGTGTTGCGCTGCAGTTCACACTCGAAAACCCCCTTTCTGCAGCTTCCAAGTTGTCTTCATAAAGTTAAATAAGGGAAAGGAGGGAAAGCCATTAGGGTTTAAGAGAAATTTATTAAGAGCTTATAGTCTTCCAGACACTGTTCTTAGTGGGTTTTATGTATTAACTCATTCAATCATCAAAACTACCCCAGGACATAGGTGTTATTATCCTATGTTTATAGATAAGGGAATAAATCCAAAGAAGGTATACTAACTGACCCAGTTCCAAGACCAGAAAACCACAGAAACAGAATCAAACCATGTTATGTGACTTCAAAGTCTACTCTCTTAACCACTACACTGTTGTTCCTCCCATAAAACATATAACCAGCATCGAATCTACCCTCTCAATAAACAAAGTCCAAGCTTGGGCTCTGACACATTTCTTCCTCTTAGAGAAGATAGAGAGAGAAAGGGCAAGGAAGAGGTCATAGAGTCAAAATTGCCTCTTTCCCTATAATTCTGTTTCTAGTAAATGAAATAATGTGATAAATCTTTCCGTTATTCCCCCATCTGACAGCATATGCCTTTAGTAGTGCCTTTGTTGGGGGAAACATAGCCTGCTGAGTCATCTCCACCAGTTTCTGCATCATGAGGTTTGGAGGAAGCCTCCCATCTGACTACAAACCAGGTTCACAGCTGCTTATCTTAGGAGGCTTGACAAGGTCACAGCTTGAAATGCTATGGCTGTATTATAATCAGAGATTAAGTGAAAATGTATTCAATTTAATCATTCAAGAATAGTTTGCCTTGTGTCTGTTATAAATAACAGTGTATCATTATCATATATTATTTTCAAACAAGCTTAATTAACTATATTTCTTTTTTTATTTAGTGCCTTATACTTGTTGATAAAGATAATGGAAAAGCTATACATACAAATATAGACAAGATGTCAAAAATATTCTTGAGGATAGCCTTGCTTTACATCTATATACAATGTATCAGAAACAATTATAAACCTCATTTCTGAAGACAAATGCCTTTATACCTGACAATGTGCTCCAATCTCTAAAGCCTGTATTTGTAAGATCTATTTTTGTATAGAAGAATGTGAAAAGAAAGTTTCAGAATTGATCAGTTCTTCAAAAAGACTTGTTGCTAACCTTCCAATTTTCTTATTACCCTGCCTTTCTCTTTCAGTGCCTTTGTCCTGAGACTGTTTTAGTTTTGAAGTGAAAAATAGTAATATTTTCAAAATAATTTAAGTCATATTTAACAACCAAGTTTATGTTCATTATATCACAGTAAAATATCTTCGGCCTTAACTAATTTTAAACTGGTAATCTAACATTTTTTGGCTAGACAGATACTTTTCTTCATTCATAGATTAGAAAGGTAGACACAGTTGATAAAATTATTCAGTAGGCTGAAAAGAAACACATATAAATATAGAGAGATAAATTGATATAGACAATAATTCCACATAACTTTTTTGAATATATATAGATAGATACCTATATTGAAGTTATATATATATATATTTATATAACTTCAAACAAGTTATGTGGCAATATCACAAATCAATTCAAATCCTTCGCTTTCTCCCTTAAGTAATTTGATTTCAAAATATCTTACTTGTAATTTTTTGATATTTCATTTTGTTTTCTCTCCTTTCTTCTATTAGTTTATCAACAGGACAATCAAGTTTTACAAACCATTTAGTGCATATCTAGAAGGATGTGATGGTGTGAAAGAAGTAGAAAACATTACCTAACCCCTTGAGGAGTTTACAATCTGATTAAGAAAATAACATTTAAACATATTAAGTGATTAGAGAACAGGATAAGACAGTGCCCTGAAACCACACATAAAAGCCCCTATCCAATGGAGGGGAATATCGTGTAGGGGAGATAGGTGAGGCTAATACAAATTTATCCGGGTATATGTTAGTAGCACAAAGCAGTAATGAATGTACAAATAGATTAGTAAGGACTGACAAGATGTTTACACTCATACACACAGTGGTCTTCACAGGTAACAAAAAGTAATGGAGACCCTGACATTCAGAGGGCCATGCAGACATCTGAAATTTTATCATCAGGCCATTACATCTACTGCTTTAACAATAAATGTACTGTGCATGACTTTATATATTATCAGACATTGTGTTTTCCTAAAAATGGAAGCAATAAAATGTAAATAAAGGTCAAATTTGTAAGTTGACATAAAAAACTGTAAATCTCTCAACATAACTTGGCTCTGGTCTGGAAGTTTTACATCTTTAAGTACAAAGCTCAGAGAAATTTGAAAGTGCAGACATAAATGAAATGAAATGCGTTGCATGTATTGTATTCCAGATAAAATTAACACACTTCATTTATCAATACAAAATAGTAATCTGCACACTGACTACAAACACATTACTATACATAAATATTGCATATTTATATTATCAAAAAAGTGGAGACATAATACCAGGACAATTTATATGGGTGTTATTTTTACCAAACAAAAACCAAACAAATGTAGGCATATATTATTACATTTCATAAATATTAATTTAAAAGAATTTGTAAAAAAAATGTGCTTCAGAGATCGTATTTTTGCCTTTAAATATTCTACGGAAAGTGTTATACATAATTTGCATTCAGTATTTATTCATGTATTTTAGAAATTGTGGCTGTCTCTCAAAAATGCACAAGATGCAACACCTGTAAAATTTCCATGATGGGGTAGTTTACACAGTTTTTAAAGAGGCAGAAATAGAAAAATTGTATTTATAGAATAATATAGAGTAGTTGTTAGGCTTAAAAGCTTTGGAGTCAGACCGGGATTCACAACCCGACTTTACCATTTACTAGCTGTGTGACCATGGGGGAGTCATCATTACTCTTTCTGGGCCTCAGTTCTCTCATTTTAAATTATGGCTATAAAAATAGAACCTACGTCACCAAGCTATTGTGAGACTGAGTGCACATAAAGCATTCGAAGTGTTTAGCACAGCCCTCCAGCCCATGACACAAACAGGCTCTCAATAAATAATAGCTGTTATAAGAATTATTTTTACAATTGAAATATGTCTGTATCTATCTATCTATCTATCTATATCCCCAAACGTTCAGCCTATTTGTTCTACCACAACAGTAAAAAATATGCCATGAAGTCTTACTGTATAATATCCATTTTTCTGAGGTTGAATTAAAAAAAAAAAAAAGGAAAACATCATGGTAGGTTAAGTTAAAGGAATTTGCAGTCAGTTATTCTCGAGTAACATCAGTTCTAATTATGAAGTTGTCAGCACTCTTTTCATTGTCAGGTCACTCCCTATCCACCATCCTCACCCACATCTTGATATCGCATTAAACATGGGGAGGAATATGGGGGAGGAGTGGGCACTGGGACTTCGCAGCTGGACTGGAGTGGTGGGAAGGACCCATGGTTTACATACTTGGAGTTTGTGCATTTGAGGTGGGGTCGCAAAAAGGGCTTGGTGAAGGGGCATAAAAGCAGCAACAAAGTAACTCCCATGCTTTCCACTGATGGATCAGAAAAGTTAATCCACCTCCCCTCCCCATATGCACCCACTGAGCAAACACAGTTTTATAGCAGAAGATTGGGGTGTGTGCAGAGTTGGTATCAGCCACCAGCCACTTGTAACTCTGCGTAACTGAGCATGCCTGGATATGGGCTTGCCACTGCGGCTGCTCTGAAGCTGCAGAGCCACGTATGGACCGTCCAAATCCTTAGACTGCTAAACGCATGCTCTGAATTCCTACTCTTCACCACTGTGTTTATGTGGTTATATCCTTTTGGAAAGTTCTTCACTATGTGATTCTGGAAATCCTGTGCATCCCTCAGGGCCCTGCGCCAACGTCCCAGGGGGCCTCTCACACATGACAGGGCTCTGCCCAGGCTCCCCGGGCTTCTCCTGAGACTGACAGTGAGGACTGACCCTTCCCTCCCCAGAGCAGAGAAAGGGGTATCCTCAGTCTCCTAGCCCTCTTCCAGTCAGCTCCACCGCCTGAGGGCTCTGAGGTTCAAGAGAAGTCAACACCCTGAACACCCACGCCCATCCTCAGTGCCGTCCCCTCAGATCCTGAGGCTTCCCTCTTGACCACAGGGTCCTAACCCCACCCCGGCGGGAAGTGGAGCCTGGGGAACTACATTTGGAATGCACCCCTCAAAGATTCTGGTGCAGGAGCTCAGGGGACTCAATTTGAGAAATACAGGGAAAAACTGGTTTAAAAAATAGGTTGAAACATTTTAACAGACACCGGTAGAGGGGCTGAGACAGGAGGGGCTGCAGGCGAGATCTAATGGGGAGGGCCTCTTTGCCTCTGCCAAACACTACCATCCCTGGTCAAGTTCACTATCTAATTGCAGCAAAGAGTCTCCCGAAATTGCACCAAGGGCACATTTGTTTCTTCGACAGATAACTTCAGCGCTCCTTCTAGCCTCATACTTGACTGTATTTTAGCTTTCAGAATTATTTAAGTAAGGATTTTAAGAAGGCTACTTGGTTCCTGTCCAGAGGGTAGTGAAACTCCCCAAGTAGGATATCAGGGGGCATGGGCAGGCGCACTAGATGTGTCCACACGGAGAAGCCTTGGGAATTCCGAAGCGCTGGTCCTGGGTGAGTCTCCCCCTCCTCGCGGGCTCCACTTCTCCCCCTCGCTCCCGCACCTATCCCACCCCTCCCAGTCCGGCGTGTGCTATCCAGTACCCCAGGCCCGCTCCCCCCGCCGCCTCCGCCCCCTCACACTCGCCCCCCGCGTCGTCCTCGTCCCACATCGACTTCGCTCCCGCCGCGCCGCCGGCCGCGCTTCCCGCCCTCGCTTCGATTCGCGCCGCCACCCCAGCCGCCGCGCGCCGCCTGCGCTCCGCTCCCCCCGGCCACCTCTCCTCGTCCGGCCCGGCCGCCCTCGCCTCCGTCGCCGCCGCGCCCCGGACTCTGTTGGCTCCGCGCCCCGCGGACGCCCCGGCCCCCGGCCGACGCAGCCGTCCCCGCCGCCGCCACTCGCCCGCCGCCCACCATGGCCCCGAGGCAAACAGGTAGCAGGAAGCGGAAAGCGCCGGCGCTCGCGGCGTCGTCGCTGGGCTCGGCGGCGGGTGGGGACGGGCCGCTGCCTCCCAAGAAGCCCAAGCGGCCGGCGGCGCTGCGCTCGCTGCTGCACTACCTGAAGGGCCGCGAGGTGGGGGCGCGGGGCCGCGACGGGCTCCCGGGCTTCGAGGGCAAGCTGCGCGGCTACGCGGTGCGGAAGCTGCCCGAGCTGCTGAGGGAGCGCGAGCTGGCGCTGGGCACCCTCAACAAGGTGTTCGCGTCGCAGTGGCTGAACGCCAGGCAGGTGGTGTGCGGCACCAAGTGCAACACGCTCTTCGTGGTGGACGTGCAGTCGGGCCACATCACGCGCATCCCCCTGATGCGGGACCGCGGGCCCGCGTCGGCCCGCGCCCAGCCGAACTGCGGCATCCACGCCATCCAGCTGAATCCCTCCAAGACGCTTCTGGCCACCGGGGGCGAGAACCCCAACAGCCTGGCCGTCTACCAGCTGCCCACGCTGGACCCCGTGTGCCTGGGCGACCGCCACGGCCACAAGGACTGGATCTTCGCCATCGCCTGGATGAGCGACACGGTGGCCGTGAGTGGCTCCCGCGACGGCACCGTGGCGCTCTGGAAGATGGACCCCGACATGTTCCACGGCAGCATCGCCTGGCACAACGACGCGGGCCTCCCCCTGTACGCCCACATCCGTCCCAGGGACGTGGAGACCATCCCCAGGGCCAGCACCAACCCCAGTAACCGCAAGGTGCGGGCCCTGGCCTTCAGCGGCAAGAACCAGGAGCTGGGAGCCGTGTCCCTGGACGGCTACTTCCACCTGTGGAAAGCCCAGAGCAACCTGTCCAGGCTGCTGTCCATCAGGCTGCCCTACTGCCGAGAGAACGTGTGCCTGACCTACTGCGACGAGTTGTCCCTGTACGCGGTGGGCTCCCAGTCCCACGTCTCCTTCCTGGATCCGCGGCAGCGCCAGCAGAACATCCGGCCCCTGTGCTCCCGAGAGGGCGGCACGGGTGTGCGCTCCCTGAGCTTCTACCAGCACATCGTCACCGTGGGCACGGGCCACGGTTCCCTGCTCTTCTATGACATCCGCGCGCAGACGTTCCTGGAGGAGAGGGCCTCGGCCAGCCCGCACTTCTCTCCGGGGCCCGCAGGGAGGAAGCTCAAGCTCACCTGTGGCAGAGGCTGGCTCAACCACGATGACCTGTGGGTGAACTACTTCGGTGGCATCGGCGAGCTCCCCAACGCGCTCTACACGCACTGCTACAACTGGCCCGAGATGAAACTCTTCGTCGCTGGGGGGCCTCTCCCTTCCGGCCTCCACGGGAACTATGCCGGCCTCTGGAGCTAAGGATGGCCTCCGTGTCCTCAAAGTGCCCAGATACACCTTCCAGTCCCCTCTTGATTTCCTCCTTCACTCTGTGTTTGTGCTTTTACTCTGTGTGGCTTTTATCTTCCAGGTGGAAAGGGCCCAACTTACCTCTGCTCAGTGTGTTAGGCAAAGAGAGAGAAAGAAACAGAAGGCAAAAGTGGTCTCTTGGGCAATCAAAACTTGGCTTTCAGATTTTTCTGCACCTCCTCCAATATCACCATTTTTTTTTTTTTTGCCTCTCTTACAAAGAATTTTGACTAATCCTTAACTGTGTTCTCTCTGAGTGATTCACATATGCTGTTTCTCTTGGCTGATGTAGTCATGGTTCCGACAACAATTTAGTACTTTAGTTTTATCAATATTTCAACAGTATGTTCAGGTCTTTTACACATTTCAGATGTATTTCTGGAAAATGTGTGCTAAAAAGTGTCTTTTGGGCTGGTCTGAGGAACAACCCATCATGTAACAGAGCAGGTTTATAGCCCTGCTCCAATTAGAAAATGCATTTCAAGTTCTAGATTGCCACCATTTGGGGTATGTTTCATTTGGAGGTTGGAAACTCAGTGTTTGTTGTTTGTATATTGTTGGTGTATAAAATACTTTAAAATATGTTCTCTTTGTTAAGAAATCTTACAATGATGTTCATCCTATTAATCACAGTTTTGATTATTTAGTAGAAATTTAGCCTTCTTGTTTAAATCTGCTGTATTATGGCCTGCTTCCTTGGGTAGCATTTATGGTACAGATTTTAAGAGCTAATCAAAACTGGCCTATATGTGGCAGGACAATCAGGGAGGTACTTTTTGGGGTAAACATTTCTTTACATTTCAGGTAACACTATCCAGGCAGCCATTTACAGAGAAAGGCTGACTGTTGTGCTCAATGCAGGTGTTGACAATTTTTTATTGTATACCTGGCTAAGTTTTCTATCTGGATTGAGTATATGATGTATTGCAGGAAAAAAAAATAAAACATATTCAGCATTTTAGTAATTAAGTGCTAGGCTGAAGTTTTTGAATTCTTAAACGTACATTTTACTTTTTCTTAATTGTCCTTCTAGGAATATATTTATCAAAGTCAAAATCTTCCAGGAGAGAAACTGAAGCTGAAATATCATCTATGCATACAGTACTCTGTACATTTGTTTTTGAACAGCAAACTTATTCTATTATGGATTAAAACATTCAATGACATCTTCAATACCTTATCTAAATATACTTGCTACAGGTTAGGACAGTTAGGGGTCTTGTCGTGCTTTTAAGATGATTTAACACACTGGTTTTCATTTACACAAACATACATATTGTGCTTATAACCACCTACTCACATAAACTGTGTATTTGTGTACATGTATATGTTACTTCCCATGTGAGGAAAAGGCATAGATGTATGCCATTTTACATATGCAGATATTTCATATATTTTAAACTACATCTATCAAGACTTCCCACTTGGTCTCTATTTTTGTTTTGTTTTATTTTAACTTAAGTAATACTTGCATATGAAAAAAGAATCATACTTTATAAAAGGTGTATAGTGAAAAGTGAGTGTCATACCCCAAGTTCCCTGATCTGCCCATAGCTCAAAGGCAGTACATCTTGTGTGTCTATCCATTTAGAGATAGTCTATACATATATAAACACATATGTATGTGTGTATGCAATTTTTACACAAATGGTAGCACATGTTTTACATACCTGTGCCTTCTTTATCACAAAACCTTAGAGCCTTTCTCATACATATCTACCTAATTCATTTTAATTGTATATTATTCCCTAAAATATGGCTGGAACATATTTTATTTCTTCATTACACTTTTGATGAGCATTTATATTGGTTCTTATTTTCTGTTACTATGAACTGTTCTGCAATGATTACTTAGGTGCATACATCTTTATGCACATGTGTAAGTGTATCTGCAGGGATAAATTCCTAGAAATGAAATTTCTGGGTCAATTTTATATTTAATAGCCATTGCCAAATTACCCTCCAAAGAGGTCCTATCAACTTAACCTCCCATAAGTAATGTATGCAAGCCTGCTTTACCACACTCTTGCCAACAGTGTGTCATCAAATTCTGTGCTCTTTGCCAATCAGATATCCACTTGATCTTGATCCTTTGTTTCTAAGCCACTGTGGCTGAGTTAACTAGATTTGTGGTCAGAGTACCAAGTAGGTTCTGAAACAAAGATCAAGAATATGAGGAAATGAGGGCAAGCAATAAAAATACTGTCAAACCAAAGGCAGAGAACACCTACAGTTCAGGTTCACATATCTGCAGATGGATTATAAAAGACTACATTTCTTAAATGCTTAGCTGGAGCTAGTAGCGTTTCCTGGTTTATTGCACCCTGGTTTCTCTTGTATTCAATGCATCACATGTCACTGAAGAAAATCCAAGAAGGAGATGATGAGAGCCTGCGCTAGGATATTTGAGGTAAGTGTGGAGAGGGAGGAAGGTATTAGAAAAATGAGGGGAAAATTAAGTGAACAAGCAGTATTTGGTATTTCACGTGAAGGGTGAAGAAAGCCAAAGAATTTAGGTGGACTCTAAGGCTCTGAGATTGAATGCAAATGAATAGTGGCAACAAATGAATATAGAAAATATAGCCACAGATGATACACGTGGAGGGTGATTAACTCAATTGCGGACATGTTGAATTTGCGGTGCCTATTTGGCATCAGGAGAACACACCCAGTGAAGAACTGGTTATATATTCCAGAATGAGATTTCTCATTGCTGGGAAGATGAGTGATATGAAACGCTGGGAAACGCTCCCTTTTAGGGGCAAGCAGAATAGAAAAGCCTATAAAAGCGGGGGGGGGGGGGGATATAAAATAGAAAAGGCTTATTTTACTCAAATGCCATGACCTCATCAGCATGAGACAACAAATATTTCTAATTATTTTATAATTACAATAACTTTTGAGTCTCCACCTCAGTCACAAAAGGCCAGTTTTACTGCTGGCACCAGTATGCCTGGCAGTCATGCCAAAGCCCTGGCAGCCTCACAGAGGTGGAGTATCACCTCATCACCAGCTGCTACTAGCCTGTGTTTGAGTTCCTGCCTCAGTCCCACAGGTGCAGGTCTCTGCCACTTTTCCCATTCTACCAAAGGACAAATGGGGTGTCCAGGGGAGGATGCTCTTTTCCTCAGCCTCACGATCACAAAAGCACAAATACAGAGAATTAGAGGTGAAAAAGAAAAAATAACCACAGGCACAGATTTATTTATAAGGCAGGTAACTGTAAAATCTGAGTGAAGAAATTATCAGAAGATACAAATAACTAAACTTTTTCCCAGAAGAAATGAGAAACAAGAACAGAAAACTGTGAATGCTATCTTGTTTAATCTTCCCTTTCCTCCAAGAAAATCACACACATAAACATATAAACATATAATAGGCATGCTCAGCCTGACGGTCTCACAAATAAATTATTTCACATTGTCAAGGAATATTTCATTTTGAGCCACTTCAGGGCCCAAAGAGAAAAGTTTACTTTCCTATATGAGGCCAGCATAGTATTAATAAAAACCCTGACTAAAATTGTGCAAAATGAGAAGAGACCAGTTTTACATATATAGATAAATAAATGAAATGTATCTTTTAAAAACACTGAATATAATCCATCAGTGTATTAAAAGGAAACCATACCCTGGCAAAGTGAAGCTAGTTCCTTGAATGCAAAGCATGTTCACTTATTGAGAAATCTATTATTTCAATGTATCATATTAACAGGTCAAATAAGACACATGCTCATGTTAATAAATTCTAATAAATAATTTAATAAAACCCTACTACAATTCTGATAAAGTCCTTAGTAAAGTATGAAGAAATATAATCTTCACATGGTGAGTGTGTACGTGTGTTGTGTTTCAAACCTGAACCATAGTCTTCCTTAATGGTACAACATTGAATAGAGTTAAATAGAACAATAAAATTCCTCACAGAGGAATTCCTATGAAAGTAAGGAACAAAACAAGGATTCTAAAAATCATCACTAGTAGTTAATATTATTATAATAATTCCAGATATGGCAGTTTTAAAAGATAGGAAAATAAAAAGTATAAATATTGGAAAAGAAAGAAGTTATAATTATTTGCAGATGATATGACTGTAAAAAAAAAAAAAAAGAAATCCAAAAGAGCATCAATAGCAGGAGTGATTTTTGAAACGGCAAGCACAGTTGGAGAACTGTCCATGGATGGGCTTGGCTAGCTGGACCCTTCTCCAAATGATGGAATACTAGACAATTCTGGAGTTGATTATTTACTGACATGGAGAAGTAGCCTTGATAATGTTAGATGAAATAAGAAAATTGCAAACCAGAGGCATACTATAATCCCATTTTTGTTTCAACTAGGAGGAGGAAGATGAGAGGAATAAGCATACAGTATATATAAGAATATATACAAAAGCATTAACTGTATGTCTCTAAGAGATGGTATAATAGGGGACTTTTTTCCTATTTTATATATTTATGTAATATTTGAACAGTCTGTACTGACATGTATTTCTTTAGTAAACATAAGGGGAAAAAAACAATGAAGACACATTTTAAAAGGCCTGGTTGGAGAGGGGAGGAGGAGGAAATGATCAATGGTGCTCAATGCAGCAAGACGCTAAAGGTGAGACAAATTCGTTTTCATGTAATGTGGAAGTCCACGGAGGCCTTTTGCCAGAACAATTGCAATAGTAATCAACTGCATGCTCTCCAAGAAGGATAAAGATTTCAGTGTGTTTCAAAATTGACCATGGGACCCTTGGTCCCATTAATACCTGACAGACTGGTTTTCTATTTACCTCTTCTCATCTCATCAAACCAGTTGATTTCAGACAAGTAGGGTGAGAGTTACATAGGCACTACCTCAGTGTCTGCAGAATAGTGATTAAATGTTCCTGATCCAGATGCGGAGCAAAGAGAAGACATGACCCAGCACCTACCAATTTCAAGAATCTGTGTTGTACTTTAGTCTTTCCTGGTTAAAATTATAATATGTTATAATAATAATTATAATATAATATATATATGAATTATATATACATATATATATATATAAAATTCATAGCCAGAGGCTAATTTGAAGAACCTCTAACACTAGAGACTTTCAGTTTTTTTGGATACTCATTTTTTCCCCCAAAACATCCTGCTTATTATATGCCACAATTTTAGTTTGAGTCTTGACACCTAAATGTCCATTAATCTTCTCTAGCTCCACATTCCCAACTATAATTATAGGGGAGTGGTGAATTTTAGCTTTGGAAGAGACCAAGGTATATTCTCAGTAATTGCTGTAACACTTAAATCCATTCCCATCTCTGATAACCTTAACTGATAATAAGGCCAGTCCTACACTATATTCATCTAATTTCTGATGAGGTTTTATTATTTATAGGAGGCTAGGAGAAATATAATCACTAAGAACTTTTAAAAGGTGTATTGAGTCTATAGTCACAGATGGGGGAGAAACATAATTCATAAAGTCTTTTTTTTCCTCAGTATTAGGACTTGAGCACTGTTAACACGTGGGAACATATTTGCTGCACATACTTCCCTATGGTTAATCAGAGGTCTTCTGAAATCTAGACACTTTCACTTACAAAGGATTAAATATCACAGATATTTAACATTGGGAATATAAAGCAAAACTGAGATATAATACATAAATTTGCTCATTTATCTTGCTTTTCACTAGGTTTTACCCAGTAATTACTCATGATATTGACACACAACATAATAGCTGATTGATATAACTATAAATGAGTCGATTCATTGAGAATCATTCAAACCAGTGATTTAGACTAATGTGGACCAAACCACCAACTGTTAACAGTAATAATCTTCCTCAGCCAGCCCATCTAGCTGTTTTCAATTTGGCAACCTGAGAATACAATATTGTTCTGGAAAACCAAATAAATATTCTCTATAGAAGAAGATAAAAGACTAAAATCATGCATTAAATAATTCCCTTTTTAAAAGGCAACTTCCCATAAGCAAAGAAGCAGAGACATCACAGTAGGATCAGAACCTTCTGCTGAGAAGGAGCATTAGATAGAGACAGATATTTGACCTTCAAGATCTCAATAGAATAATGATCCTTGTGTCACATCTATATACATAAGTAGTAGCCAGTATTTCATCTTCACTTGCAAAGGGATTTCATTACTATGCCTGTTTATTGGGGTCTCTATCTTTGTGTGAGTGTTCACATATATAAACACTTGCTCCAGACAGAGATAAACTATCTTCAACGTGAGGAGCTCAAGGTAATGTCTTATTAAAATCTTGAATCTTCTTTGTTTTACGTTATAACTCTCTCTGGGTGATTCACCCAGTCTCAAAATGAAAAACACAAGTCAAACTAATGGCAGAGCACTGCAGTCACCCCCGGCATCTGTTATTGTTGTTGTATTTTTTCCAATTTGCTGGTATGAGCTTTGAGTAATGAATGATAACTTGGCACCACCATTCTTTGAGAATATATAAACATTTAAAAAAATCTCAAAACTTCAAATCTAAGTAATAACCAAGTCTTCATTTTACCTCAATATTTTGAGTTGCTGCTCAGATAATAGCAATTAGTTCTGACATTGTAAATGTCAAATATCAAGGTACAAAGTGTATACTGTTCATTATGCAGCACTTATGGGAAATCAGATGACGGAAGTGACTACCTTTCAGAATCTATACTACCAATTAAGCTTTTCCTAAGGTCACTTCTTATAAAGAAAAAGAAAATGGTAAATAAATATGACAGTTTATTCATCTGTTATTATGAGTATGCACCTACAGAATATATGGTCAAGAACAGGTAGGTGTAGGTCTATACATTAAAGATCATATAGTAAAACACTCTGATTTTTAAGGATCAAGATACTTCTATAATGGTCATTTTAAATGTATTTCCTGACTTATAATTTTTAAAATGACAAAATGTACACATAATGTAACAAAAACTCATGTTTCTACCTTCTAGAATTAACTGAAAGTAAAACCATGGATGAAGTAGAAGCCCTCCTTGAACGCTATAAATTACCTTCTCACCTCCCCAGAGGTAAACACTCACTATAACAGTTCAGCAAGTATCTGTCCAGTTCAAGTTTTATACTGTTATCTATTTATATTTACTTAACAAATTCTTAAGTACTTAGCATGTGCTAGACAGTTAACACTTTCCAAAGATTTGCTTACTTAACCCTCATAGTAATCCACATTTTACGGATGATCACTTTACAAAGGAATAATTAAATAATTTGCCCAAGGTCATAAGAGGTGGTAAGATGCTGAGTTATATCCAGAGTCAGTCCATACATATAAATGTTTCCATCTATAATATACAGAATGACTTTTATTAATTTTGAGTGCATTACAAAATTTACATAAATTATATACTGAATTTATTCAGCAATTTGTTCTTTTTTTACTCAACATTATGTAATTACAATCTTCTAATGATATGTGTATGTATCTATTTAGTTTATTTTCACCATTGGATCATCTATTATATGAATATACCACAATTGGTGTATTATATCAATGGACAATTGGGTTCTTACCAAATTTTCTGTGTTTCAAACTATGTTGCAATACACACATTTTAAAAAATATTGTGATGCACACATGAGATAACTACTCTAGATTTTTCTTAAATGAAGAGGACTTGTCATTTTACAGAGTGTGTGCATTTTCAATTTGCTTCATGCTGCCAATACAGAACTCTAAGCTTCCTGGGGTAAGAGTAATTCTGATGACCCCAAGGATGGCTGGCCTCAGGTATACATACACCTTCTCCCAGCAATACAAGAAATAATCATGCTGGTAGGGGATTTTGCAGATATAATTAAAATCTCAAATCAGTGGATTTTAAAATAGGGAGATTATCTGGGGTGGACTTAATCAGGTGAACTCTTAAAAGGGACTGGGCTCTTCCTGGAGAGAAAAAAATTGAACCACGAGAGGTTTTTGACACAAGAGATATTCTCTGTTGCTGACTTTGAAGATGGAGAAGTGACATTAATAGGATCTGTGGGTGGCTTATAGGAGTTGATAGTGACCCCCAGCCAACAGTCAGCAAGAAAATGGGAATTTCAGTCCTTCAACCACACACACACAAAAAAGACAAAAACATAAACAAAAAACTGAATTCTGACAACAACATGAACAAACTTAGAAGTAGATTCTTCCCCAGAGTCTCTCTCTGGACAAGAACAAGGTAGACCAAGATCTTGATTTCATCCTTGTAAGATTCTAAGCAGATAACCCAGTTCTGTTGTGTCTGGACTTCTAACCTACAGAAGTGTGGGGTAATAAATGGAGATTGTTTTAAGCTGCTCAGTTTGTGGTAATTTGTTGGGCAGCAATAGAAAACTAACACTGGCTGTGTCAAGTTTTATTCTTGTAAATGGTGTATAAAATTTCCTTTTGTCTCATATCCTCACCAACACTTGATATTTTTAAATATTTTCATTTTTTCCAGTCTGGTGGATAAAATATGACATGTTATTGTTGTAATTTGAATATCCTTGTTTACTAGCAACCAGATGATTTTATAGAGGATTAAAGTTAAACCAGAGTGAATGTGTTTACTCATGTCATACAGCTAATTAAGAAGCAGAACAAGGCTTAAACGTTTGACTTAATAAAATGAGATATATCACTCTTCTGAAAACCCACTGAAAAAGCTTTTATCTTAGTCATTCAATAAATATAAAGGGAATGTATGTCTTACATCTACATCACTGTACGTTGTTTATCACTGTACTATAAGTATATTCTACAGCTGAAAGACAAGCTGAGAAAAACATGGTTGAGATGAGGAAAGGGATAATTATGTATCTCATTGCTTTTTTATAAAATGTGTCTTATTGACTACATTTTTACTAATCATTAGAGCTGCCACTGTCAAAACAAGCATGCACTGCACTAATTCTCTTTCCATTAACAATTAAATAACAGTGATAGAACCTGAAAGAATAAACATGCACTGTGAATTCAGTACTATTTTACAGTAGCTACTACATAACTGCTACCCAAGTTCCTCATATGCTTTGCAAATATAAAATAGAAGAATACCCATCTTTAGACAATAGTGATAGGAAAACCTCTGTAGATTACAAATTCATCTCTGAAGTTAAGAGTCACAGATTTTTCCTTGCTTATTTATTCAGTATAATAATAGCACAAGCATTGCATGCTAAGTGTATTTTTCTATGTAAAAATAAATATTGAAACTTCTAATTAAATAAAAAAATAAGAATGGCAATCCTTAAAATTGTAATGGTAACTGTTAACATGTTCACATCTGTAGTGAATACACTTTTTCTACCAATGAGTTCCAGATTTTGGTCAATTGAATAATGGCAGAGTTTAGAGGGAATGCCTCTATGTTGCTAAACATTAACAAACAAGCCTAAACAGATGTACACATATCAAGGTGAGGTCTAGACATATAGCAGGGCTTAAGACTAGACTCCTCCCTCTCCATTCCCCTAAATCATCAACCTATTCATGTCTAGTCTAAAATGTCTCTTGGATTTTTCTCCTCAGGTTATTTCCTGCTACTACTGGCCTAATTCTGACCCTTGTCTCCTCAAAATGGAATTTTTAAATAATTTCCTATATTGTCCTACATCCTCATTCTTTACCAATCCATATTTTATTGTCAATATTTACCTTCCTAAATCCAGGTCTCCTTCTATGCTGTCCAGTATGGTAGCCACTAGTGACATGTGGCTAGTAAAATTAAAATTAATTAAAATGAAATAAAATTTCACCACAGTTCCGACAAGTGGTTAATAATAACATCTGGCCAGCAGCTACTGCTTTGGATATTGCCAATACACACTACTTCCACTATTGCAGAAGATTATAATAGACAGTGATGCTCTAGATTATTGGTTCACAGTTTTAGTGGGATATCAGAATCAAACTTTGGATCCACACAGAATTTGTCCAAGAATGCTTATAGCAACATTACTAATAATAGCCATTAGGTAAAAATAACCCAAATAGTGATCGACTGAAAAATGGATAAACAACTTATGATATATCTATACAATGGTATATTATTCAACAATAGATGGGAATAAAGTATAACACATGCTATAACATGGATGACCCCTGAAAAAATGCCAAGTGAAAGAAGCCACTCACAAAAGACCGCCTATTTTATTATTCTGTTTATATGAAAGGTCCAGAATAAGCAAATCCATAGAGGTAGAAAGTAGATAGTTCTGATTGTTGCAAAACTCTGTAAATATACTGTAAACCAAAGAATTACACACTTTTAAAATTGTGAATTTTATGATGTGTGAATTATATCTCAATAAAGCTGTTATAACAACAAAAAGAATTGAATTGTGGAGGTTTTAAACATCAGACCCTGGGTCATAACTCAGTCCCACAAAATTAGAATCCCTATGCAGGATACAGGAAGATAGATAGATAGATAGATAGAGCGAGCTAGAGATATAATATATAATGTCTCTATAATGTCTATTTACCTATCATCTATCATGTATATATATATATCAACAAGTTACCCTGATGTTCATACAGGGTTGAGAACTACTGCTGTTTGCTATGATTCCCTCAAGGGCAGGGACCATGTCTTATTGAGCCTTTGATACTCAAAAATACTATAAACGAATCAAAATTGAATTGTAAAAAATGTTCAAATAACCCACAGCAAGGTAGGAAAAGTAAAAGAGTCAACCAAAAGTGGAGAGAACAAAGACATAAGCAAAAGAATACAATGGCAGACTTAAGCCCTAACATATCAATAATTGTATTAAATGTATATGATCTAAATATGCCAATTAAAACTCAGAGATTATTACAATGGATTTATAAAGCCTGACCCAGCTGTATTCTGTCTACAAGAAACTTTCTTCAAATATAGTAATATAGTCAGGTTGAATGTAAATATATATATATATATATATATATATATATATATATATATACACACACACACACATATATATAATGCAAAATTTAATCAAAGGAAAGCAGGAGTGGCTATATTAATATCAGATAAAGTCAACTTCAGAGCAAAGAAAATTGCCAAAGACAGAGAAGGATATTATATAAAAGAGTCAATACCCCAAGGACACATAGAAACTCTAAATGTGTATATATCAAAGAACAGAAATGCAAATTATAGGAGACAAAGCTCATAGAATTGAAAGAAGAAGTAGACAAATCCACAATACTTTAACACCCTTCTCCTGACAACTGATAAAACATCTAAGTAGAATATAGCAAGGGCATAGAAGAAAACAATACCATCATCTAATAGCATCTAATTGACATTTATGGCATACTCTACCCAACAACAGCAGAATACATATTCTTTACATGTTCCCATACAATATGTACAAGATAGACCATATCCTCAGACAAAAAAGAGAATTCAACAAATATAAACATTTGAAATCATACAGAGTGTATTCTTTAAACACAATGAAATCAAGCTAAATTAAATAACATAATGACATTAGGGAAATCCAAGCACTTGGAAACTAAACAACACACATTTAAATAATGCATGTGTCAAAGAGGAAGTCTCATAGGGTAATAAAATATACAGTTGACCCCTGAACAACATGGGGGTTAGGGACACTGACTCTCCGAGTAGTCGAAAATCCACATGTAACTTATAGTTGGCCCTCTGTATACATGGTTCCTCCATATCTCGGTTCCACATCTGCAGATTCAACAAACCACAGATCCTGTAGTACTGCTGTATTTACAACTGAAAAAAAATCTATGCATGAGGGGAACCACACAGTTCCAATCTGTGTTGTTCAAGGGTCAACTGTACATTGAAATGAATGAAAATGAAAGTAAAAAATATCAAAATTTGTAGGAAGCAGCTAAAGCAGTACTGAGATGGAAATTTATAGCACTGAACATGTACATTAGAAAAAAAGAAAAGTATCAAATCAATAATCTAAGCTCCCATCTCAAAAACCTAGGAAAAGAAGAGCAAAATAGGTCCAAAGAAAATAGAAGAAAGAATATAATAAAGATTTTAAAAATCAATGGAATTGAAAACAGGAAAACAATAGAGAAAATCAGTGAAACTAAAGATTTGATTCTTTGAAAAGTTCAATAAAATTGACAAACGTCTAGCAAGACTTACAAAGAGCAAAGATACATATAATCAACATTGGGAATAAAACAAAGGATATCAATACAGACCCTAAAGACATCAAAGGATAATAAGAGAAAACTACAAAAATCTCTTCACAGATAAATTTGATAAATTAGGTGAAAAGGATCTATTCCTTGAAAAACAAAAACTACCGCAAGTTACTTAATATGAAATATACAATTTTAATAGAAGTGTAATTATTAATGAACTTTAATTGGTAATTTAATAACTCTCCCCCAAAATCTAGAAATCTATCAAATGTTTAAAGAAGAATTAACACCAATTTCCAATTCATTTTCTGAAGTTAGTAATACCCTGATACCGAAACCAGACAAAGAGAATACAAGAAAACTACAGACCATTATCCCTCCTGAATATACATGCAGACATCCTTAACTAATATTGGCAAACAGAATTCAGCAATATATACAAAGAATTATTCACCATGACCATATAAGTAAGGTTTTTCCAGGTATGCAAGGCTGGTTAAATATTTGAAAATTAGTATAATTCATCATATTAAAAGCCTAAAGAAAAAAATCACATGAGCATATCAATCAATGCAGAAAAAGCACTTGACAAAATTCAATACTCGTTCATGATAAATAATTACAGAAAAATAGGAATAGAAGGAAACTTCTTCATCTTAATTAGGACTAGCTACAAAGAGACAACATCTAACGTTATACGTAATGGTGAAAAAGCTTTCTCCTAAGTTCATGGACAATGCAAGGATGTCCTCGCTCACAATTCTCACTTACAATAGTGATGAAAATCCTAAACATTGCAAGGTAAATAAATAAATTAATTAAATATGAATCATAAAGGAAGAAGTAAAATTGTCCTTATTTGGAGATGACATCTGATTGTCTATATAGAAAATCCCAGAGAATCTACAAAAAGAAATCATAGAACACACGATTTCAGCAAGATCATAGGCTATATGAAAACATGCAAAAATTAATTGCATTTCCACATGCTAGCAATCAACATGTAGACACCAAAATTTAAAATACAATACTACTTACAATTTCTCAAAAAACTGAGGGGTTTCCCTGGTGGCGCAGTGGTTAAGAGTCTGCCTGCCAATGCGGACATGGGTTCAAGCCCTGGTCCGGGAAGATCCCACGTGCTGCAGAGCAACTAAGCCCGTGCACCACAACTACTGAGCCTAAGCTCTAGAGCCCGTGAGCCACAACTGCTGAGGCCCGCATGCCTGGGTCCCATGCTCTGAAACAGAGAGGGTCCACTGCGGTGAAAGGTCTGTGCACTGCAGCGAAGAGTGGCCCCTGCTCGCTGCAGCTAGGGAAAGCCCACGTGCAGCAACAAAGACCCAACGCAGCCAAAAATAAAATAAATAAAAATAAATAAATTTATTTTAAAAAGAAAAAAAAAAGTGAGATACCAGGGCTGGTATCCCTGTCTGGGCAAGGCCAAAGGCTTTGCTCAGAAATTGTGCTAGTCCATAGGCTGTCCTCTGTCGTGAGGCAGGGCTGGAGGAAGAGCTCTGCAGCTGCCCTGGTACTCTGGCTAAGCTTCTTGGTAGAGCAGGACTGGAGACTATGCTCCACGGGAAGGGCTGCTAACTCATTTCCCTGTCCAGGTGGGCCACAGAATGTGCTCCACGACTGCCAGACATCTATGGCTAGGCTTCCTGTTGGGGTGAACCAGAGGCTATGCTAAGCAGTTAGGTGGGGCAGTGAACTTGCTTCCCTGACTGAGGAGGACTGTATATAGAATGGGCCCCATTGCCAGTATGATATGTTAGCTGGAGACCCATACTAGGCAGAACCACCTACTGAGCTCCCTGGCCAGACAAAGCCACCAGTTAAGCTCTGCAAATGGGCCAAGCCACTGGCTGCGTTCTCAACGTGGGGGCCACCACCTGCCAGAACATGGTCTGCCAAGATCTGAGCACGGTTGCTGTAATCCCTGTTTCTATTTGATCCCACATGGTCCAGCTCCACAGATTACCCCAAGATCCCTGTGAGATGAAAACCAAGTGGTTCTCCCCAGAAGTGTCCTGCAATGCTGGAAGAGCTGAATGTTCACCTTGGGCTCTCTTTTTCTCACTGGAGAAACCTTAGGCCCAGTGTGGTGCTAAGTTAAATTTTTGCCACCTTTTTCGAGGACAATTCTGCAATGTACATCACACCATGTCTACTTCTATATCTTAAAGAAGTAATTAAAGTTGTGCAAAAATATGTAGAAATATCAGCATTCACAAAGTGGAAAGGGCCGTTGATTTATTATTATTTAATTTTGGATGTAAAGGTCTGGAACTTTCTGCCGGTCCTAGAAATGGACTATGTACAATTATTTGAAGAATTTGAATGCTATTACAAAACAGTTTATGGGTGACTTTGCATGGTGCTTGACATGACTTCAATATGTTCATTCCAGTGGAAACAGGAATTCTTGATTTAAAAAAAAAAGGTACTAGGAGGGATAACACATAAAGCCATTCATGTTTAGAGTGAATGGGTTCCTCATCTAAAACACAGAACATTAAAAAAAAAAAAAAACTATTTGAGTGATTCTTTTCTAAATTTCCCCAAAGATAGAATGGAACTAGAACCATTCTAGTTGCACAAGTAGAGTTACTTCATTACATACAAGGAATGCCTTAGGGCATTTGTGCTTAATTTTAATTCTCTCTCTAGAACCCAATTGAGAAAGGGTAGCAGCTATTGATATGAAAAGCAGAGAATAGGTTTCTAATAACCAGACCCTGCCAGGAGGTAAATTTGGATACGGGAGAATGTAGGAGGGAGAGATCTAGGACGTGGGGCATTTCCTGGACTAACTGGACATATGTGGTTAGCTCTATCTTGGGGCCCTAAGTGACAAGAGGAAACTGGGCACTGTCATTCATTTGTTTGACAAATATTCATTTAGCACACCGACTTTGATAGGCATTGAGTATAATAAAGAAAATAAAACATAGTCCCTGTCCTCAAGAAACTCACTGCAATTATTACTAAGCAATTATTTTTTTAAACTACATAATGCTAAATAAAAGTAAATATTAATCAATGTGTTAAGTGATTATATTTGTTTTCTATTGCTACACCACAAATCACCACAAACCTAACAACTTAATCACACATCTACTTCTTACTTCACGGTTCTGTAAGTCAGGAGTCCAGGCACAGGTTAGCTGGGTCCTCTGATCAGGGATTCACCAGACTGAAATCAAGGTGTTGGCTGAACTATGTTTTGATCTGGAGCTCACGATTCTTTCTAAAAATCATTCAGGTTTACACTTCAAATCTCTCTGACTTCAGGAAGGGCTCAGTCCCTTTTAAAGGCTCTCCTGATTAGGTCAGGCCGTGCAGGATAATATTCCTTTTGAAGAACTCAAGTTTAACTAGTTAGTGCCCTAATAATGGGAGTAACATCCCATCATATTCACAGGCCCTGTCCACACTCAAGGGAAGAGGATTATACAGAGCATATACACCAGAGGGTGGAAATCTTGGAGTCCAGGTGAGAATTCTGCTTAGCACAGTGATATAAAATATATAAATAAATTCAGTACCCCAAACCACAGAGCAGGGGGCATCAAACACTGTTTAGGGAAGGAATAGTTAAGTAGCAGGCTCACCTGCCACATTCTCCCTTGCCTGTGGCAGAACTCCTTTGCTAATGGCTCCAGGCAATTTCTCACTAAACTGAAATGTGCTTTAACGATCCATTTGTAACAAAACAAGTTGAAACTGCTTTCTGATTCTTAGCCTAGGGTAATTAGGTAAGTTGTCACAGAGGACTTGATGTTTGTGCCTCTAAGAATGGATACAAAATCTTTATGTGAAAAAAGCAGAGGAAGTACAGTTCAGGCAGAAAGAACTATTTGTTCAAGAATATAAAATACAGCAATGCACGGGATTTTCAGGGTAAACAGTTTCTTGTTTCTGGAGGGTAAAGTACAAGTAGAAAAGATAGAGTGGGAAGTACAGCCGGGGACCAGACTATAAAGAAGTTCATAAATTGGGTTAGTGACTCCATCCTATGGATAGGTTGATATCATCTAAGCTGGAACACTTTTGAAATGGAAAGGTGGAACTATTAATGATAATGACAGGACTACAGGTATAAACTGGAGTTGCCCCAAGCAAACCCTACTTATAGGCAATGACAAACCAGAGAAGGATTTTAATCTGGATAGTGACCTTGAACAAGGGCATAGAATAAAAGAAGGTGGTTGGAAAATCAAAGGCCTATTTTATTCAAATGCAGTTTCCCCCTTGGCTGCTCATGCTGATAATTGTACCAATTTGTTAGATGGTCCCGGCTTTTGTTAAAGGTTTTCTCTAAAGTTTTGGTAATCACAGTGAGAATTGCACTAGCTATTTTAGATTATTGCTGAATTACTTCTGGTTGATGTGAAAAAGTATGCCTACCCTCCTATAATATTTAGGGCATCATGATGTTGTAGTCAATGGAAAATTCAAGGGCAGGATGACCATAACTTAATACACATACATTTAAAAAGTTTAAAAAAAATCCAAGCTATGGTTTTTCTGATTGGTGCAATAAATACAGATTAAAAACCAACCTCAGTTCTGTGATGCTATTCTTTTCTGTGTCATTTTGTGAAAACATAAGCTGAATAAATAGCTCAAGTCATATGAAAATACAGCAGGAAGAAGGCTGTTCCTCTGAATAAATACCCTTTAATGAACTGAACTCCATTGTGGTGATATAATTTTAGATTCAACCATGTAAAATAGACACATGATTCTAAATTACTCTAAAGTTTTTGATCTGGATAACAAATAGAAGTTTGCTTTTCCTATTTCTCATCATCTGGGATGACATGATGTGGTTAAATATGACTTAAATTCACCATGTAAATTGGGTAGAGACCATAATGTGAACCACTAACAATGGAATAAATTCCAGCTATTTTCCCTAGGGTATGGTATCTCAGTTTATGAATGTATTTGTATTTCATAAATCATTCTCAAGAGCAAAGAGAAAAAATGGAAATACATTTTCTTTAGACCCCATGGGTCTTCACTTAATGTTTAATGAAATAGGGAAGATACTTTATCAATGGCAACAATAAAATAGTTTCCACATTCAGCTTTGCAAAAAGACTTATTGAAAATGTCAAAGACCTTCCAAACATAATGGATTTGTAAAGGAGAATGCGGGGTGAGAGAAGAAGAAATATTGTAATAGTATTTAACTCTGAAAAGTGGAGAATGACCAAAATGTAACAATATATGATAGCATCATGCAATGCTCCCCATTTCAGCATGAAACAGATAAAGAATTTTGGATATTTAAAAGACCACTAAATTTTCCAAGGCAGATAGTTGTCAGTGTGCCACTATATTTTCCAGATTTGCTCATTATTTGAAAGCTATTCTTTTGGATTGTGACAATTATCAATTTGTACTTGATATGTTAGTGTCTACTCGACTGAATTTTTTAGTTACATCTTGCAAATTGTAACAAAAACTAGGAGAGAAAAATTATAGTTAACTGAAAATTTTGTTGACCCAGTGAACACTTTTGTCCCTAAATTTGTTCGTCTCTCATACCTTTTTATATTCATATATTCACTCAGTCATTTGTTCATGCATTCATTATTTATATAGGGACTATTATATGCAATAAAACAGACAAGGTACAGTGATGGATAGCGAAATATATGTCTTAGTTCTAGTAAGATTTACATAACGAAAATACAAAAAGAAAAGTTTTGGGCAGATCAAGAGAAGTACATACAAAGGGAGGATTTTAGGAAAGGTGTCATAGAGAAGTTGAAAAAATAGAGTCTGAAAAAAAGGGAAAGAAGATAGAAAACATCAGAACAATAAATAGTCATGTTTTCCTGGACACTTGGAAATCACTTTTGGTGTATGCAGACCAGTGGCAGGAGAGAAGTATGGAAATGTGGGTTTGGGTGAAATTGAGCAGTGACTTGAAAGGCAAAATTAGACACTTAGAATCTGCTAAACTTCTGAGTATCATTTAAGGATCTGTCATTGTTATTGTTTGTTTTATCATGTAAATCATATTTTAAATCAATTTCATGGAGTCATAATTTATACATAAATGTACTCATTTTAAATCTATAATTTGAGGAATTTTGACATATATACAAAACCATGTAACCACTACTACCATCAAGAAACATCCCCAATGCCCTAAACATCTCCTTATGCCCCTGTGCACTTAAATTCTAACTCCTTATTTCCTTTGTGACTAGTAAGGTTGAGTGTCTATTTGTGTGCTTATTAAACACTTGTACATCTTTGTGTCACGTACATTTTTATTGGGTTATTTACCTTTTCATTATTGGTTTGCAGGTGTCCTTTATATGGTCTATATGTAAGTCCTTGGTTAGACACATGTTCTACAAATATTTTCTCCCAGTACATATTTTGCCTTTTTATTTTACTAATAGTGTCTTTCAAAGAGCAGAATTTTTTTTTATTTTAACAAAGCTCAATTTATCGTTTTGATTTTTTTGTGTTTGTTTCTTAGTAATTCCTGCCTTTTGTGTCCTATATAAGAAATCATTGGCTACTTCTAGTTTCAGAAAATATGCTATTTTCCCATAAATATTATAGCTTTATCTTTAGGTTTCTGATTAATTTTATGTTAATTTTTATTTATGGCATGAGGTACAATTTGAGGTTTCTACAATTTCTATATAAGGATACCAGTTGTTCCAGCACCACTTGTTGAAAATACTATTGTTTCCTGTGTTAGTTTTCTATTGCTGTGATAAATTTCTACAAACTTACGAGCTTGAAACTACACAAATTTATTATCTTACAGTCTGTAGTTCAGAAGCATGACATGGGTCTCACCGGGCCAAAATCAAGAGATTCTCAGGCCTGTGTTCCCTTCCGGAGGCTCTAAGGGAGAATCCATTTCCTTGTTCATTCAGGTTATTGGCAGGGCCCAGTTCCTTGTGATTGTAGGTATGAGGCCCCTGTTCCCTTGCTGGTTGTCAGCTGAGGGTTGTTACCAACTTCTAGAGGCCACCCCCATTCCTGTGTCCTCCTTCTATATTCAGTGCTAGCAATGGTTGGTCAAGTATCTCTTATACTTTGAATATCTCTTGCCTCTTTTTCTGTCTCATCTATCTGATTGACACTTCTGCCTTCACTTTTAAGAACCCATGTGTTTACATTAGGCCCATGTGGATTATCCAGGACAATCTCCCTATTTACGGTCCGTAACTTTAATTCCATCTGCAAAGTCCCTTTACCATGAAACATAACATACATAGGTATAACAAGAAGGGGCAAAGGTCATGAGGGCCAAAATCCTGCCTACCACACTTCCCTTTCAAATTGCCTTGGCACCTTGTAAGTAAAACCAATTATCCAAATATGTGTGGTTCTATTTCTGAACTCTCTATTCTGTTTCATGGATCTATGTTGCAGTTTATCTTATGACAGGGTTTCCGAAAGTAAGCTCATCACACGGGATGAATTGTGCCGAAGCACAGCAGTAGAGGGCTGCCGCTCGCTCAGGCAAAACAGCGCCACCGTCTGTCCTGCTGTGGTAGCTTTTCTTAAAGCATTATCTATGTTTACATTTTAAGTCTTGTTTTCTTAACATTCCAGAAATGCCAAAGCAGCAACATATGCTTTTATTTATTATACAAGCAACAATGGGCTTTCTTGAAGACATGCCGTGCTTCGTCCTTGAGCTCACAAGCAGCACAAGGACATCTCCTTGTGTTCCCATCA
Organism: Stenella coeruleoalba; assembly: GCF_951394435.1. Lineage (NCBI taxonomy): Eukaryota > Metazoa > Chordata > Mammalia > Artiodactyla > Delphinidae > Stenella > Stenella coeruleoalba. The sequence continues at coordinate 102,279,999 of NC_137152.1, read as the reverse complement.
TTTTGATTATACTAAAGTAGCACAAGGACGTTTCCTTGTGTTCTGATTATACTGAGGTCATTTCATGGATCAGTGCCCAAAGTATCCAGGACTGCCTGCAGTCCTGGCTTATTCGCCCGCCCTCGGTTTGCCGAGGGGTGCCAGCCCCTTGCCTTGCAGAGGGGTTCTGGCTTATGGGTCACGTCTCCTTTCCATGTCCTCAGTTATTCCACTACAGATCTATACATCTATTCTATGCCAATAACACACTGTCTTGATTACTGTAGATTTATAGCAAGTCTTGATATTTGGTAGTTCTAGCCTCCAATTTGTTCTTTCCCAAAATTGTTTTGGCTATGCAGGATCATTTGCATTTCCATATGAATTCTATATGCAGATTGTCAATACATTCATAATTGAATTGAATCTAAAGTTAAATTGGGGGATAATTAGCATCATAACTATATTGAGTCCTCCAAATCATGAACATGATACACTTCACTTATTTAGGTCTTCCTTAATTTTTCTTTTATTTAAGGTGTTTATATTTTCAAAAAATTTGGTAAGGTGAATTCTGGTCTCAGGAAAATAGCTGGAATGCATTCCCCCCTCTTATATTTCCAAAAGAGTTTGTAAAGGATTGATATTATTTCTTCCTTGGTATTTGATAGAATTCACCATTGAAACCACTGTCTGGGCCTACAGTTTTCTTTATGAGAACGTATTTCATTACAAATTCCTTCTCTTTAATAGCTGTATTTGTATTTCCTATGTTTACTTGTATCAGTTTTAGTAGTTTGCATCTTTTAAGAAATTCTTCCATTTCATCAAAGTTATCAAATTTACTGGCATAAGTATTATATTTATTCATAATATTCCCTTATTCTTTTAAAATGTTACATCGCTGGTGAGTTTCTCTTTTCCATTCTTGATATTGCTAATTTGTGTTTCCTCTCTTTATTTCTTAATTCATTTAAATAGAGTCTTTTCAGTTTTACTTACCTTTGATTATTTTTATAAGAAACAGCTTTTGGTTACCTCTAATGTTTATTCATTTTCTCTGTCATGGGTCTCTTATTTTTATTCTGCCCTTCTATTTTTCTTTATTTTTTCTTTATTTTTGCAGTACGTGGGCTTCTCACTGCTGTGGCCTCTCCCGTTGCGGAGCACAGGCTCCGGACGCACAGGCTCAGCGGCCATGGCTCACGGGCCCAGCCGCTCCACGGCATGTGGGATCTTCCCGGACCGGGGCATGAACCCGTGCCCCCTGCATCGGCAGGCAGACTCTCAACCACTGCGCCACCAGGGAAGCCCTGTCCTTCTATTTTAGGTTTATTTTGCTTGTTTATTTTATACTTTTATAAGGTGGCATCCTAAATCATTTATCTTAGATTTAGTTATTTTTTAATATGAGTATTTAATGATGCTATATAACATCCTCTGAAAGCTAAAGTAGCTGTATTTCACTTTTGATATCTTTTTTCATTATAATTCACTTCAAGATATTTTCTAATTTCCCTTATGATTTCTTATTTGATCCGACGGTGCTGGTTACTTGCCAAATGTTTGGGTACGTTTCAGATAACTTTTAGTTATTGGTTTCTAATTTAGTTTTTATTTTGTTTATTTATTTATTTATTTTTGCGGTATGTGGGCCTCTCACTGTTGTGGCCTCTCCCGTTGCGGAGCACAGGCTCCAGATGCGCAGGCTCAACGGCCATGGCTCACGGGCCCAGCCGCTCCGCGGCATGTGGGATCTTCCTGGACCGGGGCATGAACCCGTGTCCCCTGCATCGGCAGGCGGACTCTCAACCACTGCGCCACCAGGGAAGCCCTCTAGTTTAGTTTTATTCAAGTTCAGAGGGAATGGGGATACACAGTGTGGTTTCAATCTGTTTAACTTTATTGAGACTTGCGAGGTAGCTCTGAACATGGTCTACCTTGGAGAATGTCCAGGTACACCTGAATAGAATGTGTGTTCTGCTGTTTTTAGTTGGAGAGTTCTACAAATGTCAACTAGGTCAAGTTCTTCACTAGTGTTTTCTATGTTTCTACATACTTACTGATTTCTGTTTTTTCAAGTGTTAAATTATCCAACTGTGAGTGGGATTTGTTTATTTTACTTTCCTTTCTGTCAGTTTTTTCCATTTTATGTATTATGAAGATCTGTTTTTAAGTACATACACATTTAGGACTGTTACATCTTTTTAATGAATTGAACTGCTATACTCATAAAATGCCCCTCTTAGCCTCCGATGATATTTATTATCCTGAAGTTTACTGTCTGACATTACACAATCTAGCTGTGTTATGATTAAAGTTTGCATGGTATGTCTCATTCTATCATTTTACTTCTAACCAATCATCAATATTTACATTTAAAGTGAGTTTTCTCTGCACAGCATAAAGTTAGATCTTGCTTTTTAAACCAGTTTTATAACCTCTGCCTTTTAATTCAAGTGCTTAGAAATTTTACACTTAATGCAATTTTTTATACTGTTGGCTTTAAATCTACCATTTTCCTATGTTTTTCTATTGGTCTGTATCTTATTTGTTCATAAATTTCCATCATTTCCTGCATTTATTGAGGGCAATTATTACATTTTTAATATTCCATTTTACCTCCATTCTTTACTTAATAGCTATTCCACATTGTTTCATGTTAAGTGTCTGTTTTGGGATCGTTATGCGCATCTCTAACTTATCATAATCTGTCTTAAAATAATATAGCATTTCACATCTAATTTAAGAACATTAGGAGTTTACAATAGTCTATTTCCATTTACTCTTTTGTGTTACTGTTACTTAAAATTTCACTGCTACATATTTTATAAGTTCCACAATACAGTGTTATTATTTTAGCTTTAAATTGTCAACAATGTGTTTAAAATTTATTAAAAAATTTATATTTGGCCACATATTTAACATTCCCATCATTCTTTATGTTTTCATGTATAGTCAAATTTTCAGTTAGCATCATTTTTCTTCACTCTAAAGAGTGAAGAATGTTCCTTTAACATTTCTTATAATGTAGGTTCACTAAAATTCTCTCTGCTTTTGTCTATTTGAAAAACTATTCATTTTACTCTCAATTTTGAAGAATAGTTTCCTCTGTATAGAAATCTAAGTTGACAGTTTCTTCTGTCAACAGTTTAGATATTGTTTCGTTGTCTTCTGGCTTGCATTATTTCTGACAAGAAGTCTGCATTCATTCTTGCTTTTGTTCCTTTATAATAATGTCTTTTTTCCTCTGGTGATTTTAAGATTTTCTCTGTATCACTGATTTTCAGCAATTTGATTTTGATGTGCCTTGGCATGTTGTTCATATGTATTCTACTTGTGTTTGTTGAGTTTTGTGGTTATGTGCGTTTATTATTTTCATCAAATTTGGAAAAGGGGCCATTTATTTTTTCAAATAGTTTTTACTGTCTACCCTCTTTCCCTCTTTCTAGACTTCAATTATATATATGGTAGACAGCTTGATAGTATCACACAAGTCACTGTCACTCTGTTTATGGATTTTAAAGCTTTTTTTTTCCTCTGTGCATTTCATTTTTGATAATTTCCATTGCTGTAACTTCAAGTTCACTGATCATTATTCTGCAATGTCTAGTTTGCTGTTAGACTTATACAGTGAAACTTTTTTCAAATATTGTATTTTTAGTTCTCAGTGTTTTATTATATTTTTCATTTATCTCTTATGTTCATACTTTTCTTTAAAACTTGAATGTATTTAATAGCTCCTTTACATCCTTTTTTTAAAAAATTTGGTTAACCATACAACCTGTATCATGTGTTGAATATAATGTATTCTATTGAATGATATTTTCTCCTGTACTTCTTCTTCATATGTCTAGTAACTTCTGATTAGATGCTAAACATTGCAGTGCTGTGTTGTTCAATTTCTGGATTTTGTCGTCACCCTTGAAGGGATGTTGAAAATTGTTTTTTAGGTTGTTAGGTTAATTGCGAGTCAAACTGATCCTTTTGTGGCTTGTTTTATAGCTTTGTTATGGTGATATCTCTAGTAGCTTTAAATTTAGTGTTATTTTAGCCTCACTACTAAGGTGTGACCTTTCTGGTGTCTCTACCAAATGCCCTGGATATTCAAGCAAACTATGCAGTCTAAAAGGTGGGAATTAGAATGATTCCCAGCCCTGTGTGAATTCTAGGAGTTGCTCAGGTTGCAACTCGCTGGTAGTTTCTTACCCAGCCTTGTGGAATTTCATTTTAAGCATGTCACATAGTATTCAGCAACAGACTCAGGGATGCCTATGTGGATTTTTAGAAATTTTTGTCTGCATAGCTATTCTATTCTCTTGTCTTCTGCCTCAATCTCACTAAACATTGTTCTCTGAATTTTCAACAAAGTAAAACCACTGCTATCTGCTTGGAATTTCTCTCTCTTTCTGTGACCCAGGGACACTTTTAGGACTCACTTCATTTGTTGTCCTTTTATAGACTATATTTTTATTTTCTTTTCGCCCCACATACCAGCACTACAGAGGGAAGAGTTCAGGCTTGCAAGAACTTTGGATGGTGCTCAAGGGGCTATAGCCTCAGAGGCATCTGTCCAGTCTGCTACATAATGATAGATAATGTTGTTTTTCCCCCTAGTTTTATTGAGATGTGGTTGACATGTTTAAAATGTAAACTTTGATAAGTTTTGATATATGCATGTACCCATGAAACTATCAACACAATCAAGATAATGAACTCTCCATTAACTGAAAAAGTTTCCTTTTTATACCTTGAAACCCTTCCACCCACTCTTCCTCCTACCCAAGGCCCTAGGCAACCACTGATATGTTCTGTCACTACAGAATAGTTTCCAACTTCTAGAACTTTAAATAAATGGGATGATACCATATATACTCTTTTTTTGGCTTGACTTCTTTGATTCAAGCTTATTATTTTTAAAGTCGTCCACATTGGTACATGTTAATAATTAATTAATTTTTATTTCTGAGTAATATTCCATTGTCTACACGCACCAGACTTTGTTTATGCATTCTCATATTAACAGACATTTGGTTGTTTTCAGTTCTTGAGTATTGCTAATAAAATCATTATGAACATTCTCATACAAGTCTTTGTGTGGACATGTGCTTTCAGTTTTCTTGGATATATACCTAGGAGTGGAATGCCTAGGTCAATTGGAAGACTTATGGTGAACTTTTCTAGGAACTGTCAAACGTGTTTTCAAAGCAGTTGTGACATTTTACACTCCAACAAGCAGTCTTTAAGTGGTCTAGTTGCTCCACATCCTCACCAAGACTTTATATGGTTAGACTTTTTAACTTTACACATTCTGGTTGGGGTGTAGTGCTATCTCATTGTGGTTTTAATTTTCATTTCACTAATGAATAATGATGCTGAACATCTTTTATGTGCTTACATACCACTTGTATATGTTACGTGATGAAATGTCCGTTTAAATCTGTAGGCAATTTTTATTGTGTTGTGTGCTTTCATATTATTGCATTTTGAGAGATTTCTTTTATAGTCTGTATACAAGTCCTTTATCACAGGGGTCTCCAACCCCCGGGCTGCGGACCGGTACCAGTCTGCGGCCTGTTAGGAACTGGGCCACACAGCAGGAAATGAGCAGCTGGTGAGCAAGTGAAGCTTCCTCTGCCACTCCCCATTGCTCGCATTACCGCCTGAACAATCCCCCCCAACCCCTACCCCAGTCCGTAGAAAATTTGTCTTCCACGAAACTGGTCCCTGGTGCCAAAAAGGTTGGGAACCACTGCTTTATCAGATGTAAGATTTACAAAACATTTTCTCCCAATATTTGACCTGTATTTTCATTCTTCTTATGAGCTTTGAAGAGTGAGAATCTTAATTCTTATAAAAGTCAATATGTCATTTTTTCTTTTATGGATTATGCTGTTGATGCTACATATTTAGATTTCATTGAATTTCTGGATCACTGGGTTTATTATAGTTTTCATCATACTTGGATATTTTTCAGCCATAGTTTCTTCAAATATTTTTTTCTGCCCCTCACTTTCTCATCCCGTTTGAGGACTGCAATTACACATATAATAAGCTACTTGAAGTTGTTCTGGAGCTCCCCAAAGCTATTTTCATTTTATTCTCCACTCTTTTCTCTTTCTGTTTCATTTTGGATATTTTCTACTGCTAGTCATGCAAGTTCACTAATATTTTCTTCTACAACGTCTAACCTGTTTAATCTTATCAGTATATTTTATCTCAGATATTTTGTTTTACATTTCCAAAATTTCATTTGGAATATTTATATTTTCATTGTCTCTACTTAACATGCTTGACCTTTCCTTTACGTTCTTAAATATGTGTATAGTAACTCTTTTAATGACTTTGACTCCTATCATCTCTGTCTTTTAAAAAATCTGTTTCTATTGATTGCATTCTTACCTTATTATTTCTTATATTTTCCTGCTTTTTTGCTTGCTGGGTAATTTTTTATTGTGTGCCACATATTGTGAATTTTACCTTGCTGAGGGCCAGATTTTTTGTATTCCTCTGAATATTCTTGATCTTTATTCTGAGACATAGTTAAGTTATTGAGATTTAGCTTGATTCTTTCAAGCCTTATTTCTAAGTTTGTTAGGTGGGACCAGAATAGCCTTTAGTCTAGGGATACTTTTGCCCCACTAGTGAGGCAATATTCTTCTGAGTACTGTACCAATTCCTCATGAATTACAAGGATTTCTGCTGGCTGGTGGGAACAGGTACTTTTCTTGGCCCTATACAGTTTTCATCGATTTTTCCCTCTGCTCCTTATGGGTGGCATTTTTTTTTGGCCTCAGGTAGATTTTAGCACATGCAGGAACTGATCAATACTTGGCTCAAGACTCAAGATGAACCCTCTGCAGATATCCAGAGCACTCTCTCAATGCAACCCTTGCCGCTCCATTACTCTATCCTGTGAACTCTAGCCTTTTTCACCAGTTTGGTCACTCCACTCAGCTTTTCAACTCAGAGAGACTGCCAGGGTCCTCTCAGCTTCTGTCCACTGCATTGCAATATGGAACCTCTCTCCAGAAGGTAAGCTGGGGCACTTGTAGGGCTCACCTCATTTATTTCCTTCCTCTCAGGAATCACTGTCCTGTGTTGACTAATGTCTGATGTCCAGAAAATGTTGTTTCATACACTTTGTCCAGAATGTTATTCGTTCCAGGTGGGAAGCTAAATTTGTTCCTTGTTTTTCCATTTTCATTCTTCTCAAAGCAGGAGTTCCAATCCTCTGGGTTTTGACATTTCAATATAGAAAAGCATATGTTTCATACATTTTGCCCAGTTTTCTCATTGTTAACTTACAGAGGAATCATGGACAGAAGTGGAAGTCCCCATCAATGATTTTGAACATGCTTGCAGGATGGGTTATATTTTAAAAGGAGTCATAATTGAATAAATAGAATGAGTAGAAAGGTGAAGAAGATAAAAAATAGAAATCAAGTAAATGACTAATGAAGACTACAATTATGATGCAATAGATGATAAATTGTGTTTTAACAAACAACCCAATCAAAAAATGGGCAGAAGACCTAAATAGACACTTTTCCAAAGAAAACATACAGATGGCCAAGAGGCACATGAAAAGATGCTCAACATCACTATTTATGAGAGAAATGCAAATCAAAACTACACTAAGGTATCATCTCACACCGGTCAGAACGGCCATCATCAAAAAATCTACAAACAATAAATGCTGGAGAGGGTGTGGAGAAAACAGAACCCTCTTGCACTGTTGGTGGGAATGTAAAATGATACAGCCACTATGGAGAACAGTATGGAGGTTCCTTAAAAAACTGAAAATAGAACTACCATATGACCCAGCAATCCCACTACTGGGCATATGTGTTGAGAAAACCATAATTCAAAAAGAGTCATATACCACAATGTTCATTGCAGCACTATTTACAATAGCCAGGACATGGAAGCAACCTAAGTGTCCATCGACAGATGAATGGATAAAGAAGATATGGCACATATATACAATGGAATATTACAAAGCCATAAAAAGGAACGGAATTGGGTCATTTGTAGAGACATGGATGGACCTAGAGACTGTCATACAGAGTGAAGTAAGTCTGAAAGGTAAAAACAAATATCGTATATTAACGTAAATATGTGGAATCTAGAAAAATGGTACAGATGAACCTGTTAGCAAGGCAGAAATAGAGATACAGACGTAGAGAACAAACATATGGACACCAAGGGGGGAAAGGGAGGGTGGGATGAATTGGAAGATTGGGATTGACATATATACACTAATATGTATAAAACAGATAACTAATGAGAACCTGCTGTATAGCACAGGGAACTCTACTTAGTGCTCTGTGGTGGCCTAAATGGGAAGGAAATCCACAAAAGAGGGGATATATGTATACATATGGCTGATTCACTTTGCCCTACAGTAGAAGGTAACACAACAGTGTAAAACAACTATACCCCAATAAAAATAAAATAAAAATTTTAAAAAAGATTATAAATTGTGTTTTAGATATGTATAACTTGTGGTATCAATGAGACATCCAGAAAGATATCAATCAGGAAACTGGAAGTACAGGACTGGAATTTGGGAGAAAGGTCAGAGCCATACTGCCAAGGAAGAAAGAGAGAAGAAAGAAAATAATGTTGGAAAATAGCTCGGGGTCTTATTCATATTTATAATTGCAACACTTAGCATAATGCCTCGCATCCTGTAATTGCTCAGTATATGAATGCTGAATAAATGAATGAAAAAAATTAGAGCTACATTTACTATAAAGAATAAGAAAAAAAGTCAGACAAAAGATGATTAGAGAGGCAAGAGTTTCCTTGATATTAAATTCTTGAAAACAAAGTCCTGTAAAATTTGACTTGTGAGCAGTTTTGGAAAAAAACTATATTTTTTAAAAATAATGAAAAGCTGAGGAGACAAAAGTAGTATTTTTGTAGTCATCTGTAGTTTCTGTATGCCATCTACAAAATAAATGGCATGATATACACTTCTCTGTGCAGTCATTACCTGGCCCTTATTGCCAATCAGATCAAGCTGCCTCATTATTGCATTCCTCTTCAGGTTTATAAATGGAAGGCTTAAAATATCTATAGAACCAAACGTAATTGGCACTGCATTGTGTGCTTTTAACTCTCTCATTTTTTTTGTCAGTGAAGTCATCCACGACTTTAGAAGAGTGTTTTCCAACAAAGAATCAGTTTTCAAATGAAAACTTTGCTTTGCTGTTATATTGGCTGTGTGAATTACACTACTACGATTTTGCTACTGAAATATAAGTGGCTTTTGTTTAAATAAAGAAATATATTAATCCAGAAAATATCATAAATTGTAATCTTATTTTTTTAGGAAAAAGTTACTTGCATTTCCAGGCTACCAATATAATTTATTTTCATCATATTTTATTTAGCATAGCATCACTCATCTGATCCTGCAAACTGTATCCTCCTTAGAAGGTATTTATATATTTTACAAAAGTTAAAAGTAGTTCCATAACATAACATAAATAAAACCTCCCTTTGGAGGTTTTTATATCCAAAAAAATATTTTCAGTTTCTTAAATTGAAACTTTTAAAATTATACTTAAATTTAGTCTTCTTATTATGGGTTGGGCAAATGTATCAAATATAGAATGACAATAACAAGACTACTATCTTTTTACATGTGTAGACTTTTATCTATTTGTGATTTTAAAAATTAGCCATTCTAAACTTTTGGGTTTCATTAAATCATGTTGTGATCAAGATATATTTTGTAATAGGAAATATATTTGATAGATGAAGTTAAAGCACATTAAAACCTCAGACTTAATTTTATGAAAAATAAGAGTAGCTGGTTTGCTTGTCCTCTGCCTTTTCTAAAACTCTGCTTCTCGGTGAAACAATAATCATCTTACTTTAAAACCATTTTGACCATGTCATTTCCCTTTTCAAAAGCCTGTAGTTCCTTACCACTGGTTTTTGTAAAATTTCTCTTATCAGGTATCTGTGGCCTCCATCAGCTCTCACTTTCCCATCTCATTATGCTACAATTCACCAACTTTATTTTTAGATACTCTCTACCATGATCTGCTCTCCAGCCAAGAAAAGTAACTTCTCATCCCTACTGAAACTTTCTTACATCTTATATCTGCCTCCACAGGTTACACTTAATTGTTCAATGACCATTCTCCCTTGCCATATTTATACTTGATTTCTTTTAAAATCTTGATTTAAAAAATATTCTATTGCAGAATTCTTCCTTAATTAGCACAAACCATATGTATACATTTTGTATCCCTCTACCATTGATTCATACAGCTTGCTCTACATAATCAATACTTATTTATACATTTATATTATACATTATGATTGACATTTTCACAGTTGTCTATTTTGGTAACTCATTATGACCTGATTTCACTCTGGTTTGTATGTCTCTCTCTGGAATTCTAAGAAACATTAATCTAGCAAAGCCATCTCTGAGACAATATTATGTCAGAGAGAGAGCACTGGCCCTGGCCTGGAGTCATAGCCCAGGTTCCAGTCCTAGTTTATAACTGTTGGTTTGACCTTTGGTAATTTACCTAACATTTCTGAGCCTCCATTAGCTAATTACTCCATATATAAAATAGGGTCATAGCAGTAGCTGCTTCCTAACTTTAATCTGAAGATTAAATTAAATAAGCATATAGTAAGTACTCCGTAACTGAAGGTTTATCGGCATTAGTATGGCCCATTCTACCAAATTAATAGTGATCCCAAAGGATTTGTTTCTCATCAACAGCTTCCATAATCTTGTTGCCCTTTGCACATTTGCTCTACTGCATGTGTACTCTATTAGCTGAATCTTGTTAGTGGGCCAATCTAGCAGTTGTTTACACTGTCCCATTTCCTCTATCCTTCTGAAATCAGTTCTGCATTCCTAGGGATTTGGTGAGAGGTCATTTGTCCCACGTGGCCTCACCCACTGTGATGCTTGTAGGCAGGCATATTCAGAAAGTTAGTCTAGATTTCATAAACTCTGAATAAAGTTAGAAAGTGATAAGTACCTTAAGGACGGTACAGAGAAAATTATGTAGGAGTTCAGAAAGTTAGCACTTAAAAGTCAACTACAGGGCTTCCCTGGTGGCGCAGTGGTTGAGAGTCTGCCTGCCGATGCAGGGGACACGGGTTCGTGCCCCGGTCCGGGAAGATCCCACATGCTGCGGAGCGGCTGGGCCCGTGAGCCATGGCTGCTGAGCCTGCGCGTCCGGAGCCTGTGCTCTGCAACGGGAGAGGCCACAACAGTGAGAGGCCCGCATACAGCAAAAAAAAAAAAAAAAAAAAAAAAAAAAAAATATATATATATATATATATACATACACAATCCATGACCCAGCAATTCACTACTAGGTATATACTGAAGAAAGATGAAAATGAGTACATGTGTCTAAGGAAAGATTTCTACAAGCATGCTCTTAGCAACTTTATTGATAATAGTCAAAACAACTAATAAACACTAAAAGTACCCCAAATATCCATGAAGCTGGAATAGATAAACAAATTGTGGTATATTCACAAAATGGAATACTATCCATCGATAAAAAGTACAAGCTACTGATACATGGAACATCGTGGATGAAACTAAAAAAAATAGTATGTCAAACAAAAAAAGAAGCCAGGTACAAAAGAGTATATGTTATATGATTCAAATTATATGAGGTCTGGAACAAACAAGGACTAATTATGGTATCAGAAATCAGAATAGTGGTTAACATTGGAGGAGTATTTACTGGGAGAGATCTTGTCTGGAAAGCAGCATCTCTGGGGGTGATGAAAATGCAATATTGCTCTAGATAAGATTACAAGAGTATCCATACATAGATAGAATTTCTTCACAAAGTATGCATTGTGCTATATATAAGTTCTACTTCAATAGAAAATGCAAAAGTACAAAGCAACAAGGAGGCAGATGTCTAGTAAAATATTAAAAGATGACTTCTACAATGTGTAAGTAATGTTTACCTGTGGGGGGGTGGGAAAATATAAATATATATATATATTTGTTTTTCATTATTCCTTTCCTCTAATATATGCTGTTATGAGCTTTACTTTTTTAATTATTATTTTTCATTTCTAAAATATATCAAAGTTATGCTGCATTTTCACTGTTGGCATGGGGCTCCTGATACCTCAGGACAAATGCTTATAACTCTTTTAAAATAAAAGTTATTATTGGCTTGGTTGACTGCAAAATATTTATCTAAGGATCACTCAATAGGAGGATAGTTGATTATTAGTCTAGTTTAATAACTTGATCTCATAAATTTTGAAGCCTGTAGCATCATGGAGGACTATTTTTTTGGATGCATACTTGACCATATTGTATATTTTTAAAGATTCTTTTACAAGTGTTCATAACCTAAGGCTACTGTTGTATTTCAGTATTTTAAAGCAAACTGGCAAATGCCATAGTGCTGACAAAGTAATAGGCTCTGACTTATTTGACGTGAGAGCTCTCTCTTGCCTGTTCCATCCATCCTCCAATCAGTTTCTAAGCTTTATGAAGAAGTTCTTAAAACTGGTACGAGAAGCATCCAAACTTGTGAATATGAAGGGAGGTAAAACATAAAACAAGCTGTACAAAGCTACTCTGCATGAAAATGCTCTTCTACTAGTGTGCCTTTGTTCGAATAAATTTTAACTGACTTAATTAAATGAACACTGATGTGTCAAAATAATTAATAACAACTAACAATTGTATAGCACTCTCTAATCTACAGAGTGCTTTTGCAGGTTTTGTCTCATTTGGTAGCCTATTATATTTGGACAGGAACACTTAATGGAATGTTTTGCTTATAGAGTGTTCCCATACACCACAGTCTTGTTACTTGACTAGAACCATTATGGATATGGCAATCTGGACTCTAATTCTGAACATACGAATGTCTCTTTCATTTTGGCTTTGTGGAGAATTGAGTAGTTTGACATAGTGGATTTTCCAGATAAATACAACTTAGCATTAAAAGCACCAAGATGATTAATTATAACCACTTTTAAGAGGAATCATTATAAAATCTATATAACTTTTTATCTCCTTTGTACAAGTCACGTTTGACATGTATTTTAGTTGTAAAGAAATACAGGACCACATTATAATATTTGGAAAATATAGAAATGTGTGAGGAAGAAAACAAAAAAAATTTCATATTCCTACAGTGTTTATTCAAAGATAAACACTGTTAATATTTCAGTATGATTTCAGCCTTTCTACAGTGAAATATATTTCTATGTGTATAAATATAGTTACATATTAATCTTATACTTTACATACTGTTCTATCTTGCTTTTAAAATCAGTATTATATCATGATTATATTTTTCATATCATTTCATGTCTAGACATACTAATTACTAGTCATATTTTCTATATCCTTTTTATCTACCTTTTAAGGTAATTGCTAAGTAATTGTATTATAATTTAATTAAATAAATGTTTAATCAGTTTCATGATTATATTTACATTAAAAATTAAGGATGCTTAAATTATAAATAACAGACTTCAATCTATTCTCATAAATCTATATATCATACTACATAATTTATAAAGAATTGAACAATTCAGTGAATGAAGAATCTATGCTATGTAGTTGGACAAAATCTTTTTATATAGTTATTCTGTGATTATTTGTAGTTGTCTAAAATATCTCAATCTTGAGAATCTGTGAAAGATTTAAAATAGACACTGTGTAGAAAGTCCTTAATAGGGTTAAATTTAAATCCAGCATTCTCTATGTTTCTTAGTATGCTTCATTACTTTGAAATATAAAATACTAACAATAAACACAATAACAGTGAAGCAATAATTAACCTGAAGCTTCAAAATATATATGCACTACTAAGTATAAAGTTGTATGATACTGTAAACATAGGATAAAAAGGCCTTCAAAATTTCACAAAAAAGGAACACATCTCTGTATTATCGAATCAGAAAACTTCAAGGTGCCTTCCTCCTTGAGATCCTAGGAAACACAACATTAAAATGGGGGTGACATCTGCGTTTATATTGAGTGATAGGTACAAAGATAGCTACCTACACAAATATACTTTATATGGTTCCTTCTCGACATTGAGAATGACAGATGACAAATATAAACCCTTAGGGCTTTATTTATAAAGTCACATCTGTACATTCACATTGGCTCTGTTTATGAGAAGAGACAGACTGGAAAAAAATAGTCAGGTATGATAACCCAATGAAGTGCTCAGAGAATGTTGTAAAACACATAGTCAACTATAAACCAATTGGCCCTGTATTAGGGCCAATTATTCAGAAAACTCTAATATAAATTTTCCTTAAAATCACACTAAACCACAATTTTGTCTCTTCTTTGAATTTTAACGTGGGTACAGTAATTCTACAAGCTCCATGAGGACAGGACCCGTGAGCATTTTGTTCTCTCTTGTATTCCTAGCACCAAGTATAGTGCCCCACATTCAGTAGGTGCTCAATAAATACTTTCATTGAATAAAAAAATATAGATTGGTTATAAAGTACTTGGAAATTAGAAATAGGACATCCTGGGGAGATTAAAGGTTGCAGCTACATATATGATAATATTCATATGCAGGTATATGGATATTTACATTATAAAGTAATTTAAAAACATAAAAGTCTCAATAAAGTTTTAATCAATACTTTCTTTTCCCTCAGAAAAACGTATCATTTAAAAAATATTTTCATCCCCTTAGTGCGAAGATCTGAGTTAAGAAATTTTAAGAAAACAATATGATTTAACTAGTTAATAATAGTGTTTAATATTGCCAAGAGATGTAGCAAAACTTTCAGGCATTATGTAAGGAGGTACAGGACACGGGTTAACTATATGCAGATATTATGGCAGGCAGGCTAGGCCTGTCCAAAACGCTGCCTTTAAATTTTTACTGTTTTTTTCTTGTTCATCTTTGGTACTCATAAGCTAATGTTTTCTGTTTTTAGGAATCATCTTCAATGTAGTGTCTTTGAGAGTTCTGGCTGTGGTAGATGGGACCTAAGGTAGTGAGAGATATTTGTTGGTGTTGGTCATTTTAGGTTGAATATATAGAATATGATCTATGTACATTACACTGAATATTTTCTTTGCTCAAATAAAAGGGAAAATATTTAAAATCTTAAACAAAATAGTGGAGTGTTCTGTCTATGCATATCTATATACAGATGCATATGTCTTTGTGGAGGTCTTAGACATGTGTATTCATGTTACTTGTACTGGAGACTGTTTAGCATGCAGTTCATTAAAATATGTCATCATTTTCCCAATGATTTTATAAAAATACCAAAACTGCCATTTTACACATCAGGAAAATTGTCCTCTGCTACAATATAAAAGCAAAGGTTTGTACATCACTTTCATCTTAATGAGTTTTGTGGTAGTAGGTGATTTATGTTTCTTTTATCTTTTTATTCAGTGAATGCTAGTATAACAGGATGACAGTTTGTTCATCATAGCTTCATTGAATTGATTTTCATGATATTTAAATAATGAATGCTATTTTTTAATAAATGTGTGTTTCAAAATAACGTTCTGGTATATTTTCTCATTTTAAAATGTGTGTGTGTATGTGTCTGTGTGTGCGTGTGTGTTTTGATTTGAAGATTTTCTGCTGCTATCTTTGATACAGCTGTTAATGATCTCTCATTCAATTCAATGGTTCTTTTATACTCCACCCATCAGAAAATGAAGGAATGCAAATTTTAAATTGAGCTAGAGATACCAATGCCCAAGAAACAGCCATTTCAATATATAAAGAGTTTTATGGTTTTGATGGGGTATCATTATATTTTGTTGCCTAACCGCCATTTAAACACCAGAACTCAATATGAAAAATAAAAGGAAGCTCATTTGCACTGTAGGGGGCTCTCTCCTCAGTGTGCAAGTTACTCTCTAGGAGTCAGTCACTTAGGTAAGGTCAGTAAGTTTTTTAGTGTTGAGCCTCCCTAAAAACCAACCAAGTGGTAACTGAGTGACTTTAAGTGTATTAAAATTAACATAATGCATCGGGGTACACAGCTTTAGTTAATTCCTACAGCAATCGTGTGAGAGATGTTTTTATCCCCATTTTACAGATGAATAATCTAAAACTCAGAAAGACTAAAAACATTGCCCAAGGTCCTAGAGCTAGTAAGAGACAGCTGAGATCCCATCATTGCTCTCCTACCTCAAAGCCTGTGTTTCCTTTTCTACTCTGTTCCGTCTCCCAGTAATGTTAACACTGTATTTAGAAGGCTAAATTTTAACTTAAAGCTTCTAAACGTATACCCCTTTCAAAACTGCTCTCATGTTTACTCAGAAAAGTCACTGAATGTAAATGAATATTTGCCTCCCATTCAGTTGGTATTCCCTAGAAAAAATCCCGACCATCTTATTCTACAGTGAAACACTCCACTGCTATTTCGAGAAAATACTTATGGCATTGAATAGTTGGAATGCTTCACAGGGTAAAATACCAGTTCTTTTTGCTCCAGCTCTAGCTAGATTTGAAATGTCAGGTTGAGTCATTTCTCTATATTCTGAAAGAATGTGAGACAGTAGGGATTATTTGGAGATGCTAGACACATACAATGTGGCATCCAGACCAAGGGGAGTGATAGGTCATTGCCTGGCAGATGGCATAATGAGCTGGAGAGGCTAATGGCAGATAGACTTGACGATTTGGGCAAAGCAAAAGAGCGTTTGGCTACTAACACAAAGTACTAGGAAAGCATTGAAGGAGTCTACTCTGATCTGATGATGATGCCAACTTGGATTTAGCAGATGATATGGTGAGAATGAGGCATATGGACGATAAAGTGGTATTTTTTTCTAGGTATGGTAAGGAAAAGGCAGCTAATGTAAGCAAAGTGTTGAGGTTTTTGGTTAACTAAACTCGTGTGTAGGGACATATTTTTAATATACTCAGCAATGCTTTCATATTGTCAAGGTAAAGTATGAATTTATAAATTGTTCATTAATACTATAAGGTTAAACTTTAAATCTTACCACAGCCTTCATGAGTTAAGCAAATTAACTCCAATTATATATTTTATATTTTGTTAGAAAAATGAGATACTCATACCACTTGAAACAACTGTAGTAAGTAGATTTTCTAAGCTATATTTTTGATCTGAAACTACTTGAAAGGAGCCACTATTTTTTCATTTATTGATCAAGGTAGCTTTTTGTGAGTGTAATGTCCTATCCATCTAAAAAGATGAAACTATTAAACAACCCATAACAGAGCTTTGAGATGTTTCCTCCAATAGTGATGATTAATTTCCACCAATTCCACCAAATTCTTTTATCCATCTGTAACACATACTATGTTGAATAATTGATTGGCAATTTCTGGTTAAAATGTATCTGAACTTTAGCCCCTGCGGAAGTCTCTCCCAACTTCCTATGGAAATATTATGAATCCATAGAAAATGATGAGAACACATAGATCGAAAGATTAAAACAAACAAAACAAAACAAAAAAGCCAGTATCTGGGTTAATGAGACCAGACTAAGTTATGAGCAAAAGTTTGCCTCATGAAACTAAGATGGGTAGGGGTAAGATGCGTGAGGTTTTGCAATTTTACACTATGGCCGATGGCCCAGAGTCCCAAGATCTATACTAACCAAAACTCTGGACAGCCATATCTCTACTGTGAAGTTGCTACTTTATGAGGCAAAAAGAGTAGGCTTACCCTCATCCATTTTACTATGTTCATTGAAAGACACCAGCTCCCAGAACTGATAGTAGTATATTTTATCCTGGGAACATGTAAGACTCACAAATAAACTGTGATAACTGGAGACTAAAAATTATAAATGTTTATTGTACATTCTGGAACAAGGTTAAGGGTAGGAAAAAAGTTACTGAAGTAAAGCAAAGCTATGTTAAGCACGTGGTAGCTGAAAACTGGAAATAGGACTTAAATATGTGGGCATTAACCTATCCTCTAACTATGGACCAAAAAAAGCTATTCAACCATTCTCTGAATTGAGAAAGACTGGGACCAAAGGCAAACAACTCGCTGGTTCTGTTGCCAAATATTTTGTCTGAAGAGAACTTGCCTCATTTGAAAATGAGTAAAGAGAAAAAACTTACCACACTGGTTATGAAAAAAATAAAACAGGACTGGGGAAATGGAACATAAATTTCAAAAGAAGAGAAAATGAGTCCCTACAAGATCCAGTAGAAAATATCTTAAAACTCTTTGCCATCCTAAACACATTGGGAGAAAAAACATGTCTTGGAGATACAAAAGCACAAAGTCATAGGGACAACATTCTGAGATGTGCAGGCAACAAAAATAGGTGAAAAGGGATATGGGCAAGATAAGTAAGGGTTTCAATGTGACTAAAAATGCAATAGAAGATTAGGAAATTAAATGCATATTGGAGTTACTAAAAAGAAGAAATATACTGCAGAATATCAAATTAGTAATGCAGAATAAAAACTTAGGAAGCTTTACTGGAGTCCTGAGAAAAGGAAAAAGGGATGAAAATGAGAGGGAAAATGAGAGCTATGGAGGAAAGAAAATGGAGATCTAGCCTATGAATAATTGATGTATCTGAGGAACAAATGTTACAGAAGTTGTTAAAAATATAGTGGAAGACAACTTTTATGAATTCAAAAAATACCCATGTATGTACCTTGAAATGGCTTACAAAATTTCCAGAAAAAATAATGAAAGGAAACTCATATCTAAATGTATTCTGGTTAATTTCTTACATTATAAGGATACATTTTACAGTCCTGCAGGCATCTGAGAAGGGAAAATATAATAAAGATAATCTAGAAAAAAGAAAGCTGGCTCTGGATTTATCTGTGACATCTTAGTCCTGAAGGCAATGTAACAACATCTAAAGAGGCAAAATCTAGAGGTGACAAAAGGATTTGACATGTCTTTTAGATTCAGCCATGATGACTTCCATGTGTGAAGGCAATAGAAGTAAATCTTCAGATGCAAAAGGATTCAGATACTATACCACCCACTTAGATTTTTCAAAGAATTTACTTTAGGCTTTATTACAGCCAATTATGATATATATATATTTTTTACTCTGAACATCATGTTGAAGAATCATGGTGAGACTGTATGTTTTCAGGTGGATTCTGTAACCTGTCTTCAGATGCTATTCTTCTTTCATTTCCACTCCTTTTTAGTACCAAGAAATGTGTTTTCCAAGCCGTGTCTTTTATCTCACAGTTCAGATGGAATCTTGTCATGTTTAATGACAACTTACAACAATTATTGGTGGTGTACCATTCCAGCACTTGTTAGCAATAGGTAAACAATTTACATAATCACTGTACCAGAACACTGTGCCAAGAGAATTACTGAATAATTTTTACTCCCTACAAAATCATACCTACTTAAAGGAATATAACAGACTTATTCATTATAAAGAAACTTGAGTAATAATTTACTGCATCTTTAAAGTGCATTGACTGTCTTGACTAATTGCTACTATAGATTGATGCTTTGTGATTTACCACATGTAAACTCAGGTGTGATCACGATAGTGCATTGAGTAATTACTAAGGTTATGGGGGTGGTTTGAGAATTTTGAGATGCATCTTATTCACCAAAATATCTTATTTGCACTAGAATGTGGAATCTTGTGTAAAAAAAGAGAAAAGAAAAGAAAAACAGTAAATGCAGAATCTTCCACCTTAACTTCGACCAACACCCTTAATTACACTAAGATCAATATTGATGACCCAGGGCTTCCCTGGTGGCACAGTGGTTGAGAATCTGCCTGCTAATGCAGGGGACACGGGTTTGAGCCCTGGTCTGGGAGGATCCCACATGCTGCTGAGCAACTAGGCCCGGGAGCCACAACTACTGAGCCTGCGTGTCTGGAGCCTGTGCTACACAACGAGAGGCCGCGATAGTAAGAGGCCTGCGCACCGCGATGAAGAGTGGCCCCCACTCGCCACAACTAGAGAAAGCCCTTGCACAGAAACGAAGACCCAACACAGCAAAAATAAATTAATTAATTAATAAACTCCTACCAACATCTAAAAAAAAAAGTCTTATTTAAAAAAATATATTGATGACCCAGATACAGAGCACTATTCATTTATTCAGTCAACAAATATTTATTGAAGTACTCCTGTGTACAAAGGATTTTACTGGAACCTAGATACACATCTGTGATAACCTTGCCTGGTGATCACCTCTTTTCCACTTTCTCACACTTAGTAAACCTTTTCTTCAAAACCATTGAAATATTCAGACCACCATCATACTACTTTAACGATCTCCTGGATTTAAATCACTCCATACCTGTGCCACAGCACAAAGCCAATCATTCCAACTCCACTCTTACCCTTGTCCTCAATTCCCTGATCATTTTTATTTTTGCTGATAATCTCTGACTGTATAACAGACTTTATGATATATGATGGGAAGGTTTTTGATCAGAAAATACTGACAAGGCAAATATTTATCTTAGTAAAACAAAATAATACAAACATAAAACCTATTACCCAGTGCTACATGTACTTCAGGAGTTGGAACTAATTTTACCAATATTATGTGAAAATAAAGTAAGAACCTAAAATTGGGACATAAGAAAATGTTCTACCATTCTCCCAACTGACATTTCCCACTGGGACTTTGGAATTCAGGTCTTTGGTAGATAAGGTTGAATTCAATCTTTGTAAATATGTGTGTAGCTTTCGGGGTGAAAATCTAAAGATTATCTTGAAAGGAGATGTGCCTTGTCTACATCATTCTTGCAAACGCTATGCAGTGATTTTTATATATGAGTTTACTCACGGTTACCAATTATATGTGAAGGCAAGTTGTACATAACCCTCCCATAAGTATAACTTTGAGGACGATCAATTTAGATCTCACTTTACTTCAAGAAAATAAGTCTCCCACTCAGCATCACATACTATGAATGGAGGGTCAAGTGAGGATGAAGGAAAGCTATGAAAGCTATATATAGGTTATATTTTTTTAATGGGTTCTCATGGACACCCTGCAGAAAGTTGGGAGGTACAGAAAGAATTGATTTAAATAGTTTACTGAAAGTTCAGGCCATATTACTCTATGTCCATCTTCTTCTTACCGTCCCATTTCTCATTATTTTATCATAAATAAATTTCCAATATATTTGTATTAGGGTGTTTTTCTTTAAAAAGTTTCTGTGGGAAGTTGTATGCCATAATGCATAACAGAGCAAGAGTCTGAAACCAAGTTACTTGGGTTTGAATCCTGACTAAGCCATTCCCTAGGTATGTGACCTGGTACTTCAGTTTTTCAGTTTCCTCATCTGTAAAATAAAGGAAAACGTTATACCCATAAAAAATTCCTAGGAGGCATATGGAATAATATTAGTACCTGACTCAGTGTGGTTTTCAGAATTCAATTATATTTATCTGTATATAGGCAGAGTCTGAATGCCATAGATAGATAGATAGATAGATAGATAGACAGATGACAGATACCTGCTTTTACCTACGTTAATCTTCTTTAATCCTCACAACAACTTTATGAGGTAGGTATTCTAATTATTGTCCTTATTTTGTCGATGACTAAATTGAGCCATTGAAAGGTTAAATAAGTTGCTCAAGATAACACAGCCAATGAGTGGGAGAGCTGAGTTTTGATTTAATACAGTCTAGCTTCTGAGTCTGTCCTCCTGACCACATTATCTCTTTCAACCCTATAATGAGCGAAATTTACTCCAGGAGCATTTATTAATATCCAGGGCTAAAAACTCAATTGCTAGTACTTCAGCACTTAGTTTTCTTGATGTTTTAAAGATAGGCTTGCTCTTCTGCTTTTAACAAGAAATCCGTTAGTTATCTGTATCCTTTCATTAGTCAACTAAAGGTGAAATAGAATATAATAGCAAAAATCATGACTGCATTTACAGGTGGCACTAAAATTCATAAATTATCCACATCTCCATACTCCAATTTCCATGTCACTTACATGAGAAATTGCTGATACGATTCAGAGCAACATTTGATGACTGATTTTTAACTTCTCTTGCACTGCCATTAAGAAATAGGAATATTTAAATGTGCAGGTGGTTGTCTCTGCCCTTCACATATTGGCCTTTAGAACTTATTACCAATAGCTTCAGGCATTTAATAATGTATTTTATAGCAAGATAATATTAGTGGGGTCTTTCCTATGCCAACATTTTCCCCAAAGAATTCTTAAACCCAAACTGCATCTTTACATTGGAACTAACTCTCAGAATATTTAATGATGAAATGAGCTGTAATAGGTAAAATAAGAATCTAGGTGAAGAGCCAAGTGAATAAGTACATGTTATATCTATCACCAACTCATATTTTTAAAATGCTTAACAGTAAGACAACTCTCACTCTGATAATCAATGACTACATCTCTATGTTAATGTCCATGATTTTTAATAACATTGTCATATGAAATCGTATATCTATATTGAATATCCTGAGAATAAATTAATAAGGCGCTACTGAACTTGGTTTTCAGAAGCTGTTAAAGCGAATAATGGATATTACTAATGTTAAGATATTTCTGTCACTATCACAAAATATTTATATGTATATGTACATCCAGATTAAGTATTGTTTTAATAAAATAACCCCTGATTGCAAAATATTTCTTCAAATGTTTAAAAAGAACTTTATACCTCACATCTCACAACACCCACCCCTATATACTTTGATCCAACCACAAAAGTACTTACCAAAGCCTTGCCTTGGACTAAAAGACCCCACATATATTTGCCTGAATCCTTCATTAATCTGTAAATTCTTAGAAGATAGGGACTATGCTTAACCCGATGCACATCAAAATAGTTAACACGTAGTAGATGCTCAAAATATTCCTTAAATAAAGAGCCGTTAAATAAAAAATTAAAAATTTGATTAGCATACAGATAAAAACTGAGGACAAGGGAAGAAATTATGTTTTCCAGAAATGACTGTCAAAGTGAGAATATAAAAATGGACATGCATAGAGCCCAAGGAAGCCCAGAATTAAATGAAAGGGTAAGTGATCGGAACAAATAAAGGATGTTCAAAGAGGCAGGAGAAAAAAGAGAGAGTAGTTATAAAACAAGGGAAAAGAAACATTCTAGGAGTTGGGACTTACTGACAATGGCAAATGTTGTGGAAAAACTAAGCAGTTTGAACACTGAAATTAACTATGATTGTTAAATCATTCTTAGATATGAAATTTTATGTATAGTGTGGTAGTGTCAATTCGAGCAATGCTAAAAATTTAGAACAAATAATTTGAATTAAAGTTACTCCACACATGGTAAATCGCCAAAGCTGGTCCATGTTGTACACTACAGAAGCAATATGAGACTTAAGGTAAAGGTGTTTATTAAAAACAAGATATTTAGTTTTCCTTTTGCATTTTAAGAGAATGTTGGAATAGGAGACACAAATTAACGTTTATTGCTGAATATACAATTTCAATCAGAATTTAAAAGCCTTGAAACATCTAAATGGAAGTAAAATTAATAAATACGGGAACTTTAATTAGAATAAAAGTAAAAATGTTCTTTTAGCATTTATCTCAGATACAGTGATTATTTTTACAGTGCAAATGAATTCAAATTTCATACTTTTAAGCTGATTAAATAGATCCTCCTCATTCAATTTCATGAAACTGCCCAATTCACAGAGAATTGGGGTATTAAAATTTACTGTACGTGACAACTAGACTCATTCTCAGAATGCAGTCTACCACCTCTATGTGGTTAGATTTCCTATTATAAGCTCTGAAAAGGTTAATGAAAACCTTTGCCAAGCAGCTCAGGTTTTATAATTGGGTGTAATAAGTAGATATGGCAATGGAGTTCTTCGTTAATGTAATTGTAATGCAGTTCGCAATGTGTTATAAAAACAACACAGTGAGGGATCTAAAGAGAAATAAAGACACACACACTTGTTGCTTGTAAATATGACCGAGAAATACATTGTATGTTTCTATTTGTCTATTAACTGCAAAATATACCTCAGAAACAACTATTTATTCTTTTAAACTCTAAACAAAGTTAGAATGGCCTGGTGACTTGAATTCCAATCTCTCTCTCCCAGCCCCCTGATGAGAAAGACAGAGACAGAGACAGAGAGAGAGAGAGAGAGAGAGAGAGAGAGAGAGAGAGAGAAAGAGAGAGAGGAGAAGGAAAGCTAGGGGAGGGAAGAAAAG
Organism: Stenella coeruleoalba; assembly: GCF_951394435.1. Classification (NCBI taxonomy): domain Eukaryota; kingdom Metazoa; phylum Chordata; class Mammalia; order Artiodactyla; family Delphinidae; genus Stenella; species Stenella coeruleoalba. Next base: position 102,255,864 of record NC_137152.1, on the reverse strand, counting down.
AGAGAGAAGAGAGAAATGAGGTATGAGACTATTTGCTCTTCTTTGTTACCTGTGTTTCCTCTCCGCTTACCATGAAAACAACATACTTCAAGTATTAATCTAAAGTTTACTTCCCCCAGGACAACTGTAATGAACGCCGCCCTACACAATTATCGCTTGCTTCCTGATCCTTAGCTTGTACTTTATTCATAAAAGCTGTTACCTGTACATTTATCTATAGCACAGTGGTTAAGAGCACAAACTCTGGAGACAAGCCTGCCTACATTCAAATCTCAATTCTGGTTAACTCTTAGCTGTGTGCTCTTGAGAAAGGAATTTAAAATATACTTAAAGCAGTGTATTTCCTGCACTATACCCTGACTAATATTGATATCAAGGTATTTTCCAGCTTGGCTCAGGCTTTCCTTCCAAGCCTCATCTTCTATGACTTCTCCCTAATGTGATATGCTCTACCCTAGCACATGTTCTTAAACACACTGTCCCTCTGAATGCCTGTGTCTCAGCTTGTACTATTCCTTTTGCCTGTAAAACTTCATACCGTAGGAGAAGCTACTACATTTTAACATTCAAATGCCGCCTCCTCTTTGAAGCCCTCCCTAAATACAGTGAAGCCTTTCGTCATCTGTGATTTTATAGCATTTACAATTCCTCCCCCTAAATGAAAATCTGCTTTCAAAGTTTATTGGTGAGGTGTGAGGGAAAAGAACAGTGGAGTAAGGTAGTTTTCAATGCTATTTATGTTCTAGAGTAATCTAAAATTTTTAATAATGTAACTTGAAAAGATTTGCTTGGTTAAAAAAAGTGAAACATCAGGATTGTTCTATGGTTTTTCAGAAATTACATGATGGTTGTATCGGAAATAAAATCAACTACTAAAAAAATTCTGAACTATATCCACATATTCTCCTGGTTCTTTTTAACTCACTAAGCCAGATCCCTTTTCAGAAGGTCTGCCTTCTCAATAGGACTTTTCTCTGATTGTCTCCTTGTTTGTGAATGCAATGGGAATTTTAGGCAATTTAAGACGTACCTACTCAGGCTTTTATAGACTTTAAAAAATGACACTTATTCTGAACAGTATTACCAATTTGTGTGTTAACTTGCATTTAACAAAATATCAAACAGGCATTGAGGAAAGCCACTGGTGAGTATTTCAAATAATCTTGGGTAAAGAGCATGTCAACTCCAACTAGCCATACAGATGAAGGTAAAAAAAAGTCTAGGTTAATTATTTCCATACATCCCTTAAACCAGGAATTTAAAACCCATATAAGCCCAAATAAATTAGTGTTACCTTTCTGCTACTTTCTATTTCCAGAAATGCTTAAAATACTTTATATTTACAACATATAATAAAAATGTGGGGAAACAAAGAAAGCCATGGTAGGGAATAAGCACATGTGAAGGAGATGTGTAAAGGCAGAGAGAGGAAAGAAAATAGAGAGGCAGAAAAGAAAAAGTGGTAGCAATTAATGTCTCTTAATTGTGACTCTTGGCTCTCTAAGGGATTTTTGATTCTGTGTAACAATTCGATGTCTCATACTGGAGCTGTTTGATAGGCACTCAGGAGTTCCCTCCTGCCCACTGAGGGAGAGAAAACATACTTTTAAGTGTCATTAGCTACCTTTTATGTCAGGAGATTCTATTTTTGTAGACTTTTGGGGTTCTTGGGTGATTTAAAAGAAAATGAAGGCAAGTCGTTTGGAAGCTATTATAATTTTTGTTCAGGCAAAGAAATACAGTGTCAGGCAATATAGGAACTTAAGTCTGTTTCCTAACTGTACATCTATATTCTCTTGATGAATTCTTGTATTTATCTGATAAAATGTTAAGCACTAAAAATCTGGGCTTAACTAAAACAGCTTCATGCATGGAGCCCTCTCCTGTCTGAAAGAATACCATTTAGAGAAAAAATGAAAAGCATTTTATCATTGAGGCTATAGTATTGATTATTTCTTTCTAGAATAACCATGACTGCACACCTCTGATGTTTACATGTCATGCTCAAAATAATTTCATCTCGATAAATTAAGTTATACTGCAGTAACAAACAACTTCAAAATGTCAGTAGCTTAGAACACCAGAGATGTATTTCTCACACATAATACCGGTCTATTAACGGTTGTCTGGGGGCTTTGCTCCGAATCACCTTACTCTGAAACCCAGGCAGATAGAACCATCACCAGCTTGAACAGTTTCAGTCACTGTGACAAAGAAAAAAGGAAGCTCTGGAAGGTTTTTCATATCAAATTAAATGCTCTGCATTGGCAAGTAAATGGCTCACAACCCTAGCCAGAACTAGTTATAGCTCCATCCAACCACAAGGAAGTGGTACAGAAAATGCAATCCTGCCTTGTGCCACTAAGGAGAGGAGAATGGGAATATTTGGTGAAAGTATTAATGATTTCCACACACAATTCCAAATGAAGTCTTCCTAGCAAGTTCTAAATTTCAAAGATTCCGTGCGGAGCAGAAAATGGATGAGAAGGAGCAACATTTAAATGAAACTGAATATGCATACACACAGTATTGGGGAAGTTTTAGGGATTTCTGACAATATTCTACAAAATGCATATCTTTAATTTGAAAGTACTATAACTAAGAAAAAACTATGAGGGAACCTGCTTAAAACTAGCAAATAATCCTTTATATAAATATCATGTAACTGGGTTGTACCAGGGTTAAAAATAACAATCTGAGCATACTATAGTTAGAAAAAATATTAGGAGCTTCATATTTTTGATGGATCAAAAAATGCTGTGGACATCTTACAGATGCTGAAGAGATCGCTGCTGGGTCAGCCCTTCTATTCTCACCCATGACACTGCTTTATAGATTTTCTCATTACTATCCCTTATTTTCTACTTTCTGATTTACAAGGCATTTATTTTACTGTTTCACCCCCACTCAACCCATTCCATCACACTGCTGCCTCATCCCTGCATATTTAACTCTGTTCTTTAATTTTCAAGAGGCATGGTAGGCCAGCTGGTCCTGATGTCATACCTTATGTCTAGTTCTCTAAGATTCCAGGCTCTTTATTAAAAGGTAAAGAGGTTCTTTCTGACTTGTTGTTTTTGTTGTTCAGTACCTAGTGCTTGAGGGTCCATAGTTTAACATACCATAGGTTGGTAAATATTTATTTTGAATGCCTTAAATTATAAATAGCTTAAATCACTGTGACTTCTGGACATGATGGAAGGCAAACTCAATTCTAAAATAAATTTTCATAAGCTGAAAAACCGCAGTGTAAAAAAATGTAAACTTAGGTAGTCAAGGGTGAAATCTGGCAAAGGCAGGCAACAGGGCAAGGACAAGAAACTTGAACTGGATAGGGCTTTATCAGATCTAATCTCATTACAATAAGTGAATGAAATCAGTTAACAGAACATATATTAATAAGCTACCACATATTACAATAAACATGCAGAGTTACATCATTCTATATTCAGTTTCCCACTTAATCTTCAATACAAACTGGGAGGTAAATTTTCTCATACCTATTTACAGATTAGAAACCCAAAGCTTAGAGAAATTGAGTAACTTGCCCCAGCTCGCACAGGTAGTAAACTGTAAAGCTCAAATTCAAACCAGATTTGTCTGAGTCCAATGTACATGCTTTTTCTCTTATAGTGATTATGGTTTATTAAAATAACTTATTCTTCACATTTCTTTGCACAAAAGTGAAATTTTCCTTTTTTGAATTTAAAAACCTAAAAAAAATTCAATTTTAACCTAACATTTATTACTTGATGCTTTCTAATTTGTAGAACATAGTTGTTCTTTTAATTTAGTGATATATTAAGACCAAGACTTACTTTTCAGCAAGAGTAAGGCTAACTTTCTAATGCAAAAGTCACAGGCTCTATATTCAACTCCTAAAACACGCACCCTGTTCTCTTATATGAACTACATTACTAACACTGTTTGAACATTCTAAATATACATATCTTTAAACTACATAGCACACGGTATGTATCCTTTGTCCAATGTCTCTAAAACCTCTGACTTCCTGCCAGAGAGTACTGCTGAACGCTATTTTTATAGTCTCTCCTGTTGAACGTAACACAATGCAGCACTAGTGGAAAATGAAATTAAAATATATTGGGGGATGTAAGAGGAAACGAACGTGAGTATTATTAGGCTGGTTCATGCCAAACAGATTACAACTGTTGTAATTATTAAGGTTCTGTTAGGATTTTCTTCAAGTGGGGGCGGATTTGTGTGTTGAAAATTACAGTTATCTAAAACTGTAGAGTATGAGATATTTTAAAAGATTACAAGCAAAATTATTCACTTTTGACAGATGGATAGCTCCTATAAAGTTTCAACATGTTTGGAGGGGATGTGTAGTTTCCAAAGGTTCACGTTAATATCATCTAAAATGATATATTGGGCTTATTATTTAACTGTATTACAATAATTTAGGAGAAGTAACTAAATCATTTTTAACTAGCTTCCCTTACCTTGAAAATACTTTAAGCTTGGTTTGTATATCAAACAAGGACTAGCATTATAGAAATATATACTAATTAATTGAATAGAAATGATGACACTATTTCTACAAATCAGGAATGGAGATTTCTCAATTCTTCCTTAGGAACAATCCTTTAAGCTTAAGTGCCCAAGCTTGAGGTATAACTGGAGTAATGAGGCATTTTTAGCAAACATACTAGAAATTATGCAGCCAGCGATCTGAGGTACCATGTGATGTAGTCAACTTGGAAGCTTATATGATGATGAGTATTACCAATTTAATTAACATATGACAGTTATAAAGGGCTGTCCAAACATGTCAGCAAATTCAGATGAAAATATCATGGCTCTCTCCAGAGAACTGAATGTAATGACCTAAAATTGCTATATGATGGGACTACATTTCTACCAAAGCCATTTTGCAAATCAGATTTAATCTGATCAGCTCAACTCGGGTAGTCTGAGAATGCCGCATCTATGTTTATTTAGATGTTAGATGTTTGACATGTTTAAATAACATCTCTGCCAAGCATAATCTCCTATTTCATCATCACTTCTATCTTGAGAAGCTGGTAAGTAAGGTGGTATTCTGCAAGCTTTTTTCTCTGAAAAATGGACACGGCTATATTTTAGCACCATAACCAGCAAGTTCTTTCCACTCTCTGGTTAGAAAAGTAAAGTGTCAATATGCAGGACGTATTGACAACCTCATATAGAATGAACAAGTAGACTGCAAGTGAATCCTGGTCGTAATGTTGGGGATTTTTTAAGGGCAGTCTGTAATTCAGCAATACCATAGCACAGTCTTTGAAGTCTGGACCATCAGCTCAGCCTTGTGAAGCAAATTCTATTCCCTATCATTTTATGGAAATGAGAACAGAAAAACAAGATGCCAAATCCATTGAATGACATCAAGCATAGCTTTAAATTAAAGACTCTTTTCCAAGATATTTGTTTTAATTAGCACAGTACTGGGATAAAGTTCCAAAAAAGGTATATGAGAATTCCATCCTCTTATTTTCCAAGTCTAATTTCTTGATTTGCTATGAAGAGTAGTAGAGTCAGATAGAAGAAATATGGTGAAACTTATTTTAAATCCAATTTTATTTATTAAATTAGATCTAATTGGCTTAAGTGGAACAAGTGTTCCAAATAGTAGCAGTCTATTATATTTTACAAGGATGTCTACTAAGGGGCCAGAAGAATACCATTTTACCTATTAGTGTTATTAGTAATATGAAAAAAGGAATATACCACATGTAAATAATGTATTCAGCCAGTTTTAAAGCTGCCATTATGTGTGAATTTTAGTATAGATGAAGACTTCGATTGAAAAATTTTGTTCTTATCCATATCAATATTTAATTTTAGGCATAAACTGAACTCCCATAGACTTTGGGCTTGTGTCTAATCAGGATTGGATTTACACAAATTATTATGAACTGTTTAGTTTATTTTGAAATATCCCACAGGGTGTCATGCAATTGTTACATGTAATTTGAAACACTGAATTCAATGACCTAAGTTTTATGATAATATTATAGAGGAAAGTAAAAATATGGAAATGTAAGTTAAATGTAATTCATGATCTTAATTGAAGGCACCAAGGATTATAAAGTACAAAGTAGTCAGACCAATAATCTAAAAAACAACTTCAGGTGAACGAATATCAGACTTTAGAGATTCAAGTATTCTAAAAAGAAGGAAACAGTGAATATGATTTTCTGAATGTGATGGCCTGGGCATGAATGATTTGCCCTTTGAAGCACAGTGGAGTATGTCCCATCTTTAGAGTACCCATAAAGTACACATTCAATAAAAAAAAAATGTAATAAATAAATATATACATTTTACTCAAAGGAAGATTATGTCAATGATGCTGTACAACTTGAGATCTGATCTTTTATTAAAGCTCATATTCGTATTTCTACAATAATGCTTATGCTCAACTTTCTTGTAGTATTAGAAGGAGACAATTCTTCTAGTAGGCATTTAACTGATTTTTAATGTTACATATTGTTCAGTCTGCTAGGCCAATAGTTCATTGAGATGACAAAAATACGTATTTATATATAGTTTTTGGAGACTCAGTGACCTTACGTGTTTGGTCATGGACTCATAAATCAGTATTTATGAATTTCAAGCCTATGCTAGTATGATACAACTTAAAAATTAAAGGCAAGAAGAGGAACAATCCAAGCCATGCGGCTAAACAAAACTTTTTCTTTACAACAGCCAAAACAATCAAAGTAAATATAGAGACATAGTTGATAGAATGTTGCAGATAAAGTGCGTAAGGCAAATAAGAAATGAGAATATGATATTCATTTGAAATCAAAGTGTTCAATTGTTTAAGTAAAATGATTAAGAATAAACATCCATAAGTAGACTCAAATGAAGATTAACATAAATATTTGAAAATGTACTTGCCCTATAATCTAGGTTTCTTTAAAGAAAAACAAAAAGGAGTTCTGAGAGGACAATTGATGAAGTTCTTCTAGAGTGATGTATTGTGATGGAATGGTAATTAGAAGCTGTATGCCACATCATGTGAAAAGCAGAATTTATTTGACAGTCCCATATAAATGCACAGCTGCTATCATATACCTTTGTAACATCAGAATCAGAACTGAAAAACATTTTTCATGAAAGCAATCCCTATAGATAGGTTGAAAATTCTCCCTGAGTTCTAAATGACAGTAACTATAGCTGCTTGTCATTCTTGTTTTATCTTCTTCTAAACAGTGTCTAAAGAGTAGTTTAATCACAATTATTTTGAATACTCACATTGCAAATATGTTTGCAATATTGACAAATTATGCTACTTTGTCACAAGTACGTTAAATAATTACAGTACTTGTCAGATATCTCTAAATCCGATTATTTCATGCAAAAGAAAACTTAGCGTACCCATACCCAAATCATATTATATTCTGCCCTTGATGGGACATCACATCACTTTGGTTGACAGTTGATAACATTACAGATAAAGAAGCCTATTTTATCAAAGGATTATGCCTGTCATGGTATAGGAGATTTAGTGTCACTCACTAGCAGCTAGTAACATTCTTTTTGCAAGTTTGGGGAGTTAGGGATAAGGCTAAATGACAGGGTATCACAAAGATTTTGCATCCTTCAGTACTTTAATACAAATGGACACGTAAGTTTTTCCCATTTAAAAATTTTTTATTTGAGTTTCGAAGTTTCCACTTGAAAGATGAGGTGCATGCCTGTGATAGAAATGTTTCCACCCATTCCTTTCTGAATGTTAAACTAGTTTCTAGTTGGAGAAAACATTTGTCACTTCTGATCAATTCCATGATAGCAAGGAGAGACTTCTTTTTAAACCCAAGATTTTACTTCTCAATAAGACAGCATATATAATGCATAATGAATATCAAGATGGCCAATATTTATAATACTGTCAGTGAGATCTTGACTGATATATTAATAATAAAGTATCAGAAAACATGAAGATTGTAGATGCTATAGGTCTCCTCAAATTGTTTCTCCATAGTAGCTATGTTATTAATAGGCAACTCAAATTTAATATATCCAAAATCTAATTTCTTATCCTCTCCCTACCAAAAAGATTCCACCCACAGTCTTTTCCCATTTCAGTCAGTGGCAACTCTTTCTCACTCCCCATATCCTGTCCATCAACAAATTCTTTTGGTTCCAACTTCTATATAAATCTAGAGAATAACAGGTTCTCACAACTTCCACTACTAGCTCCATGATCCAAGAAACCATCATTCTTGATCAACTTAGAGCCTACTAACTGCTGTATCTGCTTCCACCCTTCCCACTCCCCACTTCTGTCCATACACACTGTCTAGTATTCACACAGCAACAAAGAGATTCATTTATCTAAGTCAGATCTTGTCATTACTAAGGCTGTCAGTATCAAATAAGAGTGTAAACAAATAGCCTTACAATGATCTAAACACTAAACAATATTCTGCATCCCCCTTACTTTTCTCTCACTTCATTTCCTACCATTTTTCCCTTATTATATTTGCTCTAGCCACAGTCCTCCTTGACGTTCTTCCAAAAAAAGTCACTCTCTCAACCTTGGGCCTTTCTATTATTTCTATAAGCGAAGACAAAACTGACATAGAATTTCTCTTTTTTTCATCATGCCTAATAAAAGGGGAAATACTTCATGTTAACTGGCTTTTGAAGTCTGGCATCCCTAAGTTGCCAGTATTGTGCCAGAGAAGTGATAGTGAAGCATTCTGTTACCAGAGAACAGCTTACACATTGGTAAGATATGGTTCTCAGGTTTATAGTTCATGCAGAAACATGCCTATGCTATACTAAAATAGTACATAATAGAGCATTAAAAACACATAAACTTTGGGTGCATTGGGTTATCTTTGTGTGGTATATCTATGATATTTAGAAAATAATGTTAGAAAGGTGTTGTTAACTCAAAGTTATTTAATTAGAAAACTTAACAAAAGAAGTGAGGACTTGTGAACATATGTATGTATTGGAGAGGAGATAGTATATACTGGAAATAGGCAACCTTTTTTGAGGTTGATGACTTTCATACTTTCTAGAGAGAAATAAAGCATACTGTACACATAGAAAATAAGAGCCTTGGTTCTCCTAGTTTCCTAAATTTTCAAAGTACTAATATTCATTTAGACAGTGCTACTTTTTTTTGATAAATTAATCAACATGCTTCAGATACTTACAATACCCTGAGTGTTACTAAGAATCTACAGAGTTGGCCCCCCTCAATTAGGAGCATGATGGGGCAGCACATTGTATGTTGATTTGGGGAGCTGCATTAATTATCAAATATAATCCAGAATGAAATCAAATATACAAAATAAATCAGGAATGGGTCTTCTTTTAAAATCAATAAATGAACAGTGAGTCAAGGGTAAATGTTTGTAGGAGAGAATCCAACTTATTATCTAAGATAGGAAATATTTCTCAAACGTCAAATAACTACTTTTATTTCAAAGGGAAGTTTAGAAAGAAAAAGGATATTTGAAATTCTCTTTTGTCATGAAATTCTCCTTTTAAGACACATTAAAAATTATTAAAATCTGGACCTAAATAATTGAACTAGGTACAGTAGCATCTCTATTTTCAAAGAAGGCTCTGTCTCACCAGTGCTTGTTAATAAAAACCCCATCATAGTAAAATACAAGCTGGCATTTATTCCATGTTGTTTTAAACAAGTTTGTGTAGCATACTTGAAGTGTATTTTCTTGATAATTCCTATTGTACCATACATGGCCTCCTATTGAATGAGCAAATGATGATCATAGCAATCATCCAAGTTATAGTACTTCAAGTCCTGTTACAGTTAACTCCAGAAAGAAAATGCTGTGGACTGTTGGTTGTCATATTGTTACATTTTTTTTCAACTTTCACTTGGCTCTTTTACTTTTCTGTTTTTGTAAAATTGTTAGGATGTCAAATCAGTCTCCATACACTTAAATATTATGAAACTGCTTAACAGCTATGAATGATGACGTTACAGAAGGTAGAGGTTAGTATAAAACACTTGAAGGTCAAAAGAAAATTTTAGTTGGAACTATAACCCTTAACAAAATATGGGACCTAAGCCTAACCCAGACATATGTGCTAAAATTACTATTTAAACATGATTTTATTATGTTATTTATATATTTTGGTAGATGAATAATGATGTCTTTTGCATATGCTTAAAGAGTAATTTTATGTGAACCAAAGCTTTAGTAGTAACCCACTTTTTCAAAAACTGCCAATTTGAGCAACTAAAGAACACTGGATTTCATTTTAACTGAGTTCAAAAGAAGGTTTTAGATAACTACTGATCGATTTATTTTTAAATAATTCACTTAAAAATAGATTCATAGGGCTTCCTTGGTGGCGCAGTGGAGTCCACCTGCCGATGCAGGGGACACGGGTTCGTGCCCCGGTGTGGGAAGATCCCACATGCCGCGGAGCGGCTAGGCCCGTGAGCCATGGCCGCTGAGCCTGCGCGTCTGGAGCCTGTGCTCCGCAACGGGAGAGGCCACAACAGTGAGAGGCCCGCGTACCGCAAAAAAAAAAAAAAAAAAAAAAAGAATAGATTTATAAAATCTTCTGAAGGGAATCACTCCAAATTTAAAACTTCAAATTCTTTCCAAGGAATTAATGTTTCATTTTGCTACAGAGCTTTGCTTGCCCAAATCCAGAAGAATATTTTTTCCCTCCGGTTATAGTTTCTTAGAGCAGAAGTAATTTATTCCTGCATACATAATTATTTATGATGTTTTACATGCTTATTATGGTAATGCTAGCTTTTTTGCAAAAAAGAACAAACAGTGTTCACTAATAGAGAGTGGTGGGATTCTATTCTCACTGGACATTATTAAGAATCATTATTAGCTGCCTACCCTTTTATAGCATCAATACAGCCTTCTGGTATTTAGTCAATACATTCTCATATCTCATATTTAATTAATCTCAATGATAATAAATTGATGTCTGTCTCCCATTGTTTTAAGTTTAACCTTGAAAAAGCATTTTTATGTTTTGTTCTTTAGAAAAAAAAATATTTATGGGAATCATCACTTTAATCTAGTATGCATTTTTAAGCCATTGATAAAGATCACCTATCCCCTGACATTTCATGGGGTGAAATTAGCATATTCATTAATTGTGTTTCTATTTCCATTTCTACTCCCAAAGTTAATTAAAGAAGTCTGACTTAATTATGTATCTTATAGTCATTTCTGTCAGATACAGGACAAAGAAACCCATTTAAATATAATACCACAGATTCCATTTCATGGCTATGACATACTCTTGTGTTCATTTACACTATATGACCTGATTTTTTTCCTGAAGAATATGTTCATTGACATATTATCAGTTGGGACTCAACGAGAGAACCTGAATCAATAAAAGATGTATAGATATAGATATGAAAGCTTCAGATTCTTTCCTAATAAATCTTCAGGCTTATTAAAATAACTTGGCTCACATAATTGTGGGGCTGGCTAAGGAAACCTAAAATCCATAGGCAGGTTGTAAGTAAGGGCAGGATGGATCCCACAGGCATGGGCCTATACTGTTGTCCACAGGCTGAACTCATCTCCCTCTTTCTCCGTCTCTCTCAATCTCTCTAAAATTTCAGCACTGTTTTTAAGGTCTTCCAGCTGATTAAATCAGACCCACCCAGATTATCCAGAGCAAGCTCCTTTACTTAAAGTCAACTGATTAGGGAATTTACATTAGCAACATAACTTCACAGCATCACCCAGATTAATGTTTGAATAAACATGGAATGTAGCCTAGTCAAGGTGATACATTAAAAAAAAAACAACCTGTAGCCATGAAGCCTAATTTAAATCAATAAAAATCTATTACCATTTCAAAATATTATACGAATTTAAGCTTTTTATGTATTGGTGTTATATCTTTAGAAGGTAGAAAAAAAAGTAACCGTTTGAACTGATCGGCCCTTTGATATTGCTAACAGGAGCAAGAGGAAATTAGAAGACATGGGAGTAAAATACTCAACAAAGTACACCAACAATATATTCCTTCTCAACCTGAATCCCAAGACAAATAACTCCTGCAACCAAGGAAGACTGCAAATACGGTTAAATGATTCAGTCATGAAACTTTATGTAGCAAATAGCATATCAAAATATATACAGGAGGGGCTTCCCTGGTGGCGCAGTGGTTGAGAGTCCACCTGCCGATGCAGGGGACACGGGTTCGTGCCCCGGTGCGGGAAGATCCCACATGCCGCGGAGCGGCTGGGTCCGTGAGCCATGGCCGCTGAGGCTGCGCGTCCGGAGCCTGTGCTCCGCAACGGGAGAGGCCACAACAGTGAGAGGCCCGCGTACCGCAAAAAAAAAAAAAAAAAAAAATATATATATATATATATATATCTCTATATATATACAGGAGATATATATATATATATATATATATACAGGAGATATATATATATATATATATATATATATATATATACAGGAGAATTTCATTTCCAGAAGTGACAGATCAGCTTGACTCAAACAAGCCATTCTGCAAAAATCAACTAGAAAAGCTGTGGAAAATATCGTTTAAAGTATTTCTGAAGGCATGAGTGAGCTGCCAAGGCAGCCAGAATCTGCAGGGCCAAAATCCAGAAACAAAGGGGAAAAAAAATTTAAGGAAGGCATTTCAATTCAATTTTCCCTTCCATGCATTAACCAATTATTATACGGCTTCTGAGAGGCTGAGAAACCATCAGTGCTTTGAGCAGTCTCATGAGTCAAAGGGAGAACCAGAATTCAGAGCTCAATAAGGAGGAGTATCTCTCAACACACCTGGCTTTCATTTTAGACTTTTGAAGGCTCATCTTTCAGGAAAACAGGGAACTGGACATAGACAAGACCACATAAAGGATTAAATTCAGCTTCTAATGTAACCAATCACTGAATTTATGGAGGTATTATGTCCATATTCTAATGAAAGTAAGAAGCAAAAGCAAATTCTCTCTTAGGAAAGACTATACAGACTCCTAAACTTAACAATGGTTTCACTTATGATTTTTTGACTTATTGTCATTCGAAAGTGATACGCATTCAGTAGAAACCATACTTTGAATTTTGGTCTTTTCCTGGGCTAGTGATATGTGGTAGAATACTGTCTTGTGATGCTGGGTCAACAATCAATACACTTACAACCATTCTGTACCCATACAACCAGTCTGTTTTTCACTTTTTGTTCAGTATTAAACAAATTACATGACATATTCAACACTATTATAAAATAGGCTTTGTGTTAGATGATTTTGCCAAATTGTAGACTAATATAAGTATTCTGAGCAGGCTAGCTACGGTGTTTGGTAGGTTATTAAATGCATTTTTGACAGGATATTTTCAAATTATGATGGATTTATCAGGACATAACCCCATCATAAGTCGAGGAAGATCTGTAATTCTGAACCTCAAAGTATCTTTAAAACACTTCATATGCCATTTCTGTCATGTAATAAAACAATAAACATACCAGCAGATGAGACCAGGTGACCAATATCAACAGAAAACTAGATAATAGAATTATCGATAGATGTATAGGATATTTAAATGTTAAGGTTACCAGACACAAAATTTTAAATAACTGTAATTAATATTTTTAAAATGAGAATTTCAGTACAGAATAGGAAGCTGTAAATAACAAACATATGGGCACTTCTGGTTTTCCAGTTCAGTATATAAGGAACTTAGAAGTCACCACTCCATTCCAATAAGTAAAAAGCTTAACAAACTGAAACATCAACAGCTCTTCTTAGGTTGATCAGAAAAGTGAGGTCACAAGCAAATCGCTGCCCCCCAAACTGGAAGGAAACACAGGCGGATACAGAGAATCACTACATACCAGAACAGAAACCAAGGAGCAGAAACCTCCACAGGAACCAGTGCCAGGATAGGAAAACCTGAACTGTAATGAATGAAGTTCGTGCTGGAGGCTCAGTATGTACAAGTCTGAGAGATAAAAACTCCAGGGGGACCTAGTCATAGAGGGACCCCCTCACAGTGAATACTGGAGAAAATTTTCCTCATGCTTCTGGCAGGGGAGGGGAAAAAGGAACCATTTTGAAGTATGCCAGATCATTCTGTTCTTAATAAAGTCTGCCCTGGGGAAAAACTATTTAGCCAGAGCCTAATTTACTGAGGTTTTTTTAGAGCCTAACCAACCTGACTTGCCCAACTTCAGCTCCCTTTAGCCATCCTGCCCCATCTAAGGGAGGAGACTGAGAAGCACTGGTCAAGTTCATAGTCCAGGAGCATAGCTCACCAAAAAACTAAGACAGAATCATGAGACTATAAAATTCTTCCCCTCCCCCAACACCTTATCACTGCATTACTAAAGACTGATTTACTGCAATTCCTTTTACCCACTACATAATGTCCCCTTTCAACAAAAATTAAAAGGCACACTAAAAGGCAAATACACAGTCTGAAGAGATTAACCAAGAATCAGAACCAGAGTCAGATGTGGCAGGAATGTTGAATTATCAGACCAGGAATTTTTTTAAAACTATGAATAATATTCTAAAGGCTTTCATGGAAAAAGTAGAAAACATGCAAAAACGGATGGATAATATAAGCAGAGAGAAAGTCTAAGAATCAAAAAGAAATACTAGAGTTCAAAAACACTAACAGAGGTAAAGAATTCCTTTGATAGGCTCACTAGTAGACTGAACACAGCTGAGGAAAGAATCTTTGAATTAAGGAAATGACAATAGAAATTTCCAAAACTTAGAAGCAAAGGGAAAAAAGAACAAAATAAAGAACTGTGGGATAACTACACAAGGTATAACATATGTGTAATGGGAATACTAGAAGAAGAAATTAAGGAAGGAACAGAAGAAATATTTGAAGCAATAATGATTGAAAATTTACCCAAATTAATGTTAAGACACCAAATCACAGATCTAGGAAGCTCAGAGAACACAAAACAGGATAAATACTAAATAAATAAACAAATAAATAAATAAAAGCAAACCCCTACAACTAGGCATATCATATTTAAATTTAAAAAAATCAAAGATAAAGAAAAATCTTGAGAGAAGACAAAGGAACAAAGATAAGAATTATGTCCAACTTCTCAGAAACCATGCATGCGAGAAAAGAGTAGAGTAAAATTAAGTATTGAAGGGGAAAAAAGCCCCACCAACCTAGAATGATGTAACTTGCAAAATTATCGTTCAAAAGTGAAGAATAACAACTTTATATATAATTGTGTGTATATATACATAATTTGTGTATATATATATATATATATATATATATATATATATAGAAGGATGCTTATCTATAAGTGAAATGAATGACACCAAAGATACAAAGGATGGGAGGAAGATATTAGGAATCTTATTGGTGAAGAGTTACAGCGTTATTTGGAAGAGTTATAGTGTTATTTGGAAACGTATGTGGATTAGTTGTAAAAGTATATTTCAAACTTTAGGGAAACAAAAAGGTTTGAAATATTGCAAAAATTACTAAAATGTGACAGAGACATGGAGTGAGGAAATGCTGTTGGAAAAATGGTGACAATAGATTTGCTTGACAAAGGGTTGACACAAAGCTTCAATTTGTAAAAAACAGAGCATCTTCAAAGTGGAATAAAGCAAAGCACAATAAAATAAGGTATGCCTGTATAAGGACACATATAGATTAAAAGTAAAAGGCTAGAGAACTATATACCATGCTAACACTAATCAAAAGACAGCAGGAATAGCTATATTAATTTCAGACAGAACAGACTTCAGAACAAGGAAAATTATCAGAGAAAATGAGGGGCATTATATAATGATAAAGGGGTCAATATTCCAGGAAGACAAACAATCTTTAATGTATATGTGGTAACAACAGTGTATCAAAATATGCGAGGCAAAAACTTAGAGAGCTTCAAGGAGAAATAGATGAATTCATTATTGTAGCTGGAGACATTAACATCTCTCTATCCGAAATGGACAGATCCAGCAGGCAGAAAATCAAATCAGTAAGGACAGAATGGAACTTAACAGCAACATTATATAGCTGGATACAATTGACATTTATAGATTATTTCACCCAGCAATAGCAGATTACACATTCTTCTCAAGCTCATGTGGAGCAGTTTTCAAGATAGAACACATTCTGGATCATAAAATACATCTTAACATGCTTCCATCTGGGATCACTTTCCTTCAAAAAAGACTTCAGTATTTCATTTGGTGCAGGTGTGAAAATATCTTTAAATTGCTCTCCTTTTTGAAGACTATATTTTTCTGGATATGGGATTATAGATTGGCAGTTACTTTCTTTCAGGATTGTGAAGAGATCAGACCACTGTCTACTGGCTATCAAAATTTATGTTGTTGAGTCAACTATCAGAGTTATTTTCCCTCCTTTGGGATTACTGTCTTTTTTTCTCCAGCTGCTTTTAACATTTTCTCTTTATCTTTGATACTTAGGAGTTTTAATATGATTCAGCTAGTTAAAGTTTTCTTTATGTGATCCTATTTGGGTTTGTGTTACTTCTTGAATCTGTGGCTTGATAACTTTCATCAGTTCTAGAAATCCATCAGCTATTTTGTTTTCCAATATTGCTTCTTCCCCAGTCTTTCCTCACCACTGGGACACTAATTACAAGTATTTAGAACATTTTGTCTTGTCCTATATGCATTTTATTTTTTCTCCTGGGTTTTCATTCTTTTTTGTTTCTGTCAATGATTTAATCTGTACCCACAAATCATTTCTTTAATTGTGTCTAATCTGCTGTTAAACCCATCTATTGAGTTCTTATTTTGAAATATTTTATTTCTCAGTTCCAGGATTTCCATGTTTCTTTTTTAAAATTAATAAACATTATTTTTTAGAACAGTTTTAGGTTCACAGCAAAATTGAGCAGAAAGTACAAAGAATTCCCATATACTCCCTGTCTCCACACATGCACAAACTCTCCCAATATGGTCATCCCACCCCACAGTGGTACATTTGTTAGAACCAATGAACCTACATTGATACATCATTATCCCTCAAAGTCCATAATTTACATTCAGGTTCACTCTTGCTGTACATTCTATGGGTTTGAATAAATGTATAACTAACTACATGCACCCTCCCAATGTAGTATCATACAGAATCATTTCACTGCCCTAACAATCCTCTGTCTCTTCAACCTCCCCTGCCAACTAAGACCTGGCATCTACTAATCTTTTTACTGTCTCCAGAGTTTTCTTTTTCAGAATGTCATATAGTTGGAATCATACAGTAGGTAGCCTTTTTAGATTGGCTTCTTTCACTTAGTAATATGCATTTAAGTTTCCTCCATGTCTTTTCATGGCTTGATAGCTGTTTTATTTTTAGCACTGAGTAATATTATACTGTCTGGATGTACCACAGTTAATTTTCCATTCACCTATTAAGGGAAATCTTGGTTGCTTCCAAGTTTTGGCAAGTAAAGCTGCTATAAATATCCATGTACATGCTTTGTATGGATATAAGTTTTCAATTCACTTGAGTAAATACCAAGGAGTGCAATTGCTGGATCATGTGGTAAGAATATGTTTAGTTTTGAAAGAATATCAAAATGTCTTGTAAAGTGGCTGCAACATTCTGCGTTCCCAGAATCAATTAATGAGAGTTCTTGTTTCTCCAAATCCTTGCCAGCATTTGGGGTTGTCAGTGTTTTGAATTAGGCCATTCTAAAAGATGTGTAATTCTATTTCATTGTTGTTTCAATTTGGAATTCACTAATGTCATATAATATTGAGCATTTTTTCATATGTTTACTTGTTATCTGTATATCTTCTTTGGTAATGTATCTGTTTAGTTCATTTGCCCATTTAAAAAAACATCTGGCTGTTCATTTTCTTACCATTGAGTTTTAAGAGTTCTTTGTATATTTTCAAAAACAGTCCTTTATCAGATGTGTCTTTTGCAAATATTTTTTCCCAGTCTGTTGCTTGTCTTCTAATTTCTTTGACATTGTCTATCACAGACCAGATTTTTAAAAAATTTTTAATGAAGTCCAGCTTATCAATTATATCTTTCATGGGTCATGACTTTGATGTTGTGTCTAAATAGGCATCATCATACCCAAGGTCATCTAGGTTTTCTCCTATGTTATCTTCTAGTAATTTTATAATTTTGCATTTTACGTTTAGGTCTGTGATCCATTTTGAGTTAATTTTTATTAAAGGTGTAATGTCTGTGTCTAGTTTCTTTCGTGTGTGTGTGTGTGTGTGTGTGCGCGCATGCATATGTCCAGTTTTTCCAGCACCATTTGATGAAAAGACTTTTCTCCTTTATCTAAGATGACATAACTATTTATGTGGGCCTACTTATATGCTCTCTATTCTATTCCTTTGATCCATATGTCTTTTCTTTTTCCAATACTATACTGTCTTGATTACTGTAGCTTTATATTAAGTCTTTTTTAATTTTCCTTTTTTATTGAAGTATAGTTGATTTACAATGTTGTGTCAATCTCTTCTGTACAGCAAAGTGACTCATATACTAAGTCTTAATGTCTGGTAGTGTCCTTCTGATTTTGTTCTTCTCATTCAATATTGAGTTGGTTATTCTGGGTCTTTTTCCTCTCCATGTTAACTTTAGAATCAATAATTCAATATCCACAAAATAACTTCCTGGGGTTTTGATTGGTATTGCATTGAATCTATAGATCAAGTTGGGAAGAATGGACATTTTGACAATATTGAGTCTTCCTATCCATGAACATGAAATATCACTCCATATATTTAGTTCTTTGATATCTTTCATCACAGTTTTGTAGTTTTCATCACATATATCTTGCACATATTTTATCTATACCTAAATATTTATACCTAAGCATTTCATCTTTGGGGGTGCCAATATAAATGGTACTGAGTTTTTAATTTCAAATTCCATTTTTTCATTCCTGGTATATAAGAAAGCTGTTGAATTTTGTATGTAGAATACTTTTCTACATAGACAATCATGTGATTTGCAAGAAAAGACAGTTTTATTTCTCTTCCCAATCTGTGTACCTTTTATTTCCTTTTCTTATTGCATTTTCTATGTCTTCCAGTATGGTGTGAAAAGCATTGGTGAGAGTGGATATCCTTGTCTTGTTCTTGATCCTAGTAGGAAGCTTCAAATTTCTCATTATTAAGTATGTTAGCTGTTGGGGTTTTTTGTAGATTTTTAACATCAAGTTAAAGAAGTTCTCCTCTATTCCAACTTTGCTGAGATGTTTTTTATCATGAATGTGTGTTGGATTTTGCCAAATGCTTTTTCTGCATGTATTGATATAAACATGTTATTTTTCTTCTTTAGTCTGTTGATGCAATGGATTTCATTGGTTGATTTTTAAGTTTTTAACCAATCTTGCATACTTGGATACCTTGTTTGTGGTATATAAATATTTTTATTCATTATTGAATTTTATTTGCTGATATTTTGTTGAGGATTTTTGCATCTGTGTTCAGGAGAGAGAGTGGTCTGTAGTTTTCCTTTTGTAGTTATAAAAGATGTTTTGTAACATCTTTTTCTGGTTTTGCTATTAGGATAATGCTGGCCTCATGGAATGAATTAGGAAGTATTCCCTCTGCTTCTATCTTCTGAAAGAGCTTGTAGAGAATTAGTATAATTTTTTCTTTAAGTGTTTGGTAGATTTCAGCTACCAAACACTTAAATAACACTTCTGGGCCTACTGCTTTCTGTTTTTGGAAGGTTATTAATTATTGATTCAATTTCTTCAATAGATATAGACCTTTTCACATTGTCTATATCTTCCTGTGTGAGTTTTGGCAGATTGTCTCTTTCAAGGAACTGGTATTTCATCTACATTTTCAAATTTGTGGGAATTGAGTTATTCATAATATTCCTTTATTATCCTTTTACTTTGCAATGAATCTGAAATGATGTCCCTTTTTAATTTCTGATATTAACAATTTCTATATTCTCTTTTTATTGGTTAATCTGGCTAGAGACTTATCAATTTTATTGATGTTTTCAAAGAACCAGCTTTAGGTTTTGTGATCTTCTCTGTTGATTTCCTGTTTTAAATTTCATTGATTTCTGCTCTAATATTTATTATTTTTTTTCTTACTTTGGATTTAATTTTATCTTCTTTTTCTAGTTTCCTAAGGTGGAAGGGTAAATTATTCATTTTAGATCTTTCTTCTTTTCCAATAGGTACATTTGATGCTAAAAATTTCCCTCTAAGCACTGCTTTCACTGCAGCTCACAAATTTCAGTAAGTTGTTTTCCCATTTTCATTTAATTCAAAATGTTTTTTAAACTTCTCTTGATATTTCTTCTTTGATCCATGTGTTATTTAGCAATTTAGCAGTGTGTTATGTTGTTTAATCTCCAATTGTTTTGGGAATTTCCAGCTATCTTGTTGTTTTTTATTTCTAGTTTAAATCCATTATGATGTGAGAGAGAGACACACACACACACAGAGGGAGACAAAGAAAGAGAGAGCAAATAAAGAAAAGAAACTTCACATAGGACTTACAGATATTTTTAAAAACCATAAAAGAATATTATAAACAACTTGATGCCAACATATTTGAAAGTTTAGATGAAAAAGACAATTCCTAAATTGATACAAGAATTAGAAAAGTTTAAATTGATGCTATTCATAAGAAGTTCAGATGTATTCACAAAGATGCTACAATAGATTTTATTCTCATGTATGAAAAAAAATTCCTCATCTGAAAACACATATTAATACTTTGGTTGTCTCCAGAATTCTAAATGTAGACCTATAATACATTTGAGTTTGTATCTTATTTTTAAATAGTAAAAATATATTTTAAATGATAAAATTCAAACTGAAATTTAATCAAGGGTTCTATATAATGGTTTGAATAACACTGGTCTATCCTATACTTGAAAACATCTAAGATATCTAAGATGGAAAAGTTTACTAGGTTTACAGTCTTTTCTCTGTCACCTTTTTCATGAAGCCCTTTTTAATCTTATTAGTAATTTTCTCTCTCTCTCAGTCTCACTCTTCTCCTTTAAATTCCCAGAGTGATACTGCAGCATTTCTATTTCTCCTGTTATACCTAAAGTATTTCCTTTGTATTATAATTATTAGTATAATTATAGGCTTCTTGAGGACAGGGATTCATTTTACATTTTTTTAAATACACGCAACTTTGGCATAGTATATCTTCATTAAATTGAATTGAATTGGATTTACTATACATAATACATTCAAGTATATTTTGAATCAGTGTTACACAGTGATTTCCTTTTCTTGTGGAAAGGAGAAATTCAAACGTGTATAGCCAGACCACATCAATAACCTAAATCGTTTCTCTGTGGCACATTAATATTTTGGTAATTACTTACCTTACTACCCAAATTTGGAGTCTGTGAAGCTTTCCACATAATGTCTCTGAAATTAGTAATTTGTAGAACTAGAGGCAAGATGATTTCTGGATGGAATCTTAGGGAAATTACCTATGCTCTCTGATTGAACTGAACCTGAGATGGCTTTTCTGCCCCCAAAAAGGTTCATGTGTTGGTTAGATTTACCTTCCCTGGATTATCTCCTAGTTAGATCATAACATTTAATTTATAAAATGTTTTCCATAGATGTACGTAGAAGCCTATTTATTTTGTAGTTCAAAGACATTTCTTTTTATAAGTACACTTTATTAAGATTATGTCTAAATAACTGAAAGAGAAATGTTACTCTGAACCAGCTATTACTTTATTTCATAAAATGTGTAAATTTGTATTTAAAATTCCACACATTCAAAATATATATAACCATGTTCCTCAAATGGTTACATAAACCAAAAAAGTGAAGCACACTGATTTTTAAAAGCACTTAAAGAAATATTATTAGAAATCCATATTTAAAATTAATGATTATTTTATGAAATAAATAATAATTTCCTATATCTTTGGTAGAAAGTAAGCAACACTTGCACCATAAAACCACTTGAAAATATTTCTATATTAACCCTGAATGGGACATTCCTCATCTCATTTAATTGTAGGTGTAGGTGGCATTTCATATTTTATAAATGAGAAAATTGAGGCTCAGGAAACTTAAGAGAACGCCCACATTCACAATAGGTGGCAGAGCTTGATTTGAACACAATTTTTTTTTTTACTTTTCTATGTGTAGTTTCTAACTTAGAGTCTCTAACATTCTTCAATATTGGCAAGAAAAACTACTACATATAACTAACTAAAGCCTTGGGTCAGGAAGATTTACTAGCAACTTTTACCATTTTCTTTTCCTATTTACTCTTCCATGTTTGAAGACTCCATGATATCTTAGCAACACATATTTGCTGTCTTAGAAAATATAAAAGTTTTTCTCAAGGAGACGCACACAATTAACTCTCTTGTTTCCCACATCATTGTGGTGATCTTAAATATCTGTTTTGTAATCAATCAACAATGATTAATTGAGTTGTTACTATGTGTTCAGCAGTATACTAAGTGTTTTGGAAATATAATAGTGCTATCCTAACTTAAACTAAAGTAACAAAAAATTAGGCACCTCCACCTAATGTGTTTATAATCTGATTTCATGTACACCAATTATTTCGAATATATCAGTTATTAATAATGCTGCTTAATAAGGTACTATTTGAGTAACAGAAACAATAGATGCATTAGAGTCAAAGAAGTGAGAGATAAGTGTTAACTGGAATCATCAGCCCTGTTAATGTCTGCCAATACTTGTGATTAAATAAAATATATCAATAAGTCAGGTTTATAAAAATAAATAATAGTGAAAAAGAAAATAATCCATGCACATGTTATTTTCATATTTACAAAGTAAGATGGAGACAGAAATGTGGACAGAGTTCACCTTGCAGATAGAAATTTCTGTATAAGGAATACCAGGAAAAAAGTTAAGAGTTATGTCATCATCATGGCAGAATAAGAGTTTTCTACAATCTTCTCCCCAAGGAACACTGATTTAAACAATCACCCATGGATAAGAGAGTCTTTTTGAAAGTCCAAGAGTCCAGCAGAGAAGTATAAGAACACCACTGGAGCCAAAAGAAAAAAAAGCAAGATTAGACCACTGAAGAGAATAAGAGGAAGTTTCACTTTACTCACATCACCCTCCTCCAAGGTGGTACAGCTTAGGACCAGAGAGACCTACTTAGCCCACAATTTCCCTGTGGGGGGAAATGAAAGCATGTGAATGACCACCCAGATTCCCCAGCTATGTGGGATGCTACCAGAGAGACTCATTTGTTTCTCACCCCATTCAGAATACTGACATGTGCTGTGTGACTGGAAAGCAGAAAGCAGGTGGGAGAACAGCAGATAGGGCTCTCAGGGGTCATCAAAGTAACACAAATCTTGCTGACCAGTTTGCAGACTCCATCAGGAAGTCTGACTACAAGCTACTGGGTATGCAATGTCTGTAGATTCTTCCACTGGCCATGGACACACTCAAAGCTCTATACGGCTCACCTGCACACATCTCCCACTCCATGGCTGGATCTCTGTGCACGTGCCCAATGGCAGCAAGAGCAAGGTTTTGCAAATGGGTAGTGAGCGTACACAGAAAGCTGGTCAAAGTACGTTGGACTGGGAGAAATTACACAAACTTGAGCATTCAGTAACACTCTAGGGAAAGAAAGAGGGATGCTCTCAGTACCTGGCCTGGGTTTGCAGGATTGAGCGAAAGCATACAAGCTTAATAATTCAGCCACAAGAGGGAATGAGAACTCTGGAGCAAGAGCACCCACAGAAAAGGTCTAAGAAGACCCTCAGAATTCCAACAGGGCTGATGGAAGGAATTTTACTCCCAAAGCTAGTCTGTAAAGAATGGAGGAGGTGAGTGCTTTCTTCAAATGCGAACACAGCAATGCAAGAATTCAAGAAACATGAAAAATCAAGGAAACATGACACCACCAAAGGGACATGATTTCTCAGTAACCAAAACAAAGAAATGGAGATCTTTAATTTTCCTGATAAAGAATTCAAAATGGTTGTCTTAAGGAAACTCAGTGAACTACAAGAAAATACAAAGACAGTTCAGTGAAATCAGGAAAACAATACATGAATAAACTGAGAAGTTCAATAAAGACACAGAAATCTTAAAAAAAAGAAACAGAAATTCTGGAGCTGAAGAATACAATGAATAAAATGAAAAAACAAAAAAGCAATAGAGAACATCAACAGCAGACTGGATCAAGCAGAAGAAAGGATCTGTTAAGTAGAAGACAGGTTCTTTGCAATTATCCAGTCAGAGAAGGAAGGAAGGAAGGAAGGGAGGGAGGGAGGGAGGGAGGGAGGAAGGAAAGAAGGAAGATAGGAAGGAAGGAAGGATAGAAGGAAGAGAGTGAAGAAAGCCTACATAAACTATGAGATATCATTAAGGGAAATAATCTATGCATTATTGGAGTCCCAGAAGGAGAGGAGAAGAAGAAAGGGGAAGGAAGCTTATTTAAAGAAATAATGGCTGAAAACTTCACAAATCTGGGGAGAGATTTGGACATCCACATTCATGAAGATTATAGGTAAGCCCAAGATATCAACACAAAACTATCTTCCCCAAGACAATATAATATAATATAATGTAATGGTGGTAGAGAACCAAAAAAGAAAATTAATGAAAACTGAAATAATTAAACATTACCAATCTATGAGTTATCTCTTTCAGTAGCCCTAAGAGGTAGAAGAGAAAAGGAAATGCTTTAAAGATATGGCCTGGTTTAATGATCAAAATAGATATTTGTAGAATGCTTAATAAGTACTAGCCACTGTGACAATATGCACTATGAGGGAATGAGAATTATGCTTTCATAGTCATTCATGGGTGTAAGTTCATTCCTTCATGTGTTTGTCTAAATTCTCAGGGTCTCTGGATGGAAAGAAAGGGAAAGAATGAAAGATTGTATGGAGGATTCTATAGATCAAACCTAGGGGTGGCATGCACTACTTCTGCTCACATTCCATTGGCTAGACCTAACTGCACAAGAGGCTGAGAAATTCAATCTAGCAGAAATCCAGTCAAAATGGAAAGCAATCATTTTGGTCAGTAGTTAGCCAGTCTCTGCCACAGGCTCATAGGTAACACCAAAGGAGTGAGAATTGGCTTTGGGGATGCAATGCGAGTGGCTGGCGAAAAGAAACAGGATAAAGGTTTTAGTAATGAAGATGCTAAAGTGACCAAATAGTATGGTCATATGAGATAAGAAATAGAAATTGTCAAGAGTACTTGACAGTAAAGTCCAGAGGGAACAAAATTCATGCAAATCATAGCAGGTTTTTATGTCAGGAGGCTGCAAAGATAACTGGATGAGAATATAATTAACTATTTTCAGTATGATATATTGGATATGTGAAAAAATATAAACTTCTAGAGAACAGTTAATAAATAGGATAATAGGGCTATTGTAATACTGATATTTCAATTAAAATGGTGTTAGGACTATAGACTGAAACAATATAGGTATAAATTTATCTCCTGAATTTCATGTAGTTCTGAGATAAAACAAATGAAATACAAACTGAAACTCTAAAATGTCTCTGAAATATCTGTACTAAAAATTTCTATATAGTACTAAACATCAGAAGCTACTTTGGAATGAGAAGACAAGTTTCCATTTGCCCTTAACATAAGTGTTTCCACAGGTAATCTTCAAAATTAATCAATGAGGTGTCCGTGCCTGGAGTCCCATATATACTTTAAACCATCTTTTGTTATTGGCCATCGGGAGTTGCTGTTTCAGGTTCCTCCCTATCCTAGGTAACTTGGGTTCCGAGTTAAATGAAAGAAAGGCAAGAAGTATGATTGAGTAATTGAGAACCAAGAGTTATTGAGAAAGTTTCAAACATAGAGTCTGGCTAGCATCTGGTATAAGTAAGACAAAAAGAGACTTGAAATCTCAAAACTTGTTATCCAGTCACATAACCATGTGGCTCTGAAACTCTGGGCTCCCAGTGTCAAAATACCCATGCTGCAAAGTCAAACACCAAATACTAGTTTCTAATTTTGCTTACACAACTTATTACCTATGCTTAGCAGCTTATTATCAAGCTACTGAAATTTTATGAACCTTACTTTACTCATTGGTAATGATAATAATAGTACTTAAACTACAGCCATGTATAGGTTTAGATAACTTATTTGAAAGCTTGTAGGACATTTGGCCCTGTCCAAAATGCCCATTGAGACATCTGGTCCACACGAAAAGGTCTTTAAAATTTGGTCCTGTCCAAAACGTCCGTGAGATATTTGGTCCATGATTCATTAAATAATGCAAACATTTAACTTCATTAGAGTTTTATTTACATTATTTTTATTGTTAATTCCTGATAAATTTTGGACTTCACATTTATTTTTGTTCTTCTTCATCATGAAGTTTAGCAGGGTTAGTCTTAAGTCAATGAGCAACTGATCTCAAGTATATATCAACTTGATTATCAGCTTTATATTTGTTATATCTGTTAACAATTTCAGTTATAAGAATTTGATTTTGTTGGTACCGTCATGAAGTTGGTGGTTGTATTTGAGTGTGACCACCAAGAACCTGGGTGATAACTTGTTCGTTTGATGTTCATCTTTTAACACTCCAATAAATATCCAAATTTAAGGATGATGCACTACCATTAGCTTTGAAATTTGCTATGCCAGTCTTCCACAGCATCATTTGTCCTGTGATTGCTATTCAGTACTGATATATAAACATTCCAAGTTTTTGGCAGAAATCTTGGAACTTCTGCTTTTCCTCTGCTTCTGCCATGACTTCCAAGGATATAATTCATTAGGTCATCTAAATATTCTTCTGCATTCTCCACAATGTACTCAAAAGTTTCATTTACATCTTCCAAAGGCATAAATGGAAGTCCAAACATCATGGATGCTCATGTACTGGTGTTAGTCTTCATTGTTGTGTACTCTCGTGTTAGACTCAAAGAAGATGTTTTTCACCACAATGACTATGAAAAGTGAAATAAGTATTCTTTTACTTGGGCGTTTGGTAGGAACAGTTGAATCGCACTCATATTTGCAACCTTGAAATCCATCATACACAATGAAAGATTAATGTTGAGATTTCTTTTCCATGCAAATGTAAGTACTTTCATATATATATATGTATGTATATATGTATGTAAGCGTCCTCTTGCTTTTTCATTTTTAGTGCATAAATCAATGACATAGTATAACCTAATACTACACCATGCACAGTAGATAACTGAATGAACTGTATTAGTGCCGTCTTGAAGGTGCTATCACTGAATAATGTACTGTCACTTAAATATTGAATATTGTCAAAGTTGTGTAAATAAGAATTCTTTCCTCATCTTGAGCACCAGAATCGTGCATAAGAAATCATTCTCCATGTCTGGTCACTTTATACTACTCTGGAATTTCATTTCCATGCAATGACTTCTTCAATGAGTTTCTTTCTGGTGGCATTAATAGGACTTCTTCATCATGATGGAGAGTTCTTTGAAGTACCTACAATGGTGTTGCATTTGGTTCTTCTTCTGTGTGTCCTTTTAATCTATTCAGGGTTTTCCTTACTTCCCCTTCAACATCAGTGTTTTGCTGATGTTTTCCTTTTCCATCTTGAATAATTGCACTGTTATCCAAATCCTGACTAGCTTGTACATTGGGCATGCAGGTTCTCCTCTCTTCACAAAACCAGTACCTTTTACTCCTATCTATTAAGGGAATGGAAATGATAACAAAAAGCATTACAATGTGCCACGGGCTTTTCTTTTTGTGAGGATATTATTGCTGCCATATTCCACTGAGAATTTTCAAATAAAGATATCATATTGCCAAGCAACAGAAGAAGAGTTATTTATCATTGTTTTTCTTCTTTTGCAGCAGTCTGACCAATGGTCTATGGCTTACTGGTAGAAGAAACCTTACTAATGTCTTATGGATTTGACACCTGGTTCGACTGGACAGGATTAGCCAGTATGTCGGCACCAGTGGAGGGCATGGTGGTCAATGCCAATGGGCAGGTAAGTGTGGGAATCACACCCATTAAAATCTCTCCAAATAAGCAGATGCTTCTGGCAGTCTACCACAATTGCGAGTGTACCTCTATAGGATATCCATCCAAGGGAAACATTGCCCATTAACCATGGGTGATGAGATAGTTGTAGGGATGTTAATTAGATGCCTGATATCACCCTCATGGCAGCTATTACACCTGATCACTGTGTAGTAGGAGAGCCACACCTGTTCTCACTCCTCCTGAAGATGCTCTGTATAGTGTTTACATCAACAAGATCACTGCCTGCTTTACACAGCAGCTTGACCAAGCTCCTCCTTTCAAACTCTGTCCTAACTGAATGACTCAGCCACATCCAACCAAATGCCCAGTGAAATATTAATGCATGGAAGGGATTTTTGCCTTTTTTTTTTCACTATTAGAACCTCCTAACTAGATGTGTAGATTTGTAGATTTTATTTGCAAAATAAATGTGTTGAATAAAACTGTACAGAATTATACCATTAGAAGCAACTGGGTTTTTATATTTTATTTGTAAACAAAAGATAGTATGTCTTCATTAAAAAAAACTCGATATTTTAAAGTTATATACTATTATCTGAGGCCTAACATGTCATAAGAAATAGGACTAGTTTCCTTTAAACAAAAGATAGAAAATGGAAAATATCACTGTACGATATATTTTCTCTTTTAGAGTTTTTTGAGATATATTAAAATTTGTCACAGTTGTTTGCATTAAAATAAGGAAAAGTGTCTTGTGAAATCAGTTCGATTTTAGCCACTGCTGTATTTGCAAAATAAATATATGTTAATTTCTTTCCTCCAAAACAGAGTGCAGATTAAGTGGCAATTACCATCCTACATACCCTTTAAGTTTAATAAGCAAGGAATCTGAGGGAATGTATAATAACTATGCACAGTAGATGCTTGTCATTTGTGCCAACAGTGCAGAGAGAGAGAAACAGATGAGAGAGAGAGGAAGAAAATGAAAGAGAGAGAGAGAGAAAGAGAAGCGAGCATTTGGCTAATATAAATCTCTCCTTATATATATTTTCTACCAACAATTTAAGTGTATGAGGCATGACTTGAAAGTAATGAAAGTGATATTCTTGTGTGACTACTAAATTAATCTACAGACAGTTTCAAAAGATGTTAAAAGATGTTTTATATAAAAGTTCTGGTAGGCTTTCTTAAAGCAAGCACTCAAACAAAAGAGCAATGCATGTGATAAAAAGTACCCTGGGCATGCTGTGACAATATTCAAAGTTGAGCAGATTCCTTCCTAATTGGACATATGATCTTTTATGATATTTTGCTTTTGTGGATCTCCTTTCCCTCAACATTGAATTAAGTAATCTCTAAAATCCCTTTCATTTGTAAAAACCATGAAACTATTTTTTTAGAATTATAGCTCACATTATGAAAGATGTTTAATTTGGGTACAATTTCTTGAGCCTTCAAAAAAATAATCCGTCTGTTCCATAGTTGTGCCCCAAAATGTTTTAAGTGATAACAATGACAACATTAAGTGTTTCAATATCTTAAAACACCCAATGTCTATTTGCCAAAACAGAAAGACTCAAAAATGCACATTGTGGTTGCAGCATATTGACATGTAACAAGGTCAGATTTACCAATATATTACCACAGTTCATATCTATGTAATTTATTTTCTGTGTAAGGAGAGAAGTTTTTCATTTAAATATTGTGACTAATCTGAAGCATATCTGAGCTTTTATCAAAAGATTTCCAAATCAGAGCTCAAGGACCTAGAGCTATTGCTTTCTATATTTTCACTCTGTAGATGTATCCACTGAAAAAAAAAGACGATCTCAAATTTGAAAAAAAATAAAACAAAAAACTATCCTCTAAGAAGGGTGGCTACTTAAAAAAGAAGAAATATTTTTGTAAAGTGTTTGCAAATACTACATTTAGATTTAGCCTAGGAAGGATTCCCAAATGGATTACTACGTTAGTACATAAACACACTAAGTTAGAAAATACTCAGTCTGCTTGATGTACCTTAATACTTAAATAATTGTTTTGTTTTCCATTGTATATCAAATTTACCTGTGAACAACAGATCATTCATTCAGTTATTCATTCATTTAAAACATATTTGTTAACTCCCAATTTCTACTTGGAATATACAAAACTGGAAAGAGCATCACTTCTACCTTTACAACAAAGCCATATATCCTGCAAATTCATAATTTTCTTGAACCTATCAGAAAGCTGAGGTCACAAGGCAACCAAATAACTTTAAATCTAAGGAAAGACAGGCAATAAGAGATAAGATATAAGCACTTATGTGAAGATGGATGTAGCCAGACACTATTAAGAAGAATTAAGCAATTTTTAAGTGAATAGTATAGTACAATATTTTATATAGAATAATTTTTTAGTTTTGATAAATGTTCTACGGTTATGCAAGATGTTAACATAAAGGGAAGCTGGATGAATGGCACATAAACAGGAACTCTCTACTATTTTGCAATTTTTCTATAAGTTAAAAGTTACTAAAAGTTTTTTTTTTAACTGTTATAAATTATTGACTGATTGGTAAAAGCTGACTATGGCTAGAAAGAGAATATAGAACCTTGAGGGCACAGGTATAAGGGGAGTACATACTCACTGCAATCTCTTCTCCATGGGTGTCACTGGACACTGAAAACATATTGGTGAGATGCTGAGAAAGCATCCCTCAGTCTATGAAAGAAAAAAAAAGCATCCCTCATAGTACAAGTCTGGGTGAGAGGAATAGCAGCAGCAAATCCTACCCAGATCTGTTTCTCTTATTTCATCTATGGAACAAAAACTGTAAACTGTGAGAGAGGAAAGGGCAACACAAATTGTCACCCTTAGGGCACTGGTGAAAATGTACTGCAGCTGGTAGAACAGAACAAGAAAAAAACAAAACAAAACTGTACCCTTGGGGAGAGCAAGAGGATGGGCCAAGAACTATATCTGGGAGGGGCAAGAGTAGTGAGAAGGCCACACCTCCAAGACCTAGGGACACAGTTCTTGCCCAGGATAGAGGATTAATTAGAATAACAGAAAACACTCTCCATCATCAGGCTAATCAGAATCAAGTGATAAGTGACAGTGAAATAATGAGGAAAGTGTTGTAAGAGCCTGAAAGAACACTCTCCCTGAGGCACAGCCCAAAGGAAGACCCAAAGCTGTGGAGCAGACATTGATAAAAACCACTGGGCAACCAGAACCCACCCTGAACTAATGTATCACTTGAGGAATTTAAAGCCTGGCACACCTCTTAAGACTAAAAACAGCAGCAAGAAACTCTACAATCTACTCTTGATTAGAATGACACACATACACTCACATACACACAAACGCTAAAAGCCTAGTAAATACAAAGGCATGCCAATTTCTCAACATAAGAACTATTCACCTTAGTCTCTATTGTCTTACATAAGATGTCCAGCTTTCAACAACAACAACAAAAATAGCAGGCATATTTTAAAAAGCAATTAAAAAACAACATACTGTCAAGAGACAAAGCAGTCAACAAAACCAGAATTAGATAAGAAAGAAATGTTGGAACCATTTGAAAGAAAATTTAAAATAACTATGATTAATATGTTAGGGGTTCTTCTAGATAATACTGACAACATTCACAATCAGATGGCAAATTTCAGGAGAAAAAAATGCAAACTATATGAAAGAATCAAGTAAAATGTTAAAAATGAAAATCACAGTAAATGTGATATACAATACCTTTGATGGGCTCATCAGTAGATTGGACATAGCTGAAGAAAGAACCAGCGACCTTGAACATATGCCCACAGAAATTATCTAAACAGAAACACAAAGAGAAAAAGGGTGAAAATAAAAATACAGAACAGTCAAAATTTGAAGGACAATATCAAATGATCTATCATATGTGTAACCAAAATCCGAAAAGGAAAAGAGGGAACAGGGAGTTAAAAAAGATTTTTGGAGAAATATTGGATTTGCTGCTGCTATTCCTCTCACTCAGACTTTTGTACTACAAGGGATGCATTGTCAGGATCTCACCAATCTTTGTTTTGAGTGTCCAGTGACACCCATAGAGAAGAGCCTGTAATGAATATGTACTCATTACACCCTTACACCTGTGCCCCCAGGGATTCTATATTATCTTTCCAGCCATAGTCAGCCTTTACCAATCTGTCAAAATTAATGCCACACAACAAACGACAGAGTAAAGAAGCTCAGATTAAGCTAAGTAAATGTGCGTGCACCTAACAACAAGTTTCAAAATACATGAAGCAAAACCTGAAAGAACTGGAAGGAGAAAAAGAAAAATCTACAGTTGTAGTTGGAGCCATCAACACTCTTCTCTCAGTAAATGATAGAACAAGTAGAAAATCAGTCAGGATAGAGAAGATCTGAAAAACACTGTTGACCAACATGACCTAATGGACATTTGTAGAACACTCATTCCAGCAAGAGCAGAATATATTTCTTTCAAATGCACATGTAACATTGAACAAAATAGAGCATAAATTTTAAAAGAACAGGAATCATAGAATGCATGCTCTCTGACAAATTAATAAAATAGAACTCAATAAAAGGAAGATATCTTAAAATCCACAAATATACTGAAAATAAACAACAGTTCTAAATAACCCATGTGTCAAAAAGGAAGCCTCAAGGAACATTAAAAAATTATTTTGAACTAAATAAAAACAAAAGCATAACACATCCCAACTTGTGGGATGCAACTGAAGCAGTACTAAGAAGGAAATTTATATCATTAAATGGTTATACTAAAAGGAGTAAAAGTCCTTACATCAGTAATCTAACCTCCCAACTTAGAGACTAGAAACCAAAATAAGATAATTTTAAACCCAAAGCAAGCAAAAGAAAGGAAATAATCAAGATGAGAACTGAAATCAGTGAAGCTGAAAACAAAAACAGACAAAAGCAATGAAGCCTAAAGCTAGATCCTTGAAAAAAAACCTTTTGTTTTAATTGCCTTACCAAGAAAAAGAGAGAGAGAGCACGTGTAAGACAGGACACAAATTACCAATATCAGGAATTAATTAGGGAAGAACTTTACTACAAAACATACAAACATTTAAAGGATAATAAGGATATACTAAGAACAGTTCTATACCCATAAATTTGACAAGATAGATGGAAAGGAAGGATCCATTCAAAGCCATAATACCAAGTTCATGGAAGTGGACACAGATACTCTTTTTAGACTTGTATTTATTAAATAAATTGAATTTTTAGTCTAAAACCTTCCCACAAAGAAAACTAGAGACCCAGTTGAACTCTACCAAGTAATTAAGAAATAATGCCAACTGTAAATGATTCTTCCAGAAAATAGAAGAGGAGAGACTATTTCCCAACTCATTTTATGAGACCAGTATTACCTTGGTAGCAAACTAGCCAAGGATATTACAAGAAAAAAAAATCACCAACTAATATCCCTAATGAACA
This sequence comes from Stenella coeruleoalba, assembly GCF_951394435.1. NCBI lineage: Eukaryota > Metazoa > Chordata > Mammalia > Artiodactyla > Delphinidae > Stenella > Stenella coeruleoalba. Next base: position 102,222,497 of record NC_137152.1, on the reverse strand, counting down.
TAGATGGAAAAATCCTCAACTTAATATTAGAAAAGTAAATCTAGTAACATACAAAAAGGATAATAAATCTTGACAAATGTGAAGCTGGTTCAGTACTTAAAATCAATCAATATAAATCACAATGTTAACAGACTAAAGAAGGAAAACCATAAGACCACCTCAGTAGAGGCAGAGAAAAAAAAAAGGACAAATCCAATAACCTGCCCTGATTAAAAAGAAACAAACAAATCCTGCAAACTAAGAATAGAAGGTAGCTTGATTAACCCAAAGGCATCAACAAAATACTGACAGTTAACATCATATTAAATGCTGAAAGTATGAATTCTTTCCCCATGATATTGGGAATAAGACGACGATGTTCACTATCACCACTGCTATTCAACATTATGTACTAAGTGCTTGCAATGCAATAAGAAAAGGAAATGAAGTCACACAGATTGAAAAGGAAAATAATTGTGTCTGTTTGCAGATGGTACAAATGTTTACATAGAAAATCCTCAAAAAGTCTACCCTAAAGATACTAAAGCAAACAGTGAGTTTAACAAGGACATAGGAACAAGGTCAATATGCATAAAATGTATTTCTATACATTAGTAATAAACTTAGAATTCAAAATTAATAAAACATCATAATTAACAATAATACCAAAGATGAAATGCTTCTGTATGAATCTCACAAGATGCATGCATTATCTGTATGCTGAAAACTACAAGACTTATTAGCAACTGGAATTCTCTTATCCGATGGTGGGAATGCAAAATTGTACAGCTACTTTGGAAGGTAGTTTGGCACTTTCTTTCTTTTTAATTAATTAATTAATTAATTTTTCATTGGATGACTTGAATAATAAATATATATATTTTTTACACAGCAGGTTCTTATTAGTCCTCAATTTTATACACATCAGTGTATACATGGCAATCCCAATCGCCCAATTCATCAGACCACCAGCCCCATCCCCGCCGCTTTCTCGCTTGGTATCCATACGTTTGTTCTCTACATCTGTCTCAATTTCTGCTCTGCAAACCAGTTCATCTGTACCATTTTTCTAGGTCCCACAGATGTGTGTTAATATACGATATTTCTTCTTCTCTTTCTGACTTACTTCACTCTGTATGACAGACTCTAGATACACCCACGGCTCTATAAATGACCCAATTTCGTTTCTTTTTATGGCTGAGTAATATTCCATTGTATATATGTACCACATCTTCTTTATCCATTTGTCTGTCAGTGGGCATTTAGATTGCTTCCATGACCTGGCTATTGTAAATAGTGCTGCAACGAACAATGGGGTGCATGTGTCTTTTTGAATTATGGTTTTCTCTGGGTATATGCCCAGTAGTGGGATTGCTAGGTCATATGGTAATTCTATTTTTATTTTTTACGGAACCTCCATACTGTTCTCCATAGTGGCTGTATCAATTTACATTCCCACCAACAGTGCAAGAGGGTTCCCTTTTCTCCACACCCTCTCCAGCATTTGTTGTTTGTAGATTTTCTGATGATGCCATTCTAACTGGTGTGAGGTGATACCTCATTGTAGTTTTTTTTTTTTTTTTTTTTTTTTGTGGTACGCGGGCCTCTCACTGTTGTGGCCTCTCCCGTTGCAGAGCACAGGCTCCGGACGCGCAGGCTCAGTGGCCATGGCTCACGGGCCCAGCCGCTCCGTGGCATGTGGGATCTTCCCGGACCGGGGCACGAACCCGTGTCCCCTGCATCGGCAGGTGGACTCTCAACCACTGCGCCACCAGGGAAGCCCCTCATTGTAGTTTTGATTGGCATTTCTCTAATAATTAGTGATGTTGAGCAGCTTTTCATGTGCTTCTTGGCCATCTGTATGTCTTCTTTGGAGAAATGTCTATTTAGGTCTTCTGCCCATTTTTGGATGGGGTTGTTTCTTTTTGTAATATTCAGCTGCATGAGCTGTTTCTATACTTTGGAAATTAATCCTTTGTTGATTCATTTGCAAATATTTTCGACCATTCTGAGGGTTGTATTTTGGTCTTGTTTATGGTTTCCTTTGCTGTGCAAAAGCTTTGAAGTTTCATTAGGTCCCATTTGTTTACTTTTCTTTTTATTTCCATTACTCTAGGAGGTGGATCAAAAAAGATCTTGCTGTGACTTATGTCAGAGTTCTTCCTATGCTTTCCTCTAAGAGTTTTATAGTGTCCGGTCTTACATTTAGGTCTCTAATCCATTTTGAGTTTATTTTTGTGTACGGCATTAGGGAGTGTTCTAATTTCATTCTTTTATATGTAGCTGTCCAGTTTTCCCAGCACCACTTATTGAAGAGATTGCCTTTTCTCCATTGTATACCCTTGCCTCCTTTGTCATAGATTAGTTGACCATAGGTGCGTAGGTTTATTTCTGGGCTTTCTATCCTGTTCCATTGATCTATGTTTCTGTTTTTGTGCCAGTACCATATTGTCTTGATTGCTGTAGCTTTATAGTATAGTCTGAAGTCAGGGAGTCTGATTCCTCCAGCTCCGTTTTTTTCCCTCAAGACTGCTTTGACTATTCGGGTTCTTTTGTTTCTCCATACAAATTTTAAGATTTTTTGTTCTAGTTCTGTAAAAAAGGCCATTGGTAACTTGATAGGGATTACATTGAATCTGTAGATTGCATTCAGTAGTATAATCATTTTCACAATGTTGATTCTTCCAATCCAAGAACATGGTATATCTCTCCATCTGTTGGTATCATCTTTAATTTCTTTCATCAGTGTCTTATAGTTTTCTGCATACAGGTCTTTTGTCTCCTTAGGTAGGTTTATTCCTAGGTATTTTACTCTTTTTGTTGCAATGGTAAATGGGAGTGTTTCCTTAATTTCTCGTTCAGATTTTTCATCATTAGTGTATAGGAATGCAAGAGATTTCTGTGCATTAATTTTGTATCCTGCTACTTTATCAATTTCACTGATTAGCTCTAGTACTTTTCTGGTGGTATTTTTTGGATTCTCTATGTATAGTATCATGTCATCTGCAAACAGTGACAGTTTTACTTCTTCTTTTCCAGTTTGTATTCCTTTTATTTTTCTTCTCTAATTGCCGTGGTGAGGACTTCCAAAACTGTGTTGAATAATAGTGGAGAGAGTGGACATCCTTGACTTGTTCCTGATCTTAGAGGAAATGGTTTCAGTTTTTCACCTTTAAGAATGATGTTCGCTGTGGGTTTGTCGTTGATTGCCTTTATTATGCTGAGGTAGGTTCCATCTATGCCCACTTTCTCGAGAGTTTTTATCATAAATGGGTGTTGAACTTTGTCAAAAGCTTTTTCTGCATCTATTAAGATGATCATATGGTTTTTATTCTTCAATTTGTTAATATGGTATATCACATTGATTGATTTGCGTATATTGAAGAATCCTTGCATCCCTGGGATAAATCCCACTTGATCATGTCGTATGATCCTTTTAATGTGTTGTTGGATTCTGTTTGCTAGTGTTTTGTTGAGGATTTTTGCATCTGTATTCATCAGTAATATTGGTCTGTGATTTTCTTCTTTTGTAGTATCTTTGTCTGGTTTTGGTATCAGGGTGATGATGGACTCATAAAATGAGTTTGGGAGTGTTCCTTCCTCTGCAATTTTTTGCAAGAGTTTGAGAAGGATTGGTGTTAGCCCTTCTCTAAATGTTTGATAGAATTCACCTGTGAAGCCATCTGGTCCTGGACTTTCGTTTGTGGGAAGATTTTTAATCACAGTTCCAATTACATTGCTTTTGTTTGGTCTGTTCATATTTTCTATTTCTTCCCAGATCAGTCTTGGAAGGTTATACCTTTCTAAGAATTTGTCCATTCCTTCCAGGTTGTCCATTTTATTGGCATACAGTTGCTTGTAGTAGTCTCTTAGTATGCTTTGTATTTCCGCGGTGTCTGTTGTAACTTCTCCTTTTTCATTTCTAACTTTATTGATTTGAGTGCTCTCCCTCTTTTTCTTGATGAGTCTGGCTAATGGTTTATTAATTTTGTGCATCTTCTCAAAGAACCAGCTTTTAGTTCTATTGATCTTTGCTATTGTTTTCTTAGTTTCTATTTCATTTATTTCTGCTCTGATCTTTATGATTTCTTTCCTTCTGCTAACTTTGGGTTTTGTTTGTTCTTCTTTCTCTAGTTCCTTTAGGTGTAAGGTTACATTGTTTATTTGAGATTTTTCTTGTTTCTTGAGGTAGGCTTGTATACCTATAAACTTCCCTCTTAGAACTGCTTTTGCTGCATCCCATAGGTTTTGGATCATCGTGTTTTCATTGTCATTTGTTTCTAGGTATTTTTTGATTTCCTGTTTGATTTCTTCAGTGATCTCTTGGTTATTTGGTAACGTATTGTTTAGCCTCCATGTGTTTGTGATTTTTACATTTTTTTCCCTGTAATTCATTTCTAGTCTCCTAGCGTTGTGGTCAGAAAAGATGCTTGATATGATTTCAATTTTGTTAAATTTACTGAGGCTTGATTTGTGACCCAAGATGTGATCTATCCTGGAGAATGTTCTGTGCGCACTTGAGAAAAAAGTGTAATCTGCTGTTTTTGGATGGAATGTCCTATAAATATCAATTAAATCTATCTGGTCCATTGTGTCATTTAAAGCTTCTGTTTCCTTATTTATTTTCATTTTGGATGATCTGTCCATGGGTGTAAGTGAGGTGTTAAGGTCCCCCACTATTACTGTGTTACTGTTGATTTCCTCTTTTAGAGCTGTTAGCAGTTGCCTTATGTACTGAGGTGCTCCTATGTTGGGTGCATATATATTTATAATTGTGATATCTTCTTCTTGGATTGATCCCCTGATCATTATGTAGTGTCCTTCCTTGTCTCTTGTAACATTCTTTATTTTAAAGTCTATTTTATCTGATATGAGTATAGCTACTCCAGCTTTCTTTTGATTTCCATTTGCATGGAGTATCTTTTTCCATCCCCTCACTTTCAGTCTGAATGTGTCCCTAGGTCTTGTAGACAGCACATATATGGGTCTTGTTTTTGTATCTGTTCAGCAAGCCTGTGTCTTTTGGTTGGAGCATTTAATCCATTCATGTTTAGGGTAATTATCAATATGTATGTTCCTATTACCATTTTCTTAATTGTTTTGGGTTTGATTTTGTAGGTCTTTTTCTTCTCTTGTGTTTCCCACTTAGAGAAGTTCCTTTAGCATTTGTTGTAGAGCTGGTTTGGTGGTGCTGAATTCTCTTAGCTTTTGCTTGTCTGTAAAGCTTTTGATTTCTCCACTGAATCTGAATGAGATCCTTGCTGGGTAGAGTAATCTTGGTTGTAGGTTCTTCCCTTTCATCACTTTAAATATATCATGCCACTGCCTTCTGGCTTGTAGAGTTACTGCTGAGAAATCAGCTGTTAACCTTATGGGAGTTCCCTTGTATGTTGTTTTTCCCTTGCTGCTTTTAATAATTTTTCTTTGTCTTTAATTTTTCCCAATTTGATTACTATGTGTCTCAGCGTGTTTCTCCTTGGGTTTATCCTGTATGGGACTCTCTGCACTTCCTGGACTTGGGTGGCTATTTCCTTTCCCATGTTAGCTAAGTTTTCGACTATAATCTCTTCAAATATTTTCTTGGGTCCTTTCTCTCTCTCTTCTCCTTCTGGGACCCCTATAATGCGAATGTTGTTGTGTTTAATGTTGTCCCAGAGGTCTCTTAGGCTCTCTTCATTTCTTTTCATTCTTTTTTCTTTATTCTGTTCGCAGCAGTGAATTCCACCATTCTGTCTTCCAGGTCACTTATCCGTTCTTCCGCCTCAGTTTTTCTGCTATTGATTCCTTGTAGTGTAGTTTTCATTTCAATTATTGTATTGTTCATCTCTGTTTGTTTGTTCTTTAATTCTTCCAGGTCTTTGTTATTTTTCTTGCATTTTCTCAATCTTTGCCTGTATTCTTTTCCCCGAGGTCCTGGATCATCTTCACTATCATTATTCTGAATTCTTTTTCTGGAAGGTTGCCTATCTCTACTTCATTTAGTTGTCTTTCTGGGGTTTTATCTTGTTCCTTCACCTGGTACATAGCCCTCTACCTTTTCATCTTGTCTATCTTTCTGTGAATGTGGTTTTTGTTCCACAGGCCGCAGGATTGTAGTTCTTCTTGCTTCTGCTGTCTGCCCTCTGGTGGATGAGGCTATCCAAGAGGCTTATGCAAGTTTCCTGATGGGAGCGACTGGTGGTGCGTAGAGCTGACTGTTGCTCTGGTGGGCGGAGCTCAGTAAAACTTTAATCTACTTGACTGCTGATGGGTGGAGCTGGGTTCCCTCCCTGTTGGTTGTTTGGCCTGAGGCAACCCAACACTGGAGCCTACCTGGGCTCTCTGGTGGGGCTAATGGCTGACTCTGGGAGGGCTCACACCAAGGAGTACTTCCCAGAACTTCTGCTGCCAGTGTCCTTGTCCCCACGGTGAGCCACAGCCAGCCCCCACCTCCTCAGGAGACCCTCCAACACTAGCAGGTAGGTCTGGTTCAGTTTCCCCTGGGGTCACTGCTCCTTCCCCTGGGTCCCGATGTGCACACCACTTTGTGTGTGCCGTCCAAGTGTGGAGTCTCTGTTTCCCCCAGTTCTGTCGAAGACCTGCAATCAAATCCCAGTAGCCTTCAAAGTCTGATTCTGTAGGAATTCCTCCTCTTGTTGCCGGACCCCGAGTTTGGGAAACCTGATGAGGAGCTCAGAACCTTCACTCCGGTGGGTGAACTTCTCTGGTATAAGTGTTCTCCAGTCTGTGAGTCACCCACCCAGCAGTTATGGGACTTGATTTTACTGTGGTTGCGCCTCTCCTACTGTCTCACTGTGGCTTCTCCTTTGTCCTTGGACGTGGGGTATCTTTTTTTGGTGAGTTCCAGTGTCCTCCGGTTGATGACTGACCAGCAGCTAGTTGCGATCCTGGTGCTCTCGCAAGAGGGAGTGAGAGCACGTCCTTCTACTCAGCCATCTTGGTTCCAATCCTAGTTTGGCAGTTTCTAATAAATGCAATCATATATTTGCCATATGACCCAAGCATCCCACTCCTCAGCAATTACACAGGAGAAATGAAAATTTATGTTCACACGAAGGTTTTATGTAATTGCATATAGCCGTTTTACTCATATTTGCCAAAAACTTGTAACATCTCAAATGTCCTTCAAACTCTGAATAGATGTGCATATTGTCAGGCATCCAGAAAATGGAATTCGACTCAGCAATAAACAGGAATGAACTCTTGATACAGCAACATCAGTAACTCTCATATGTATTTCGCTTAGTGAAAGAAGTCAGTCAGAAAGTTACATATTATATGATTCTATTTGTATGTCATTCTTTTAAAGGTAAACCTATACTGATGGAGCACAAATCAGTGGAAACCATGGTCTAGGGTTGGAAGAGCAGTTAATTACAAAGGGTTGCACAAGGGAAGTTGCAGGAGAGATGGACTCTTCAGTTTTGATTGAATAATGAAAAAGCTAAAGACAAAAGGAATTGTAAACATAATGTACTTTAGTTGTCCTCTGTCCCCCTCACCCCACAGGGGTATCAGCATATGATTATGAAACTTCTTATAACTACACTATGGATGTACAAATAAACAAATATATTGTAGATAATGAGAGTCTGAGAAAGATCCAATAAGCAAGATGAAAGGCTAGAATAAATTCTTTGGTGCTGAATTAGAGTCGAAGACATCTATAAATACAGGTAGAGAGATGAGGATAGTATATATTTATGTATATGCATGATATATATATGTATATATATATATATACACACACACACACACATATATGCTGTCTGAGAAGTTTTCTCTGATAACGGGACATTTGAGCAGAGACATTAATAAAATTAGAGGGAGCTTCATATAGATACTTGAGGGAAGACTATTTCTAGCAGTGGGAAGAGTGAGTGCAAAGTTTGTGAGGCAAAAACATGAGTGGCATGTTATTGCTAATAATCTAATCTGCATAGAGAACTGTGGATATTTACCATCAAAGACTTGTTAATTTTTTTCCCTTTTGAACAAAGCCCTTTTCAAATCTTAACATTATGACAGTCCCAAACATTAATACTAGTTGGTGAAAAAAAAAATCTAAAGCTTCATTTAAAAAGGGTAATATTTCACATTCCAATGGGTTAACTCACTTTCAAAATACCTTACCACACAGTTTCCTTAGATAATAATCTGTCCAATCCCTCTTTACCTCTTAATTTCCAATAGGAATCCTGCAAGATTTTTATAAAGTGTTTTTAAGCACTTTTCCAGAGCACATCTGTACTTGAAAGGAATCCACCTATAAAATTGCTATTGTTCTTATAATTTACTAAAGGCTTTCTTACTAACTACCTTTCATATATGTATCATCTGTTTTTTCCCTAGTTGTGACTTTTATAGGCGACAGATAATTCTCTTTCTATTTTGTAAATATCTTAACTATACAATATATTTTTGCCTAGACTTACAAAATGCTAATATCAGTAATCCGGGAGTTGTGACCAAGTGTTCTGATAACTACCTTATTTTCTGAGCACAGTAGCAAAGTCAAAGAATAATCAATTCATGTCCAGAATTTTGATTGAGTGTGTAGGTACATATGTGTTTAAATAGGTTGGCATTCCACAACCATCAATCAAAGACAAATATGTCAGGGAGAAATTTTCAGTGTAGATCTAGCCCCATGACCACACTTTACTACAAGTAAATTATTTCTCTTTTCTGGACATGGGGATAGTTATTTTTTATTTTATAGAACTAGCATGTTTTTCTACTATATTTATGCATATTGCCTAGTAGTTTGTAAAAGCACCAAGTGAATAAAAATTTTATCAGTTCCAGTGAAAATCGATAGCTTCTAGTTGCATCCATGACCTTCCTTCTTTTAAAATGTTTGGTTTATCTCTTAGATTATGAGTTGTCCTTGATTTTGAAAAGAGTATATATAATGCTGAATTCACTATGAAAATGCTATCATCCACTTCTGCTTTTACTTAATGTCCTATATAATCTTGATGCATACAAATGGTTGGATCGTGTAATGTAGCTGACAAAACATGGATAACCATGCTATGTGGTGTGATGATGAGACATTATGGTGACATTAAAACTGTAACAATGCTTATCCCCTTATCACTCTCTCTCCAACCAAGTATCCAGATTAGCACTTCTTTGTATTATTATGTTCCCAGTTTTTAGATCATTCTAGCTTATTATTTTTCTTACTTTTGACATCAAACAGCTTTAGAGAATACTGTACCAATGGCTTTGCAAAGGACAATAGAAATTTGAAAATGAAATAAAACTTTGCACTTCACACAAAAGGTTCTACTAACATCCTAAATCTGGGAGGAACAGAAAAAATTCATTATAATGTTTGTCATCACATGAAAGTACCTTACTTATAATGATTTTACTACACCAAATATTTTCCATATTTCCCTACATTTTCATATTTCATATAAAACTATCTAGTGTATAGATTTAATCATCGAGATTATAAATCTGTTTTCTAAATGCCTCATTGTTGACATGAATTTTAAATTATTGCATTTCTTAAAAACCAAACAGAAACCTCAGCTAGTAGCTTCACTGCATCAATTAAGCATTCTGTGGAATAAAAGACATTCTTTTTGTTTATAACACTTTTTTCTCCATTATCACGAAGGCAATGGAAAAAATGCACTTGAGGTGAAAGAAATAGCATTTCTTGGCACTGTGGCTTAAGTAGATTTCCTATTCATTGAACAGATAAATGAAGCCAGTACAATGTGTTAGAAAGAGTGTTGTTTCGACTGTTACTGTATTACTTTGTGATATCCTCCACAGGAAATAGTCTATCACTGGTACTCACTGTCAAATCCAGTTTCCAGCTGTGAAGCTGTACCCCTTCCATTCATTTAAATGGTTGCCTTTTCCTTCAGGATGTTAAAAATGCCATGGAAATTGTTCTCAGATTTCCATTTCCTTGCACAGCCAGGGTTTAAAAATAAATAGACAAATCAGGGAATATTATAGGATTAACATTAGGTAAACTTTAAATACACAAAATAAACCCACTGCCTTAATTTAGGTTTCATCGTACAAAAAATATTGTATACATTGATGGTGGAGACTTTCTGCTTTCTGTGATTTATTTCTTCATCCTAAAATATCACTTAATCACTGGTTAATGCTCTATATTCCTAATATATGTCTGGCTTAAGACAGCACCTTAAGCAATTCCTAAAGTTGCTATTCCAAATAATATTCATTTAGCTAAATCATTTATCCTTCACCTATCCCTCAGTCTCAGGCTTCTCCAAAGAGAAAAGTGAGGCTATCATGATGGAGTCCTTCAGTTGTTATACCGTACATCTTATACTTGCTTATAAGAGCACCCATTCCTTTCTCAGTCCTTCTTTCAGAGTTTTCATTTATTCTCTCTAAGGATGACACTTCAACATTTACAGTGAGTTCCGTCACCCTTAATCTCTTCCAGGCCCCTACTTCTATTACAGTGCCCACTTTCACCTGTATATTCAAACTATTTTCAGCTACTCCCTGGTTTCCAAGACTTTCCCCTTCTCCTGACCGTCTATACTCTCCAGAATCATCCCATTTGCCAGAATCAGGGATATAATTCCAGGAAATTAAACCTAGACCAGCGACAAAGGCATAGCACCACCTAGTGTCTAAACTAGTAGCTGAGAAATAAGGGGGGTTCTGTTGGGTCACCAGGTGAGTGAGTTATTCAGTCAGAATGAAGTAGGAACTGGGGAACTGAAGACAAAAGCAAAAGCCAGGCCAGGCTATATAAGCAATAAAGCTACACTAGGAATATATTTAAGTAAAGAGTATTAGTGACATGACAGAAAGAAAATCAAATGTTAAAGGAGCCAGAACTGGATAAAGAGCCAGCCAGCCATAGGACAAAGACCAAGATTGAACAGAACAAAAACTGTAGTATGAAGCTTAGTTTAAGCCAGAAAAAAAGGGACTTGAAGTTGTTAAGCAGTAACAAAGCTGTTTGGCAAATCAAAAATCTAATTATCTGAAACGAGGTTCTCCTTTTGTGATGGCTCAGGGATAGGAATTTGCCTTAAAGTGTTCTTAAAGTATTCTCACTCTATGGATCTGGGATTGAAAATGGAAACTGAGAGCTTTCCTCAATCAAAATTGCCATTTCTTCTGTGCCATTGCTGTTGCAGAGGAATTCAAATTAATTCACTTGAGGGTGGAATCACTGATACACTGAGAGGAGATATTTAAATAGAAAGAGGGCTGACTCTATAAAAGCATACCACATGGGCCTACTATACATATAAAATAATCTGTCCTGGGTGGAATAATCGTATGTTACTGTGGTAGACTGTATTATTTGTTCAAATTATTCCCTGCCTCTCTATTCAGGTCTACCACCTTCCCCCTGGGGCCTGTCCTGGTGGGAAGATTATCATTTCTACTATACTGCTGTCAGGCTTATTCATGTGACTTGCTTAGGCTAACAGAATGTGAGTGGAAGGGATATATGGCCCATCCAAGTAGAAGTGACAAGAGACATTGGGTGGTTCTACCAATGCTCTTTTTGCTCTGCAGCAAGACATACATGCCTCAGATGAGGGCTGTTCTTTCAACCTGGGACTTTGAATGACAAGGTCCTAGAGCAGAGCCAAAACTTACCTATAAAGGATATGTAAGGTGAGTGAGAAATGAATATTTGCTTTTGTAAGGCAGTGAATTTTTTTTTTTTTTTTGCGGTACACGGGGCTCTCACTGTTGTGGCCTCTCCCGTTGCGGAGCACAGGCTCCGGATGCACAGGCTCAGTGGCCATGGCTCACGGGCCCAGCCGCTCTGCGGCATGTGGGATCTTCCCGGACTGGGGCACGAACCCGTGTCCTCTGCATCGGCAGGTGGACTCTCAACCACTGCACCACCAGGGAAGCCCAAGGCAGTGAAATTTTTAGGGCGTTTCTCATACCTTAATCTGACTAATATTGTCAGCTCTCTTACTCAACTACTTAGCTCCTCCACACTACCGGTTACATTCCCTAAAATCATAGACTATCAGATATAAGAAGGTCCCCCACAGATAATTCAATTCAACTCCAATCTGAGGCATGAATCCCATTTACTTCCTTCTTAGAAAGTGCCAAAGGGGAAGAGAGAGAGCATGAATGATGATGGTGAGGAGGTAGGCCCAGCATATATATCATACATGTTCACATTTCATTGGCCAAAACACATTTGGACATACTGAAACCAGCTGCAAGGGAGACTGAAAAAAATATAGTCTTCCTATTTTTTTTCAGGAAGTGAAAATAGGATTGATGAGCATCTAGTAATAGCTAGTTTATGGATTTCCTTACGTTTTGCTTTAATGCAGAAGATAGTGACCTGTGGTACACCACTAGTGACCTCGCCCTAGTTTTAATATTGATATTTAATAAGGACACATACATTGTAAGATATTCAACAGTTATAAGTCTACCTAAGTGTACTTACTTTCAGTTAATATTTCTACATTTAATACACGGCACAAATTATGAGACTCTATTGTATAACTAAATACTAACATGCTATGTCTGCAACCTTCCTCTAATCCACCAGTTTAGCAATCTGATCAGAATAAGTAGCCTAATACACCCTGAGAAAACCATAATTCAAAGAGTCATGTACCACAATGTTCACTGCAGCTCTATTTACAATAGCCAGGACATGGAAGCAACCTAAGTGTCCATCAACAGATGGACACATATATACAATGGAATATTACTCAGCCATAAAAAGAAACGAAACTGAGTTATTTGTGGTGAGGTGGATGGACCTAGAGTCCTTCATACGGAGTGAAGTAAGTCAGAAAGAGAAAAACAAATACCGTATGCTAACACATATATATGGAATCTAAAAAAAAAAAAAAAATGGCTCTGAAGAACCTAGGGGCAGGGCAGGAATAAAGACACAGATGTAGAAAATGGACTTGAGGACACAGGGAGGGGGAAGGGTAAGCTGGATGAAGTGAGAGAGTGGCATGGACATATATACGCTACAAATGTAAAATGGATGGCTAGTGGGAAGCAGCTGTATCGCACAGGGAGATCAGCTCGGTGCTTTGTGACCACCTAGAGGGGTGGGATAGGGAGGGTTGGAGGGAAGCTCAAGAGGGAGGGGATATGGGGATATATGTATACATATAGCTGATTCACTTTGTTGTACAGTAGAAACTAACACAACGTAAAGCAATTATACTCCAATAAAGATATGAAAAAAAAAAAGAATAAGTAGCCTAATGCATTGATGCAAAATAGCTGCACAGAAAGAGTCCATATTTCTGTCCTTGATATCCACACATACAAAAGCATTAGCAGTGATACCTGCCCCCATTTCCTCAATGGTTTTGCCAGAGTTGGAAGATTTATGCAGTTGTCTATAAAATAGGATATATTTTCAACTCAAATATTAATTTATTCATTCAGATACTTAATAGTGCTTTCTATGTATCTGAAGCTCTGTTAGTATCTGGAGAGACAGAAATGACCAAGATATAGATTCTGTTCTCTAGGGACTCATGGCATTGAAGCCCAAGAAAGAGACTGAAACAAATAATTAAGATTAAATATATTCAGTCAGCAAAAGTGATGTCATAGGGAACTCAAAAGTCCACCTCTCCACAAACATAGTGAATAAACTGGCAAAAATCTGAGAAACAACTTTATGAAAACTCCAGAAACTAATTTACAGCAATCAGGTGAATGCTTTAGTTGAGTAAGACAAACAAACAAAAAACACCTGAATATTAATAAGAGAGATTTTACGACGTTTCTATTTATCCTGACTGCGTCCCCTACTCCCTGGCAGCTTTGAAGGCAACAGCCCGCATTACCAGTATAGATTCCTAGTATCACACAGCACAAAATGGACTTTATTCTCAAAAATTTATAGCTTCATGTTTTGATCTGTCTGTAGCTCTCTGAAGGGCTAAATTTAAAACCTTGCCTTTATTTTACTAACTAAGAACTCTCCCAGGATGGAGGTAGTTTTCCAAGGGGCATTTGTCAAAAGTATTTCAAGGCAAATGCCTGAGCCACAGACAACAGTGGTAAAGTATAATAGTTGGGGCAAACAATGGACAAACCAAAATCTTGGGAAAAGAGAATGGAGAATGAGATGAAAATCTAGAAGGTAACACTCATGAACAGGGCTGGGCACATGCTCAGAGTAAACCTAAGAAAGGCCTAAGCTCTCACCTCTGGATGATCTTTAGGGTCAGCACAAGCAGGAAGTGAAGGCTAAGGCAGAGGGGTTTTTTCAGTTTTATTAAAGTATAATTGACATATAAAATTTTGTAAATTTAAGATGTACAATGAATGTAGTGATTGTATATATTTCAAAGGCAGAGTTTTTTTTTTTTTGGCCGTGCCACATGGCATGCGGCATGCTAGTTCCCTGACCAGGGCTTGAACCTGAGCTGAAATGGAAGTGAGGTGTCTTAACCACTGGACTGCCAGGGAAGTCCCATCAAGGGCAGAGCTTTAAACTGTCTGGTTCAGAAGTGAAAGCATTCCCCACCATATATTGTATGATTACGTTTATATGAAATGTCCAGAAGAGGCAAATCCATAAAGATAGAAAGGAGATTGCCAGAGGTTGAGAGGAGAGGAGAATGGGGAATGACTACTTAATGGCTACTGGATTTCTTTTTGTGGTTATGAAAAAGTTCTACAATTAGGTACTGGTGATGGTTGTATAACATTGTGAGTGTACTTAAAATCACTGAACTGTACACTTTAAATTGGTGAAAATGGTGAATTTTATCTCAATAAAAAAAGATACAATATAGTATGCAATATTCAGATATATGCACATAGTACCACAGCAGCACAGAGAAAGCCATCTAACTCATGCTTAGTGGTTAGGAAAAGCTTCCTGCATTGGGTAATATCTAATTGAGATTGACTTATCTAGATAGTTGCTTACTAGATGTGAAATAGTGAGAACTGAGCCTGTACTATAAGGAAAAAATCCCTCCACAAAATCTTGGCTTTTTGTAGAGACCTATAATTATTATCATTGACATGGTCCGGCAACATTTTCTTAAAGGACCAGATAGTAAATATTTCAGTCTTTGCAAGTCATAGGTCATAGTAGCAACTGCTCATCTCTGTTGTTGCATTCCAAAACCAGCCATAGGCAATATGTACGTAGGCATGATGCTGTTCCAATAAAATTTTATTTCCAAAAACAGGGCTGAAGGCCATAGTTTCCTGACCCTTGACAAAGAAGAATAGCTATCCAGTCACTGTTGATATAATTTTCTGAATACTGGTCAGAAGTCAAATAATTGTGTAGAGGTTTTTATGACCATATTTTATATTTTGAAACCAAAAAGATGCTTTATCTAAAGTGATATAGCTAGTTCTATAATTCAACCTTTTACCCCAGTCTTCTCCTGTTCTGCTTTTCTGTGGTATCTGTGGTAGATGATCTCTAAGGTGGGTCCCAGTGCTCCTTATACCCAGAAATGTACACACTTGTGCAATTTCCTTCCCTTGAATGTTGGCTGGACTTATTGAATAGCTTGTAATAAAAATAATATGGCAGAAGCAGTGAGATGTCACTTCTGAGATTTGGTTAGGAAAGGAATATAGCTTCAGACTCCCCCCCCACCCCCGCCCTTCTGTTGGTCTCTCTCAGAAGCAAGCTGCCATGTGGTGTGTAGCCATATAAAAACTGGCCAGGAACTGATATCTCTGGTCAACAGAGTGCAAGGACCTGAGGCCTGCCGATAGCCATGACTGCAGCCACAGCAGATGCCCTGATTAAAGCTTTGTGAGCAGCCCTGAGCTGCAAGAACCAGCTAAGCTATGCCTGAGCCACAAAAAACTGAGAGATAATAAATGCTGTTTTAAGCCACTGAATTTGGGGTATTGCAGCAACAGATAATGAATACAGTGTTATTTATTTACTCCCTTCATCCTATGTTGAATCTTTCCTAGTTAAACTTGAATGTGTGTATTCGGAATTATATTTTTATGACTAGGAAACAAATGAACTGAGGGACATGCTAGACAGACAAACTCAAATGTAAATACATAAACTAGACCACATATATGAAAAAACCCATCTTAAGCTATGACCTAAAGTTCCACATTCCTATGTCATAAATCTTTGGGTTAGATTGTACCAGTATCATTAGGAACTTAACATGGGAATGATAATCATGTGAGTCTCTGGTCTAAAAATATATATTCCCTCTCACTTGAAGGACATTTGTATTGTATAACAAATCAGAAAGAGACATGATTGAAAGCACTGACCTTATGCCAGGAAACAATGCAGAAATCTGCACTAATCACTCCTTTAGACTTTTAGATGAAATGATGATCTCTTCCTTTATATCTATTTTTCACTGATTCACTTTGAGGGGTTTATTTATATGATTTAAACTTTTCTCTGAATAACACAGATATAATTTCAGGCTGACATTTGCTGAATTAAATATGCCCATCGTTTGTCTTTATCTTTTTGATATATGTATAGCAGAACTCTTAAAATGTGTTCATTCAGTCATTTCTGTCAATTATTCATTATTAATTTGTAGAGCCATTTTTTCATTATTTCCTCCCATTTATCTATATAATTGTTCATAAGAGAGGATGTTAAAACTTTTGGTTTAATTTGAGGTAGCATATGTAATTGTACTCTTTTATATTTCAAACACATCAGAAGAATTTCATTATTAAAGATATTTACTGGAGATAGAGCACTCTCCCTCTCTCTCTCTTTACACACACACATACACACAAACACACACACACACACACACAAATTCTTTTTTTCTGAAAAGCTAAGACAGCTCTTTTATTCATGTAAATAAATAAATGTTATGCTTACTTTTTATATGTTTTGGGTAATGAAGTACCTTCATTTTGTTCAATCTTCTTTCTACGTGAGAAATGATCAAATCTGAGGAAAAATGTGGCCTTTATGAGCCTCTGAGGTTATAGAAGGTTATATATGATGGGTGTGAAACCATCTTACATCTTAGCTGTGGGACATGAAATCAGACATAGGAAAATAAGAAGTGTGTCTTTGAGGACTACTGAATATCAATGTGTGGTCAGTACCAAATAGACATATCAAATTCAGGATCTAGGTAGGGAACACGAGTCATGATATGAAGTTGAAATGGTGTGGAGATAGAAAAGTTGAATCCAATGCTGTGCATAAGAGCAGTAAGTACTGTAGAAAACAAGTGAGAAGAAGGCCTAAATAAATCCGGAGACTACATTTGAATTCCAATATTTTTATACTGTTTCTATCATGTCATCAAGCTGCATTATATTTACCTAAAGCACAAGACAGACAGCCATTCACTCATTCATTCATTCCTTCAGAGAAAACATGAATTCAACACATATTATGTTCTACTCATTGTACTGGATAATGAGGATACAGATATGAATAAGAAACTAACACTGGAAAATAATATTTATATTTTCTGATTATGTAATATAGTATTCATTCAGCATACATTCATTCAAAATTATTTATTGCGCATGTACTGTATTCCATTTATCATGTTAAGGACTACAAACACTTTGATGAGCCAAAATGAACATGGCCCTTGCTTTCATGTTACTGATTATGAAGTAGCATGTACATATAATAACAAATCATTATACGAATGAATCTATAAATATAAACTGGACTTGGAAATCTGGTGTTAGGAAAAGATTCTCATAGAAAATTATTTAATCTAGCATATAAAGCATGAGTGGGACTCAACTAGAAAACTAGAAAATTTGAGTGTGGGGAGATGTGAGGAGGTGGGGAGTGTGGAGATAGAAAAAGTATTCCAGACAGAGGAATTAACAATTACGATGGCCTTGTTATGAACGGAAATATTTCCCTCAGATCCATATATAGAAGTCCTAAACTAAATACTTCAGAATGTGAGTGTATTTGAAGATAGAGGTGATTAAATTAAATGTATTTGAAGATAGAGGTGATTATATTAAAATGAGCTCTCCCGCCAGGGTGTGCCCTAATCCAGTCCAACTGGTGTTCTTTTTTTTTTTAAAGAAGATGTTGGGGGTAGGAGTTTATTAATTAATTTATTTATTTTTGCTGTGTTGGGTCTTCGTTTCTGTGCGAGGGCTTTCTCTAGTTGTGGCAAGTGGGGGCCACTCTTCATCGCGGTGCGCGGGCCTCTCACTATCGCGGCCTCTCTTGCTGCAGAGCACAGGCTCCAGACGCGCAGGCTCAGTAGTTGTGGCTCATGGGCCTAGTTGCTCCGTGGCATGTGGGATCCTCCCAGACCAGGGCTCGAACCCGTGTCCCCTGCATTAGCAGGCAGATTCTCAACCACTGCGCCATCAGGGAAGCCCTGGTGTTCTTATAAGAAGAGGAGATTAGGAAACATGAGAGACACCAGGGGCATGTGCGCACAAAGGAAAGACGATGTGAGGACACAGTGAGAAAGCATCCACAAGCCAAGGAGAAGGTTCTCAGGGGAAACTAAAATTGCTGACACCTTGATCTTGGACCTCCAGTATCCAGAATTAAGAGAAATAAATTCCTGTTTTTTAAGCTACCCAGTCTGTGGTATTTTGTTATGACAGCCCAAGCAAACTAATACAGGCCGTATGGCAGGAAAACACAGAAAATGTGACAAATTCGAAGAAGACAAGAAACCATAGTGAAACAGAGTTACCTTAGATGAATCTGTGGAATAAAGAAGTAGCTGGACTATGCAGGCCATTATAGGCCACATTAAGGATTTTGATTTTGTCCTCAGAGTAATTTAGAAGCCACTGATAGTTTTTAAGCAAATATCTGTATACCAGTTAGGATGCTTTCAGCTATAGCTAGCAGGAAATCCAACCAGACATACACTAAGCTGTAAAGATATTTATTCATAAGAAGTCCAGAGACAGAGGGATTTCAGAGTTAGTTAATTCACTGACTTAACAAACTAATCAAGAAGAAAGATTCCTTTTGTTTTTCACCCCTCCAATGTTTGTTGGCTTGTCTTCCTAGACTAAATATTCCAATGGTCATAAATTACTGATATAGTTCTAGGCAGCATTTGCTAATGTCAGTATTTAGAGGAAGAACAGTGAACATTCTTGTCTCAGAATCTTTTGTAAGAGTAAAACCTTCTCAGAAGATGCTCAGCATGCGTTCTCTCATATCTCATTGCACAGAAATGCATCACATTCCCATTCCTAAAACAGTTACTTGACCACGGAAATAAAACCACGATAACTGAGTTAGAGTAATCAAGATTCCCACTCTATCTGGAAAGGGGCCAAACCTTCCCTGAAGGAAATGATCTCTTAGAGAAGGGTGGACAATGTTGGGGTCCATCTAGGAAGGAAGAAAGAATGGCTTTTGGTTAGTAAAATCTGTCCAAGGCTTTCTATAGTGCCTGTCCAAGGACTATATGATTAGATGTGTGTTTTGAAATATCAGTCTGGCTGCAGTGCAGAGAACTGTTTGGGGGTGGGGGGTGGGAGGGAGCAGAATGGAAAGAAAATAGATCATTTATTTAACTATTACAGTATTGTAGGCTAGAGAAGATGGTATATTGGACCAGAATGGAGGGCATGGAGAAGAGTGGATGGGTAAAATCTGTTGAATTTGATGATGGATTAAGTATGGGATATGAGTGAATGGGAGGTACTAAGGATGATTCCTAGTTTTCTGGTCTGTGCAACTGGATGGAACACTGAAAGAACACATTTATTGAGGAAAATAATGAGTTTTACCTTGGACATGTTGAGTTTGAGCTTCCACTGAGCTAGTCAATTGGATATATCTGTCAGATGATTGGATATATGAATCTTAAGCTCATATCAGGGATCTAAATCTGGAAAAATATATCAAATTATTTATATGGATGGATGGATAGATAGATGGACAAATGAATCAAACTCAGATGAGAAGTTTGGAATTCTCTGATATCAAATGATCAGAAAAAGATTATGGAGCCTAGAAAGGAGACTGAGAAGGAACAGTCAGATCTATGGGAGAAAAAGAAAAATAAATAAATAAAAATGGACAGACATGATGTCAAGAAAGAGAAAGGAGTTTTTTGAGACATAGGGCCTAGTTGAAGAAAACATTCCAAATTCTGTTAAGAATACAGAAGAATTTGATGATTATGAAGGGCCATTTCCAGAGAGTGCAGTAAAATGTTCTTGAAAGTAGAAGAGTGGAGAGCTTGGGTAGAGATGTACGTGCACATTAGGCATGGAAGTGCAGTAGAGGATTGATGTTTGGGTGGATCACACATTAAACATTGACAACAAGAAAGTGTGGCAGAAAGATTGATGCACTGCTGCAAATTTATGGAATTGTTACCTCTTCATATGCAAAAAAAAAAAACCCAAAACCAAAAACCTTTAGGATACTCATTTAAGGACAAGGGATTAAGCCATTGGTTTACAGTAAACAACCTCTACTGCCACAATCTAATTCCTTTCAGGCTTAGGGTTCTTCAAATAAGTATACACGAGTTCCAATTATGTTGCCCTATTGAGCATATATAATATGTAGAAGAAGTTGGGTGCTTTATTCAAGAGATCTATAACTGTAAATGTTAAGAAGCCTTGAATATGTGGTTGAATTATTAAGGTGCTTAGTCATTCTTTGCTTTCTGTTATGAAGTAATATTTAGCCTTGGTCAAAAAACTTCAATAGGGCTTCCCTGATGGCGCAGTGGTTGAGAGTCCGCCTGCTGATGCAGGGGACACGGGTTCGTGCCCCGGTCCGGGAAGATCCCACATGCTGCGGAACGGCTAGGCCCGTGAGCCATGGCTGCTGAGCCTGCACGTCCAGAGCCTGTGCTCCGCAACGGGAGAGGCCACAACAGTGAGAGGCCCGCGTACCGCAAAAACAAAACAAAACAAAACAAAAACTTCAATCTAAAGAAAACTTAATTTACACATTGAAAAAATAGAAAACATTTTCAACATCTCCCCAGAGATTCGGAAAAGCTGGATTTTTTATTAATTCACTTTGCTTAAAGATAAATATTTACACAAAATATTTGTACAAAAACTTCAGTTAAACTTGAAATGTGCGTACCATTTCTGAAGTTACAGTATTCAGTTATTTACTAAACAAATATTTATTAAGCATCTACCATATGAAAAATACTTTTCTATGCACTATGATTACAAATAAAGTCACAGTATAGTCCAGGCCCAAAAGGAAAGCATTTGAAAAATCATACCTGTATATAAACAGTTACAAGGAGTTGAAAGAAGTTGTTATGATGCAATAAGGTGAAATAAATTGCCCATTTATACAATCACTTATATTTTACCTCATGCCATATATAATTTATTTCAGGAGGAGGGGAGAATTTGAATATGAATTATTCTCTGTGGTTAGCTTTAGTCATCAACTGTTAGCACCAAGCTGACTACATATCAACCAACAAAGATGTATTAAGACTCTAAATCTCTGAATCTCTTCCTCTACATTAAACCGAAGCAGGTCAGGCATTTCCAATTCACTCATAGGCCATCTTTTGATCCATGATTCAGCCAACCAACCAAACATACAGAGCTCTTTCTAACTCCTACAGCTGCAACATTAAATGCAAAAATCTCTGCTTAGTGATCCCATATCAGTAAATTCAGCCTGATCTAACTTTATGTTCCTTCCAACACTATCCTACACCCTTAGTGTAGGGTATCCCTTCCCACACATGTTCCTGGATTTCTTTCTGTATAGATTAGAAAATTCAAGTATTTCTTTTGGAAGGTATCACACCTCCTCATGGATCACGCTATGTTCTTAACCATTAGGGACCTTCTGGGACTTGAGTCTAATTATAAGTTCAGAAGCAAAGAGGGATGGTGGGGGTAGATCCTGAGAAGAACCAGTATTGTCTTGCATGGCAACAGCCTTAGAGGAGGCCATTAACATTTCCTCAGGCAATGCAGGCTTAACCCTCTCAGAGGGAAGTAGAAAGGCCATACCACTGTGGGGAGGCGACTATCACTGGGGCTGGAGATGCCACTGCCATTTCAGGTAGGGAGGATACTTCCACTGGCAAAGAAGACTCATCAGAATTTAGGGGCTCAATGTCTCCAGCTCCATCAGGCTCTTCCCACACTTCCCCATCTCAACTAATAGGATCTCATTCTTTGCCAATCAATGTTTTCCCTTTAACAGTAGACACTTTGCAGGACTGAGTTCAACTTGCATTTAATTCAATCACAGGATGAGTTTCTGCATTTCATCTTCAGCAATTTCAGCCCAGCAAGCTACAGGAGATAAGGGTCTTCTTCAGGGCACACATAGATGCTCTTAGATCATTTATGCAGTATTTGAGCTGAGAATTAGAATCCCTGAGCTCATTCCTTTCCTTCACCACTTTGTCCAGAGACATTAGGAGCAACCAACCAATGTCATTATATTCCTTGTTTTTCCAAAAATGTTCAAAAGTATCATACATAGAGTCACTTAGCTCTTTGCTTCTTTGGTTGATTAGGAGTATCCAATGAAGATAGATTGTGAATTCTATAAACAGTGCACTCCATGGACTATCAGTGTTCTCTTTTCTACCGGAAATAGACTCATTAGTGTTTTTCAGTCTAATCAGATTAGAGACCCAATTCCAGAAACCAAATCAGAGAAACTCATCCTTAAAATTCTGTTCCAGAACCAGTTTTTGTACCAAAATCTGTTTGTCAGGGTTCTCTAGAGGGACAGAACCAAGAGGATATATAATATATATAGTTGATCCTTGAACAACACGGCTTTCAATTGCACAGATCCACTTATACATGGATTTTTTTCAATAGTAAATACAGTACTACCCAATCTGTGGTTGACTGAATCTGTGGATGTGAAACTGTGGATACAGAGGGCCGACTATGGGACCCTCAGGGTCCCTGCAGATTTTTATATCCATGGCGGGTCTTGGAACCAATGCCCCAGGGGCACTGAGGGGGATTTATATCTATCTATCTATCGATCGATCGATCAATCGATCGATCATCTATCTATCCTTTGATTATACATATATACTGTCTTCCGAAAAAAAAATATATATATATATTCAAACAAAGACAGCAAATTTGCCTTCCTCCACTTTTCTATTCTATTCAGATCATCACAGATTGGATGATGCCCACACTCATTGCTGAGGGCAATCTTCTTTATTCAGACTACTGATTCAAACGACAATCTCTTCCAGAAACATCCTCATGGACACACTCAGAAATAAAGTTTTATCAGCTTTCTGGGAGTCCCTTAGTCCAGGTAAGTTGACACATAAAATTAACTATCACAGGCTGGGACATCTCACCTCATCCTCTCCTGCCCTCTGGGATCTACATCATTAGCTCCCTGGTTCTTAGGCTTTTGGACTAGGACTGAATTAAACCACTGGCTTTCCTGGGTCTTCAGCTTGCAGGTGACAGATCATGGGATTTCTCAAACTCCATAATTGTGTGAGCCAATTCCTCATAATAAATCTCCTTTTATATCCTATTGTTTCTGTTTCTCTGGAGAACCCTAATACATCTATTATTTTTCCTTTGCTATTCATGCACTTGGTGTCATATTTAAGAATCCATTGCCAAACCTGAGATCTTGAAGACTTATTGTATGTTTTCTTCTAAGAATTTTGTAGTTTTAGGTTTCATATTGTTGACTGAAAAAAAAGGCACAACCTAAAAGTTGATAATCATATTTTATTTGGTGGACTTACTCGGGACTTAAGCCTGGGTTACAGACTATCAGATAGTTCTGAGGGACTGTTCTGAAGAGGTAATGGAGGAGCCAAGAAATATAGGAGATTTGTTAAAAAAAAAAAAAAAAAAGAAAAGAAAAGAAAAGAAGAAAAACCCAGGGGGCCAGAACACCAAAAGACTAATGTTAATTAAAGAAAACCAGACATCTCAAGTTAATGAATTTAGTGCTTTTCTATGTATAGGAAGATGCAAGAGTCTGGGCTTACTGAAATTATTCCTTTGATATTACACCTTAACTATCTAGAGCCAGTACCCTGGGTTTTTTTTGTTGTTGTTTTTTTCCATGCTGAATCCCCTCAGGGTACACCACTGGTGGCTGCGGAGGCTGACAGCTTGGTGATAGGCAACCTTTTTTTCTACATCCTGAATTCCCCTCAGGGTGCATCATCAGGGGGAGCTGCAGTGGCTGGTGGCTTGATAGCCACAATATCCTTTGTTTACTGAAATAGCAGGTGACCCTCTTTGTCCACAATATTTAGGTCTCTGTCCACTTTTAGTTAAATTTTGTAAGTGGTGTGATGTCATGGTCCAAATTCAATCTTTACGATATGGCCATTCGCTTGTCAAAGTACCATTTGTTGAAAATTATACCCTTTCTTCACTGAATGGTCTTGGCACCATTGTTGAAAGACAGTTGGTAACACACCATTGTAAAGCAATTATACTCCAATAAAGATGTTTAAAAAAAAAAGAGGGCTTCCCTGGTGGTGCAGTGGTTGAGAGTCCGCCTGCCGATGCAGGGGACATGGGTTCGTGTCCCGGTCCGGGAGGGTCCCACATGTCATGGAGCGGCTGGGCCCGTGGGCCATGGCCGCTGAGCCTGCGCGTCTGAAGCCTGTGCTCCACAACTGGAGAGGCCACAACAGTGAGAGGCCCGTGTACCGCAAAAAAAAAGAAAAAAGAAAGTTGACACAGACACATGATTTTAATACTGGACTGTCAATTCTTTTCCATTAATCTATATGTCTATGTTTATACCAGCACCACATTGTCTCGATTTCTGTTTCTTTGTAGTATGTGTTATAATCGGGAAGTGTGTCTTCCAACTTTTCTCTTTTTCAGGATTGTTTACCTTTTTTTTTTTTTTTTTTTTTTTGCGGTACGCAGGCCTCTCACTGCTGTGGCCTCTCCCGTTGTGGAGCACAGGCTCCGGACGCGCAGGCTCAGCGGCCATGGCTCACAGGCCCAGCCGCTCTGCGGCATGTGGGATCTTCCCGGACCGGGGCACGAACCCGTGTCCCCTGCATCAGCAGGTGGACTCTCAACCACTGCGCCACCAGGGAAGCCCTGTTTACCTATTTTGATCCCTTGCAGTTCCATATGAATTTACAATCATTTGTCAATTTTTACAAAGTTTATGCATATTGTAACATGTATCAGTATTTCATTCCTTTTTATTATTGAATAATATACCATTGCATAAATATATCACTTCTGTTTATACATTCATCCATTGATGGACATTTGGGTTGTTTTTTACCTTTGGTTATTGTGAATAGTGCCGCAAAGCATATTCATATCTAAGCATTTGTTTGAATACATATTTTCAATTGTTTTGGCTGTTTATCTTTTGTTATGGAGTTAAAAGTGTTCTTTTTGTATTCAAGATACTTGGCCCTTATCAGAGACATATGAATTACAAATATTTTCTCCCATTTTGTGGATTATTTTGTCCTGTACACAACATACAGTCAGTTCTTGTTTTGGTATCCACTCTTACTACCTCTGTCTTTTATTGAATTGTTTAAACTCTTCATATTAATATTATTAATGATACAGTTTGATTTATATCTTTCATTTTAATGCATTTTTCTATATGCATTATCTTTTATTTTTTGTTTATCTATTCCTCTTTTATTGCTTTCTCTTGTATCAAACAAATACTTTCTGGTGTCAATTTTTCTTTAATTTTCTCTCTGTTCTTTGGATTGCATAATACCTACTGATCTGTCTTCAAGTTCTCCAATTCTTCTGCCAATTCCAATTGTAGATGAGCCTGTCTAATGTATTTTTCCTTTTAGTTACTGTGATTTTCAAATGTAGAAATTTCTTTTGGTTCTTTTTTAAAAATAATTTCTACTTTATTATTGATATCTTAAATTAGATGAGACTCTGACTTCATAACTTTATTTTTTAAAGAAATTTTCTTTAGTTCTTTGGGCATACTTATAGTGGTACTTTAAAGTATTTGTTAAATCTGACATCACATTCCTCACATAGACAGTTTTTGTCACTTGCTTTCTTCTCCCTATATATGGATCACACATTCTTATTTCCTTTCATGTCTCATAATTTTTAAGCATGGACATACAAGGTAATACGCTGTAGTAATTCTGTATACTGATTCCACGCCCTGCCCCCCACCCCCATCCCCCACTATGGGTCTTTTTTCAAAAAAATTGTTTTTGGTTTGCTTAATTGTTTTTTTGACTTGGATAGACTATTCTTGTGAAATCAATTTCCCTTCAATGTGAGGCCTTTTGTTCCTCAGCCCTGGGTGTGTGCAGTCAAGCTGAATAACAGTGGATTTCCTTGGGCTCTCTTTGATTGTCCCATTCTGTGACCATACCCAGCTATTAAGGCTGGCTGATTTCACTATTGTTTTCAACAATACCCTGGGGCATAAATTGCTGAGCAGACCCATCAATTCAAATTCAATCTCTTTTGAAGTGACAATTCCTGAAGTCAGTGTCTGAGATATGTTCTGACCCCTGGATGGCTCTTGCCAGCTGTCTCCTAGGTTTTCTCCTGCAATCTAGTTGGCCTGTAGTTTAGCCTATATTTCCAATGCATCTACCAACATCCTTCCAATTAGCTTTCACTAAAACCAATACTGTTTTTGAGAATGTCCTTCAAGCTTCTCCACATTCTGTTGCAAATGAAGTCATTTCCTTTGGGAGAAGACTGAAGTTCTCTGTCCTTATGGCCATCTGCTTCCCCAGACAAAATCTCTTAATTGGCTCTGGAGATGAGTTTGGGGACAATGGTGCTCTCCTCTCTGAGTGACACCCCCAAATTAAGAGCACTAGTTGGAGAGTGGCAGTAGCAGGAGCTGAGTCAGGGATGATCTTGTATTCCTAGTATTTCCAGTGGTGTTGTTGAAGAGCTTCCAATGTATAAATAGGGGCTGAGTTAAAGAAGGGAGCTCCTATCTCTCAACCACACTCACCAATACTTAGCCTGAGCCACAGGTATCTGGGGTCAGGTGAGAAATGCTGACTCCCTACCCTTCCTGGGAAGGTAGCCCTCTGGGAATGAAGGGTAGAGGGAGCCCTGTGTTCTTGGCTGCACTAATCTGGAGTGAAGTTTTCATCTCAAAATACTGAGGAGGGGGAGGAAAGGGGCAGGTCTCAGTTCAAATACCATAGACTGCTTCCTGGGTGAGCTAAGTTTGAGGCTTATAATATGATTTATCCTAGGCACAACTGTCTTCCTGGGAGGAACAAAACCCAGAAGAACTTTGGGTAGCTGTAAGAGCTAGCATGACAATGTAAAATCAAGAGAAGGACAAAACCTTAAAATATTCAATTTTAAAATATTTAATATTTAACCACTGGGTCATTTTTGAGTGTTACAGCAGCACAGGAGGTTAGGTGCGGGGTGTCACTGAAAAAGCAGAGGGTATCTCAAACAGTCTTGAAGTGCTTGGAAGATAGAGTCCCTTTGGAAGTAGAACCTTGCAAAGATACATCATACATTGGATATCACCATTGAGATTATTGAAACCTGAGGTGGATTGAGTCTAATTAAAGCTGCAATCCAGTCTTTACCCAGATCAGTCCTTGATTTCATTGACGTGATCTGCATCTCAGCTTTTTTGCTTAACAAATGAAAGGGTGAACCCTCTGGGAGACCTCCAGTCTCTACAGTTCTTTTATACACATTTACAAGCATATAATGAAAAATTATGAGAAGTTTGAGTGTAGGAAATGTGGCAAATACTCAGGATAAAGAGTGGAAAATAAAATTTTTAAATACTACAGTTGATTCAGATATTGAAATTAACAGACAAGGACTAAAGTAATTATATGTCAAAGATAATAAAGGAAAGATTAACAAAATGGATGAAAATATGAACATTATCATTAGATACTGGGATCTAAAAAAAGTCAAATGGACATTTTAGAAGTTAACAAAGTAATATTGGTAATTAAAAACTCAGATGGGTTTAACAGCAGACTGGACATAGATGAAAACATAATTCGTTATCCAAAAGAAAGGTGAATAGAATGTATCCCAACTAAAGTATATACAGAAAAACAAGTAGACAGAACAGAGCATAAGAAATAGGTGGGACACCATTAATGGTGTAAAGTGCATGTAATTAGAGTGACAAAATGGGAGGAGAGAGAGCATGGGCCAGAAGCAATATGGAGAGACACAATGGTTGAAAATTTGCCAAACTAATTAAAGATATCAACACACAAATTCCAGAAACTCCATAGACCCAAAGAAAGATGAATTCACAGAAAATGACACCAATTTTAAAGTGCTGGAAACCACAAAGAGCTAATGTTAAAAGAAGGCATAAATAAGAACAATTAATTACCTTCAAAGAAGCAATAATAGGACTGTTGACTGACTTTTTTAAAAGAAACTGTAGAGTCAGAAGATAATGGGATTGTATATCTAAGTTGCTAAAAGATTTCTTAAAATTCCAACCTAGAATTCTTTATCCATATAAAATTTACTTCAAAACTAAGAGCAAAATAAAGACAAACAAAAGCTGAAATACTAGAATCAGAAAAACTGCATTACATGATAAACTAAAGGCAGGTGTGCAGGCTGAAGAAAAATGATCTAAGTTGGAAGGAATTTTGAAAGGGATGAAAAGCAGCTTAAAAAGATTTAAAAAAATGTTTTCCATCAACGTCACTTCTATGCAACATTGTACTGAAGTTCATAGCCACGGCAGTAAGGAAGGCCAGGGAAAGAAATAAAGGGAGTGAAGATTAAAAGGAATGGAATAAAGCTGTCTTTATTCATAGATATTATGATTTCATATGTATACAAATAATGAGAATTAAGAAATGGATCTAGTAAAGTTGCTGGTAAACAGTCAATACATGGTATTAATTGTATTTCTATATACCTGAAGCCAAAAATGGAAAAATAAAATTTGAAAAAAACCCACTATTTATAGTAGCATTTAAAAAAATCAAATCCCAGAAATAAATCTAATTAGAAATGAGCAAAATCTCCATACTGATATCAACAATTTATTGATGAGATAAAATTAAAGCAAACCAGAAAAATAGAAAAGCTAACCTTTTTCATGTATAGTAAACTCTGTACTTTAAGATTTCACCTCTTCCCAAACTGATCTCTTTATATAACACAATCTGAATTAAAATACAAAGAGGGTGTCCAGTGATATTCTCTTCCTTTTATCTGGTTATACAAATGTGTTCATTTTATAATAACGCATCAAGGTGTACATACATGACTTGTGTTCTGTTATATATGTGTGTTAACTGATGAGACCTGTTCATTAAAACACATAAACTACCAAAAAAAAATACAAGGAGATTTTTTTGGTGGAAATTGACAAATTAGTTATCAAGTATATATGGAAAAGCAAAAGGCCTAGACAAAACAAGAACAAAGTTGGAGGTTTACTGAATGAACTCACATAATAAATATAATCCCTATTAAAGGATACTTTAAAAATGGCTAAATTAAGCTTATTATCAATGTGATAATTATCAATGTGATAAAAGTCAGAATATTGTATACATCCAGTAGGGTACTGAATCTGAAGGGCCCTGAGGAAACTTCTTGGAGTGCTGGGGATGTTCTATAACTTGATTTGGGTGGTGGTTTCATGGTGCATACATATGAAAAAAATAACAAAGCTTTCCTATCAAAATTAGTATACTTTACCTAATAAATGTATGCTATACCTGAGTAAAAATGTATAAAAAACAAATCTGATGTCAGTTAATGCATATTTATTGGAATTTGATATTATACTAAGATAAGAAGCTACAAATGATATGTAGTAGAGCTTATGTTCTAGCCAAAATTTTTTAATATAATTACAAGATAAAATTGGAAAAAAATGCCTAAAAATTACCTAAAGTAATTTAAATTCATTATCCCTTGGATTGAATTTACTAGAAAACACTAGTTTGAATGATACCCTCTTCTCACCTAAAATTTTCCTCATCAGTAACAGGAGTTTTTAACTCTCCTTAGGGAATTTAATTTCTCATTAGAGAAATCTCTAGGTTACAATGGTGTTTATAATTATCAGTGAATCAAGAGCAATGTTTTTTGAGAAAGTTCACTAATCATTAGCCTCTTTCTGCTAATGTCTCTACAGAACTAGCTAATACAGTATTAACACTTTAAGCAATCTTTAGCTATTCCAGGAAATCACTCTGTATCTTCTCCTGATATCACCTAGGAATGGGGATCCAGGTTAGACTGGGTGCATTCTAAATATAACTAAAATTTGTTACGTGTCTCACTTTTAACAATATCCACACAATAGAAATTCAAAAGGCCGTGACAATGTCCAACCTTCAAGTCTATCCTCCCTCTTATTCCCATCTGTTGAATTCTTCATAGTGCTTATATGCTAGTAAGAAGAGGGGGGGAGGAAGTAATAAGACAAGTGAATAAAATGATCGATATTCTGGGAGAGACCACAATCTAGTGGAAGAAATAGATGAATAAGAAAGAATTTTCATGAAGTTTAGAAATTGTTATAATTATGATATGCCCATAGTACAGTAGCAATAAGAACAGTAACTATTTCTATCGTGGGCAAGGTGTGAGAAGGGGGTGGATATTTACGTATTTTGGAAACTATGCAACTAGCTACTCCTATCAGGTTTCATTTCTCTGTTGTTCCTGATAATAATTTAACAAATTAAACCTTTTCTCTCATCTATTCTCTTTAATCTTGCCAACTTTCGAGTGCTTCTTCCCTTGGAGGGGTATAAGACTGGAGGTGGAGAAACCAGCTAAGAGATAAGATGACGGTCTGAACTAAGGCAGTAAGGTCAGAGAGGAGACAATTTTAACCGATATTTAGAAGTATAAATTGATGACGGTAAATGGGAATGTGAGAGGTAAAGGTAAGGAAGAGGTCAAGGCTGACTATCATGTTTCTAGCTTTAGCATATTTGGGGACTCACAGATCCCTTTGAGAATTTTATGAAACTTGTAGAGCTTTTCTCCCAAGGAAGGAAAATCGATGTACACAGAACTTCACAAGCAATATAAAAAGGTTCAGATTTCTCTGGTCTGGTAGGCATAGTGGGATCAGTGGTTTGAGTGTATGGAGCTGTTTTGAAATCCTGAAAAATCTTGGTTGATTGAATTTACAAACTTCTCATTTAATTAAAAATTATAGAACTAGCCAATAAATCATTTTAAAATATGAATATACATTAAAATGGCTGTTTGCAAATAATATATACTTGGGGTCAATAATTATGACTATGTCAAATTTGAATGAATAAAAAATCCTAGCCATTCTAACATTCTAGTTTACATTTTACACAGAGAGATAAAATATTCTTCTCATACCTAACTAATATTTAATGTTTATTGAATTCCTATTTGCTATTTATTGTAGTCCTAGGTATATTAGATACAACCTCTCAGGAGCACAAAGATTAGTAAGATATAATATAAAGCACACAAATAACTAGAAAATAAAGATCAATATGATAAATATCATACAAGTGTAGCCATCATAGCTGTTTGGGAATGAAGAGACAGAATCACATACCTGTTTAGTGTCTTAACAGTTTTATATAAGGTCTCAAATGGATGTCTGTGGCCATTTTGCCTGTTTTAAATTACAAGTTTTTAGAGGTCAGAGACACTAGATTGCTTCATGTGTCTAATAAATACTTTTGGAAATGGTAGTGAGGTTTTTTTAAATCTCAGATGTAAGATTATTTACATAGAGGTGTGAGATTCAATTAACTTTTATTCTGTATATTCATTCCTTGCCTGGGATGTCTACTCAAGAAATAAGATGTGTGATAGTGTTTAATTAAAAATGCACATAAAATCATTATTAGTATAATTAAAAGAAGTAGAAAGCAAAGAGACTTTCCGTAAAAAAGTAAAATGGATATGTTTATGCAAACAGATCTGTGATGACATTAAGGAAGATATGAGGTATTGAGAAAAATGTATCCCCTCCATTTAATCTATCGCATTGTCAGGCTCTTCCTTCCATATAATAGTACAGACTTGCAACATGATAATTTCTTTTCAATAACCAGCATCTCTGTTTTTTCTCCATCCTGGTACTTATGAAATGAGAACATCAGTTGGCTGAATGACAAAGAGACAAGCATGAGGAACTGAAAGCATACGACACTTCTAAATACATACTAAATACTCTTTGTAAACCACGTAAACTTGATTTTCTTCCATGTTTTCTATTTTTACCTTTAAATGAGAATAGTGACATTTTACTCATTTAACAGTTGTTCTTTACAGAAGTAGAATTCAGATGACCATATTAACGGGTCAAGATAAGAAACCAAGTGGTTACTACTGTCTTGATTTCCCAGAATACATGTGAGTTTCACTAGCTTATAATTCCTAAAGAGTGAAGATCTTGTAGTACGGATGACTGCATATCATATATATTTATTTTTTATATTTTTACCTCTATAGAAAATAAAATAATAATTAAAAGCATGAAACAATATGGGCTTGAGAGCTTTGTTGTCCCTACAACAATATGTGTCACCCTGGGCTGGTCAAAGAAATACATGTATACTTTTATACCTAATGTGAGGTAAAATTTAGAGGGTTTGGAAGTAGATGTAGAAATGGAAAAGGAAAATCACATTATAAAAACAAAATTGGTATGATTTGACAAGATATTAGATATAATGAGTGAAGCAGAGTCACATTTCAAAAAGCTCTCCCCAATCCCACCCCAGCTCATGTCTACACCTTAGTTCTTTAAGATGTGTAGCAGTCAGGATATACTAGGTTATGTTGTAACAGCAATACCAAAATCTCAGTTCTTTAACACTAAACTAGTTTATTTCTTACTCATGCAAATTCTGCTGCAGGTCCCCATGACTTTTCAGGGCAATATTCTCCCTGTGGTGGCTAAGTATTTCAGGTTGCTTCTTTCTATTTTATGGCACAACCGTTTCAACATGATGCTTCGGGGTCCATTTTGGCAGGTGAAGAGAGCATGACACACTGGCTCTTAAGTGTGTCAGCCCTGAAGTGATACATATCACCACCAGTCACAGTCAATTAACCAGCATTAGTCATGTGGCCCCATCCAATTTTCGAGGCTGGGAAATATAATCTTCTATATGACTAGGTAAGCTCAGAGAAGTGGAAATAATGGTGAGCATTAGTAATGTTTAGCTAGAATATAAGGAATTTGGTGGTTCTACACCAAGAACTTGAGCGAAATAAGATCTTGGTTTGGCCAAAAAGTTCGTTCGGGTTTTCCGTGCCAGCCTATAGAAAACCCGAACGAACTTTTTGGCCAAACCAATAATTACTTCAAAGGGAAAAAAAGATTAAACAATAGATGAATACAAAAAATGTGTAAGGGGTTTTAAATGCGGGATACTATATGTTAATAATTTGAGGTAATCAACATTATTATGACACAAAATTTTCTAAGGAAAATGTACAGTGATGATAATTTTGAGTTTTGTCACTGAAAGTGCCGTATCAAGTTGAACATGCCCTTAGGCACAATAATCTTTAAGATTCTTTTGTAAATGTCAATCTTCCTGGTAAATGTTTTCTCATGTAAAAATATCAGTATGATTATTTTGACTGTTGCATGATATATTAGCTATATTAGAAATGGAATAGAGCAACTCTTGGATAAACCCTGTAACAATCATCAGATATCAAGAAAGTGAACTTAAACTTTCTGCTCCCTAGTGTCTTCCTCTCAACATTTGTCTCACTATTACAAATCAAAGAATTATGTGAACATCCTCAAATATACTTTCAAATGTTAAATTAACATTCATGGAAGAGGACATTTGCAGAGTATTTTGAGTTACTCAAGCTAAATAATTGCCAATCAACTACATTTTTAAAATTAAAAAGCTAATGAATCTTATGATGCCAGAGCAAAATGAAATATTTGATTCTTTATTTACACTTTTTAATTAAAAATTGTCCACCACTTTAAATATGTAGCTTTCTGTGTACCACCCAACAATATCAATAAAAATAATTCCCTCAACAAAGCTAGTAACTGCACTGTCAAAGATAGGGTAATTGGAGCTAAATAAGAGAACTGTGTTTGTTTTGCTACAATTTAATGAATTGCATCGTATATTCCTTAATGTTACCCTAAAAAATGTGAGATAGAAGTGGAAACACAATACCAATTTAAATTATTTTGAACCTTTTCTACATATACCTTCATATAGGTTTTGTATTTATGATCATTCTCATTTATTCCTCTTTCTTTCTTCTTTTGTTTGCACAAAACAAAACAAATACTGGGCATCATCAACCCATATAGGAGCCTTGAAAGTTTTAGTAGCAAAAAAGGTACCAGCTAAAGGAAGAGAAATAACAGAATAAAAATAATGATAATTCCGTTAAAGGAAAAATAATAGAAAAATAGCAGAAAAATAGGATAAATGAAAAAACAAATAATAAGATATATTTAATCTCACATATAGAAATATTTACTTTGGAAATGAATGAGCTCTCTGTTTGAAGGAAAATAATCCCAAATGGAATCAGTGAACTACAGAAAAGAACACAAAGTACCAAAAAAGAACAAATATGTAGTATATAAATTCCATAGACCATTGAAAGTGACAAAATCAACAATGTCTTGCGGGGTTTATAACATACATAGAAGAAAACTATAGAACAATAGCACAATGAGTATTGAATGGAGCCAAACTGTTTTAAGTTTCTTGCATTGTTCATTAAGAGGTAATCATTTAAGGTAGGCTATAATAAGTTAAGCATGCATATTGTCATCTCTAGATTAACCACTAAAACTATTTTAAAAAGTTATATAGCTAAAAAATCTAATAGAGAAGGTAAAATGGAATAAATTAAAGTAATTGAGTAATTTTTTAAAAAGTAGGCAAATTGAAACAAAGGGACTAAGAGTAGATGGGAAATGTACAAAGGAATAGCAAGATGGCAGATGTAAATATAATTATAATAATAATTGCACTGAATATAAATGAGCTAAACATCAACTACCTGAATTTTAAAAATAACTATATGCTGTTTAAAAAAGAAATATTTTAATATAAAGATGAAACAGGTTAAAAGTAAAAAGATGGAGATATTTAATTCCACATATGAAGGACCTTTACAGGAATTGTCTTCCAACTGTAAACAATGTGGGACTTAGGTAAAGTACATGAAAAATCTGTTTTTGACATTTGACCACAGGGAGCACAAACAGTGACCTCTAGAAGAAGGGAAACAAAGGAGTACAGCACTATAATTTCCCTGAGTAACTTCCTGGAGGCAATTTCCAAGTTAAAGTGCAGGGAGCTGAAACCAAAACAGGGCCCTGAAGTCTTGCTGAGTTGAAAAGACTGAGATCAAAACATGGAGGATTGCAAGACAGAATTTCTGAAGCACATTTTAGAAAAGGGAGTTCCACAGAGAGAAAAAGAGAGTTCTCAAGATATACAGAGGGGTTCCCTCAAATCTTTGGCTGAATACTGGTCTAGGCGTGTACGTGTTGGATCTCCATAAGGATGAAGAAACAATCAGTGAAGTGTAGGCTGCACATTTTCTGAAGCTCATACAAAGGCTGGAAGTAGTTTGTGTTCCCACAAGCCAGAGTAGTGAGGCCTCATACACAGCGCATCAGGTAGAGTTCTCAGAAAGTTATTGCCTTAGAGTGAGGATAAATTAGCTCTATATTAAGCGTAACCCTGGGTACTCCCTAAAATAGTATACAAATAAGCCTTGAAAATATAAAACTTCCTGACAAATATAACTGCCTGCCAGAATAAAACCCTATGCTCTATAGAGGAATTTAACAAAATCCATAACCAACAATGTAAAAATCACATTTGGTATCCAATTCAAAAAATGCCAGGCATTCAAGAAAAGAAAAAGTATAATCCAAAGAACAATCAATAAAAACAGTGCCAGAAATGAGAGAAATGATAAATGTAGCAGACAAAAAGCCATTGCAAATATGCTTCATATATCCAAGAATGTAGAAGAAAATGTAAACATGAGGAATAAAGAAATGTAAGATTTTAAAAAGACCAAAATGAAACTTTTTTTTTGCGGTACGCGGGCCTCTCACTGCTGTGGCCTCTCCCGTTGCGGAGCACAGGCTCCAGACGCGCAGGCCCAGCGGCCATGGCTCACGGGCCCAGCCGCTCCGCAGCATGTGGGATCCTCCCGGACTGGGGCACGAACACGCGTCCCCCGCATCGGCAGGCGGATTCTCAACCACTGCGCCACCAGGGAAGCCCCAAGATTCTGTATTTTTAAACAAACTGTAGAAATTACAATGCTGATGACTATCTACCCCTGAAAAGCCAGGCAGTCTAATATCCTCATCATTTGTACTTATTCAAGTTAAAGAGAATATTTTACATAGAAATATTTTCTTGTCACCAATGAAGAGGTACAGAGACATAATTAAAAGCTGAACAACTACATTTTATCACAGCTACCCAATGTGGCCATTTCTGTAAGCTTCTCCAGAATTACGGAAGATCTGAAACACATATAAATGCGCACACACACACACACACACAGAATTTTTCAGTCGGTCTGTTGAGAAGTGAAATGCTTTGGGATTAGAGGGAGATGAAAATTCAAAGGAAGGTAACATTGCAATATCTCAGGCAACTTGTTCATGCATTTGATAAGACTGATGTCTTGCGGAAGCTGAGAATAGGACTACTGTATAACTTGATTACTCAAACTGATTCGTGGATTGAGCAATGTTGCCAGGGCACATACTTTTCTGTGTGATGCTTATTAGATATTCCAAAATCCATTCCACTTGTGAAGCAGAAGCCACACTTTACTGTTCTTTCTGAATAGATAAAAATTACTAATGTCAGTGGTTGAGTTGGTATATTTGAATAATGATCACACCAAGAGGTTTGAGGTACATCAGTTTATTATGATAGTATCATCTTCATGACCATGCTGTGATGTGTAAAACAACAGAGAAGACAGTCTCATATATTTGAAAGCCATGGTAAGAGGGAACATGGCATAGTCACCAAATCTCAGAGCATGCAACTCAGCCCTTTTTTACTTCCTCAGACACTTGGGTTTTAGAAGACATGGGTTTAAGTTATTATAGGACCTAAGTTTTTCACTAAGATTCTAATTCTAAATTTGTATACCTTTATGCTGCACACTAGATAAATTAATAACAAAGCAATCAGTTCAAGCCTCCCAATTTGTTCAAAGCAGTGGTTACCAACCACAAATTAGCTAGCTGTGCTTGGGAACAATGATTGATCATCAAGGTCAGAAAAGAGAACTGACATTAATATGACAAGATGGTCACACAAGTGAACAACAGCACATGTGTGGTTGAGTCAAAGCAGTAATTCCTACTTAGAAGGCTTTCTCTTCCAAAGGGGACAATAACATGCAAATAAGTAACAAACCTGCATAGCTCACAAATCATGGGTTGTGTTGATTATGGGCACAAAACTTCCACAAAAGTAAACAAAAGCTTTTTAGAAGTAACAAGACCTCTGTCTGCAATATTTTGCAATGTCCCTGGACTGACCATAAAAGCTTGCAACTACAGAGGAAGTGATTTGGGTTGTTGGTATAGCAATCTTTTATTGAGTGCCTAATCATATTTTAGGCAGTGAATATGTTAGCACACTGACTCCAGGGAAGTGGATTTGATTAATTCTGGTTTGGCAAATCTGAGAGAGCTTTAGAAAGGAGTTGACATTTGTGCTGAGCCTTGAAGTATAGGCAGGGATTTCAGGGAGTGGTTTCCCAAGCAAATGGCATATCTTTAAAAAAGACAGAGTTGGGAAACACTGAGCATGTTCAGGAGAGGGGTGTGACCAGAACTGTGTCTTCAAGGGTTAACTTTGAAGGAATATGAAGGGTAGAGGAAGAAATTAAAGACCATGAAACTACTTTTTTTAGGTATTAAACATTTTAAACAGTCTACAATATTTTCATTGAGCTTTTACTATACCTACAGATGATAGATTCATATTATGTCAAGAAGAGGGGATTTTAGCATTCCTATAATCTTGAGACTGATCTATTAATGGTCATAGAGAATTAGTAAAATCTTTTTCTACCAAATTTTCTTTGATGTCATGTCACAAGACTAACAAACGTTTGCTGGGCCATGCAGAGACAATGGAACATAGGGGGATTTTAACAGACTTTGCTAGGCTCCTCCTTGTCTACCATACCTAGTTCATAGTATAGTTACCTACGGTGATAGCTCCCTTTCTGGAACAGGTCCTCTATCTACGTTCTTTGAGGCAGTTAGGGGGAAGGTCAAAGGTTCTTCCTGAGTATTTTGGGCCTTGATTGTTTTCAGCTCAAAATAATCCACATGCCAAAGAGACATTTTGGGGTGGCAAATTTTGCTCCCCTACATGGGCATAGGAAACTGAGCAGGTATTTTTCAGAAGAGAAAGGGATATGATTTATCTTATACTACCTAATAAAAACCAAATTAATAAAATGAATGTATCCAGGCTGGTGGAACAATGTATTGAATAATAATGTTATCAAGCTTGGTCAAATCTGCATGGGTGGTTTATAGCTGTGGTTTCCAAGCTACAGGCAACTATGCCCTATTATTCATTGCTGAATGCTACACCTCAAGAGTATCTTTAAACAGCACCTTCTGCACTACCTTTCACATTATCTTCTGTAGACTGTAGTAAGTGCTAGGATTCATGTAAGTAGGAAACCTATGGAGGTAGCCAATGGAACAGAGTCAGTTTGTTTGCCGGTCCTGCCCCTAATGTTTGTGAGGCCCAGGGTAAAAGTAAAGGTGGAAGTACATATAACATATACCTAGATATTTAAAATATATAAATCAAGATACTAAGATATCAAATATTAAATAAAATATGTTGTACTCCCCTATGTTGACAAATACACCTGCATAAAGATCTGGAAGAACAGGCTCAAAGAGAATTTTTGGACTCCTTGGAGTTCCATGTAAGAATGTGCCAGTGTGGGTGAAAAATTTTCATGTTCATCTTCCCACCACCAGCTATATCCAGCACTTGAGGGTCCTCACACGTGAGAGTCTAAATATACAAACAGACAATGGCCAGACCGTACATGGCAGTAGAACACTAATCCACAGCCTCTGCAGCAGTCAGCCCAGAATGGTCAGTACTTGATTAATAACTGCCAGCTTCCCTAAGTTTTGTCTCCACTTCCTATTCAGGACCAGTTAGAGAAAGCCAAATATGCTCCCCAAGCCAATCACATTGGATGCCCTGCTTCTAATTAACACATCTAACACTTTCTCATACCAATAAGCTCCCATCAGAGCACACCTGAAATCTTCTTTTTTTTCAGAGATAAAGCACTGCCACTTCTTTGCCTGTCTTTGAGTTACTGCCAAACATTAGTGAAGGTAGGTGATGCCCTTGCTATACAGCAGGTGCTGAATAAATAGCCTCCGTTCTCACTTGAGTTAACTCCATTTATTTTCACATGTGTGTATGAGTGAGGACACTCCAGCCTGCAAAACAAAGCTTCACCTATACCTCCCACAAACAGTGGCCTTGTAGCCACTGCTTGGGACTCAGAAAGACCCGAGGAAAGAGGCCTGGTTAGATTATGAAAGTGGATTGAGTACCATTGGAGCAAGGAATTCTAGGGTCTTGAGTAACCTGAACAGTCTAGAAAGAGACGGCACATATTCCAAGTGAATACACAGTTGGTTCTGCAGACCACCCACCCCATGGAAAGAGTAGCGCCAGGGCAGGGTCCTGAATCCAGGGCAGGGGGCTCCTTTTGCCTAAGTCTAAGGATGATACTGGCATAATACCAACTATTTTGAGCCAAGGTCTCAACTTGAAATCTATCTAAATTTTAAAAAATATGACTCCTCCCAAATAGGAGTTAGAAAACCTCCTTAGTGCTTTCTTGGTGTCCTGTGCTACTCTCTATTCACAGCATTTACACTCTTTTGTAAATTGCATTTGCTTGCCTTATATACCTTTAAGGCAGGCATCTTATTCATCTGTGTGCCCTGAGGGCTAACACAGAGTCAGAATTCAATTAATTATTACTTGTTCACGAAAAATGATCAACTATACGTAAAAGCACAACAATTTTTCCTCTCATAATTCAAAGAATGAGATGGCTAAATATTTATTTGGCTTTACTAGATTCAAAGTCTTACTCCCTATGTTGGAGAGAAACTGGCAATTTTAAATGACTCCTTTACTGCCATAAATTCTAATATTCAAAGCTTGTTGCAAAATATGTCTGTGTTTTGAGCGGGAAAATGTTTTCCACTGTTTTTCTCTGGCTGGAGAGTTAGGGGAAAGTCTGAGAATTCTGAAAGGGGTGACATAATCACATTCTGAGGACTTTTTACTTTAGCTGTAGGTTTTAAATTGCATTTTTATATTGTAAGGCACCTAGGGAAGAATTGGCCTGATAGATGCAATATAAGTGACAAATATTTTAAAAAAACAGCTCTGGAGCCTGATAACAGGATTTCTACTATTTTGTTGTTTGGTTTTGTGTTGTTTTGTTGTTTTTCTCATTGTTTTCAGTAGGGATTATCTTCAGGACAATTTAAATCTAATTTTTATTGAGGCACTAAGTACACCAAAGCTCTTCTGCAAACCAATTGATTAAAAGTTAATTTTACATTTTCCTAGAAAGTAGGGCAGATGCCTCCTAAGAAATAGCAGCAGGCTTTCACTTTAATCACCTGTGAGCACTTCCCATGGCTCCATTTGGAATTTTATGGAGAATTACAAAAGTCCTGGCAATGATATTCCCATGGCCATAGAGAAAAATGAAACCACCCTTGCCAATTTTGAATCTTGGCTGGAGCTAAGACATTAGCATTTGGAATCAACGGTATAGCATGAAGGAGAAAAAAAATGCCTGATAAGCAGCTTCCCATTATTCCAGAATCATTGTGAACAGAAAATACAGAAAATTCCATGTGAATGGATTGGAATGTTCTTGCAGAAATAATGTTTCTGTGGGTTATTTCCTCTTTCAAAAGGTGTAAAAAATGTACCTGGACCTTGCTGATTAGGAAAGAACTTCCACAGAAAGAAAAAACACCTCTTTTATGCTCTGTAAAATATGCATGCTAGGTCTTCATTTATTTTGAAAAATAAATCTTCTCCTGTTAACTGGTAAAGAAACATGGATTGCCTCCTTTATTGAACTCCCTGAATTGAAAGCAAGCCCAACTATCTACAGCTATAATATACAGCCTCAAATGGTCATTCAGTGTAAAGGATAATTGTAGCTTCATAAAATAGTTATTTGCTAAGTTGTATACTAAGAGATCATAGAAATGCTTACTAAAAGGAAAAGATTTCTTCATCTCTCTCTTCCCCAGTAACTCACCCTTCCTATAGATGAAATATCTGTCACTAAGAGAATATGTAATTTCCTTAGCATTGAATTTCCAGACTTTAGCCCTCCATGGGATTGCTCGATTCTTCTTGAAAGCAGGTGAAAATATTCATTGTAATAGAAAAAACTTCCTCAATAACTGCAAAAAAAATAATTGCAAATGATGTTTAAGAGAAGGGAACCATGTTGGCCCACTGATTTGCTGAAAAATTGCAAGACTTTAATAAACAGATCTGGCTTTTTGGGCTAACACTGATGCCATATAACTATGTGAACCTGGGAAAAATCATGTACTTTCTGTTTCTCAGTTTCTCTATTTTTGAAACCTTGACAATACAAAGTTGTCAAGGTTTCAAAAAATTTAGAGTGTAGTTATAAGGAGACATGAAATAAAATTATTATTGTTGTTTGCCTTCCTCTCAAGAAAACACTATGCAAATCCAAAGAATCAGTAGAATATAAAGAATGACGCACTGAATCAAACCGAGAATCTCTGTAATAAATCTCTACAGTTCCAAAGAGGCATGCTTTTCCTATACAGCCAGATAAGAACACCAACACGTGTTATCCTAAATATCATTATTTTTCCATTAATAGCTTATAATGAATCTATCATTTGATATTCTTTCTAAACAATCTTGAATTTATTTCCTTTCTTTTTTTCTTCCTTCTTTCCTTCTTTTCTTCTTTCCTTCCTTCCTCCCTCCTTCCCTCCCTCCCTTCCTTCCTTCCTTCTATTCTTTTGCTGTTCCTATATCCTTTCCTTCCAACACTTACTGAGGACCCAGTATTATTCGAGGCAATAGAAAAATACAGAGGAGAAAACAATGGAATTCTAGAAGGCTTAAAGAAAATGAAATATGTTACAATAGGAAGCTACAAGTATTTTCACTTGACTGTATCTAAGGGTATAAAAGGAAGAGTGATAAGAAATGAAGCTGGAGAAATAGGCAGGGGCAGATCAAGGAGGACCTTACGTACTCTCTACAGGGGTTTCTATTTTATCCTCTCGGTGACATAGAGCTAGGGAAGAATTTAATATTTTTGAACATTTTTATTCTGTCAACTGTGAGGGGAAAGGTAAGGTGAGTAAAAACCTTTGGTAGGAAAATCAGTTATGAGAGTGTTTCAAGAACACTGTTGAAAGATGCTAAGAGTGTGAAACCGAGATTGCTGCACTGGAGATGGTGAAGAGGGGTCAGAGTTGAGATACACAGAAGGAAGAACAGAAGGGATGGATTGACTGTACGTAGCAAGTGAGAAAAAGGGAGAATTAGGATGATTATAAGGAGAAGGTGCAGTTTGGGGAGACAACGAATTCACTTTTAGACATGTGTAATTTGATTGTGAGCCCTTTGTAAGGAGAGAGCCTGTAAAAAGATAACATCTCAGTGCTTTCACATAGGCTGTTTCCTCACCCTGAAAATTATTATTATTATTATCTTTTGGCCATGCCACGCGGCCTGTGGGATCTTAGTTCCCTGACCAGGGGTTGAACCCATACCCCCTGCAGTGGGAGTGCAGAGTCTTACCA
Organism: Stenella coeruleoalba; assembly: GCF_951394435.1. NCBI lineage: Eukaryota > Metazoa > Chordata > Mammalia > Artiodactyla > Delphinidae > Stenella > Stenella coeruleoalba. Next base: position 102,179,707 of record NC_137152.1, on the reverse strand, counting down.
CTGGACCACCAGGGAAGTCCCCTGAACATTAATTCTTAACTTCTTGGTTTGGTTAATTCTTCTTTATCTTTTAGGTCTTATCTCAAATATTATTGCTCAAAGGGGTTAAGTGCTCATTTATTTGCTATCATAGCATTCTGTAATTTTCACTCCTAGAACTCCTAATTCTTCATTTATATTTATCTGTATCAATATTTAGCATTCATCTCTTCCAGGAAATGGTAGAATCCATGAGAACAAAGGTAATGCATCTGTATTCTTTTCTGCTATATCCCCAGAGCATAAAACAGTGCCTGATGGAAGATAAATGATTCTTTTTGTTTTGTTTTTTACTTTTTTATTTTTATTTTTTAAACATCTTTATTAGAGAATAATTGCTTTACAATGGTGTGATAAATAATTCTTAAATGACTAAGTCTGAGCTTGGCTTTAGGGGAGAGCTTTGCCTAAAGGTGGAGTTGTACAAGGTATTAATATAATTACTGATAGGAAGTTGACCAAACAAAGCCATGAGGGTGGATGGAATTGCCTAAATATTATGCATAGAATGGCACAAGCATACAGTATGAAGGAAATTAGAAAGTAAGTTCCATGAGACAGGAACATTGACTTGTTCACTTCTGTATCTACAGAGCTTACAACAGGATCTGGGATATATAGAGCAGTCACATATTTGTTGAATGAAAGAATGAAAGCATGAATGAAACACATCTATATTTAAAGGCCTGAGAGCTCTTCACATATGTGGACTTAGTTATGATGCTTCCCTTACATCTCCTTTCTCTGTGCAAAAATTCCCAGGTTTCCTCTACCACCCCTCCCATATAGTTTACAGACCTTTTACTTCCTCATTCCCTGTCCTGTCAAAAGACCATGTCACTCTTAAAAGGCATTTCTCCAACAAGTGAACCCAACATTCACAATGTGGCCTGACCAGTGGAAGAAAATAAACTCCTTTATTGTGGACCTTACACCTAGGTGAATGCAGACTAGTTCACAATTTTCATAGCAACAACACATCTCTCACATTCACTCTTCGTCAACAGAAGCATCTGTTTTACATAAACAGCTCTTAAGGAGTTTTATCCTTCTCCTATACTTTGCAGTAAATTTTTACTATATAGTAGAATTCATCACTGTAGTTTTGATTTCTCATTTCAGCCTGTCAGATTTTTTTCTATTAAATCTTGGTTCTTTATTAGTATTCTGTCAAGCTATGTCATCCACAAATTTGATAAGCTTATCTATGTTCTTTGTCTTAATTAAGTCTTTTGATAAAAATGGAAATGATTAAGTTCAATATCCAAGCGCTATAATTCTCCACTAGGGACAAACCCTCCAGATACAGATCCCATCTATGAACCAATACTCTTCATGTATATTATGAAGTCTCCGAACTCACATCTCTTTAACTCCACATTTCTCTGCATTGTAATTCCATTCAATTTCTATGTAATAAACAACTATTATTTGCAAAACAATATGATGGCCAGGATATTATACCAGGATAGTATGTGAATTTTTCTTCAAAATGTGGCTGAAATCCTGATTCATTATGTCTATGGAATCTTCTTAATCTACAAACCTAAAAATAATGGCATATTTAGTTGCACTTACATCATAAGACCCTAAACCCTATCACTTGAAAATCTTGGATATTCAGTTAAGTATTGCTATCGACATAGGCCACATATACATATAGCATGTGCTCTGAGGAGAGAGCACATATAATATAATAAAGCTTAATTGACTGAGGTATATTTCACCTTTTTTTTTCCCATGTCAGGATCATGACACTCTGGTGAAGTAGTTAAAAAAAAAAAAAAAGTCAGTAGGGCTCAGAAAGGAAAGTAAAAGAATAAAGATGAACAATCACCTACTGTATCGTGTTGTCTAGGATCTGCCCTGAGTAACACAGAGTCAAACCAAAAGGATGGCCATCGAGGAGAAGCCCTTTGTTGAAAACAGACCTCTAAATTTAATAGAGTCCATTAGAGTATCTGGTTAGATTTATCTCAAAGGATGGATATTTCAGAAAGTTCCTCTATGTACTGCTTTTCAGAAGAGTAAAGGCTATCCTTTGCAATGTTGGACCTTTTTTTAAAAGAAGCTTTATGGCATGGTCTTAGTTACATATTCTTTTTTTTTTTTAATGTCACTGAAGCAGTATTACAGGTCTGATTATGAAAGAAAATAATGAATGGTTTTAGAAAGTACTAGGGAATTAGAGGAGAAATGATATTAAAGAGGAAGCTGTCTATTTCAGTAGAGCTTACCACTTCAGTTTAGATATAATGTTTAAAATATTTGTCAATTAGTTGACAATAAAGTAGAATAGAGAATGTTCCAGAACTTCTAGGTAGTGAAAAGAACCAAACTTTATCTTTCTCACCTCCCACCTAAAAAACTTGGTTCAGCCCTTTGCCATTACTAGTTTTATGATGAAAACAGAAACCAAAACTGTTGTAGAAGCAGAAAACTTACTTTTATGCTTGAATGATCATCTCGAATGATTATGCAAATAAAATGACAAATCTGCCATTTTTATTACTCTAGCTGTACCTTGAATCTGCAGGATTGTTTCTCAGATGAGAGTTTAATGGCAACTCAGGTTACACCCACTTGCCTTGTAGCATGTAAGAAGGAGTCCTGTATTGGGAAGTGTGAAACCTAGGTTCTACCTCCTCAGGTCATAAGGTCATGACTCTGAAGATGATTAAGCCAAGACCTCAACAGAGATCATTCTTCACGCAGCTGAATGCAAGGAAGGGCCTCCACCCAAGAACTCTAAAGACTTTCAATATCTATGTCGAAAATACCTTTGACACATAGGTCTAACTTACTCTTTTAAAATGAAACAAACAAACAATTATTATAAGAAGTGTTCTATTGAAACTATGTGTGAAACAATACTAAGATTTAGTACTTACATGTAGTGTTTAGTATGTCAAGCACTGCACATATGTTAGCTCTTCTAATTATCACAATAGTTTTATAATCATTCTCATATCACAGACAAGGAATGTGAGACATAGAAAAGTTATTCAACTTTCCTAGGATCACATAGTCTGTAAGTGTCCGAGTCAGGCTATAAATCAAGGCAAGACTTTAGACCCCATGTTCTAAAACTACTAAACTATATTGCCTCTTAATGTGGGACTTAGAAAAAGATTAGGCTTCATTAAAATCAACCACCAAAATACTGTCAACTATTAAATAAGTTGTAACACAATTGCTGATGGGAGGAGAATTGGAACTTTCTACAGTAGGTAGTAGTCACAGGAAAACTGGTTTTTTGTGTTGTTTTCTGTTCTGACAGTGGAAGATATATATGTGTTTACCTTGGCTTCATTCATATATACAATGTCACTTGGCTTCTTTCTATATATAGGCCATGCCACTGAAGATGTTTTCTATGTATAGAAGGAAGCCAAGTGATATTGTAAAATCTGATTGGAGAAGGCCAGGTTGAGCTAACCAAGTTCTTGACTGTGTAAAGAGAAGGCAGCAACTCAATTAATATAAAAGAAAGAATGTTAGGACTGATGTTTAATGCATATGTGTGACTGTGGAGAAACATTTTCAAAATTGGATAATTTCCTCAGAATATCTAATTGATAATAGTTTTATTTTCAGAAGGACCATGTCTGTGCATAGGCACTCTCTTTCTTTGAAATTTGTTATGTATCTGTGCCTATCCACTCTTTAAATTTAAATATATTTGACATATAACATTGTGTAAGCCTAAAGTGTACAGCATGTTGATTTGATACATTTATATACTGCAGTATGATTGCCATTGTAGTGTTGGCTAACATCTCTATCATGTTACATAATTATCATTTCTTTTTTGTGGTGGGAATAATTAAGATCTAGTCTCTTAGCAAGTTTGATATTTATAATACAATATGCATTGTTGCCTATAATCACTGTGCTGTGTATTAGATCTCCAGAACTTATCTACTAGTTGCAGTTTTGTACCCTTAAACATCCTTCTCATCCCCCCAACCCCAGGCCCTGGTAACTACCATTCTACTCTCTGTTTTTACAAGTTTGGTTTTTTAAAGATTCTACATACAAGTGAGATCATACAAAATTTGTCTTTTTCTGACATCTCACGTCTTATTAAGCATAGTTATAGGTCTCAGAGAAAAAGTCTAATTGGTAAGACTAAATTTCAAATCTCTGAGAAATTAATTTCTATTCAAACTCCTAACTGGCAGCAATTTCCAGACCTGTGGTCATAGTGTTCAAAGATGAAAGAATCATCTTCTAGGGGGCATAGAGTGCAAAACCCACCCATTTCAATAACAACAAATATCACACTATTGTGTTAACACCACTGCTACTTTATATTCCCCTTTAATCATTATCCACAAGGATGAGTCAATCTACTGCAACAGGATATGACTAACCAAAGTTTCAAAGCCTATGAAACACTGACAAATCTGAATGGATTTGAAATCTTTCATTTTAGTTTCAGGTTAATTATTTTCTTCTGCTACTGTCCCCATTCAGCTTCTTTCTAGCATTATTTAGATAATTAGTGCCTCTCTCCTTTTAATAATAGTTTTTCAATAGGCATTGTTGAGATTCATTTCAAAGGTACTTTGAAAACCATACTTTACTGTATTGATTGAAAGTGAAATATTAATGTTGATAAAATGACTTATTTAACTATTGTTCTGTCTTTACTTTTATATAAATGAAGGGTATGGACAGTGAGCAAAACATTTAACTTGAGGACGGTCATTTAATGCACATTCTATTAATACATCAATAAAAAAGCCAGACTGGCTAGTTGTACTCCTACACACACACACACACACACACACACACACACACAAACACAACAAACAAAATAATTTAGCAAAAGAAGAAAAAGGAAAAAAATAACCATAGAAGACTACGGTTCATCACTGATTACCTAAACTGTGTACTTAACAAAGTAATGCCTCAAAAGTAATTTAAAGGACATCTTCATAGACAGATAAAATCATTCCGATATAGGATAAAGAAAGAAACAAAATTAATTAACAAGTTGCAAGCTTTGGTTGACAGATCCTCTCAGTTTTATTTTCTATTATAGATAAATAGTATCCTAACAAAGAGAATCACTTTCTTCCCAGGTTACAAAAGTAGACCTAGGAGGTTGAGGACCTTCAAAATAACAATTGAATTTAAACCCCATTTCCTGTTACTATATTGATAATACTCAGGGGAAAGTTAATATTTAAGCTAAAATCATTGATTGGCTTATATATTCCAATTCAGAGACAAAACATAAAATTTTCACGAGTACATATTCTATCTAATTCTATCTAGGTTTCAAATTGTGATGGACAGTGCCTAGAAGTTCCAGAAATACTTGACCTAAATTTTATTTGTCTTTATTTGTCTTAATGAATTTACCACTTAATAGAAAATGCACACTCTAATATGTAACACAGCACATTTTAACTTCTTGCTGAGACCCCTATCCCATTAACTCATGCTATCAAATTACCACATTTTTCTGTAGACCTGGGAATAAAACAGCTCCTGACATTTCTAGAACATACTTGAGAATCTTTTAGGTGTGCCATTGATTAAGTTTACAGGGCTAAACTGGTCTTTAAAAAATACCCAATCCATGATTATGAAAGTAAATTGTATAGGCCAATCTGACTATAGTGTATCCAAACCACACTCAGTTAAATGCCCAGCAAGGCATAGAAACATCTGCTCAGCACATTTTATTCATTAGTAATTTCTGTAGTCAAAAAGGAAAAAAACAAAAAAAAAAACAAAAAAAAAAAAGAAGGAAAAAAACTATGACATCGTATTGGTTTTAGTACTTATTGAAAACGTTATCGCTTTCTTGTCCAATTTAAATACTTATGACAAGAAATCAAATCAGTTGAAATTGATGCTTAAGACTGCAAGGCAAGTTGTTTTGAAAAAAAAGCTGTTATCATTTCATCTTCTTAGATGAGTAAATCAGAATTTTCTGTTTTTAACCAAAACAGAGACAGAGGTAAATTAGATGCTGAGGCATGAAAACAGCCTAATTGTTCTCACCAAATGTATTTATAATTAATGTTATAATAATTATATGCTAATATATGTATATGTCTTCACATTTTCTTTATATTTATGTTCTTAACTATATATATATATATATATATATATATATATATTTATTTATTTATTTATTTTGTGGATCATTGTAACATTTAATTTGAAAAGAAGTTCCACTGCCAAGCATTTGTAAAGCCCTTCCTTTAATAAAAATAAAACTGGAATTAAAATTTATTTATCAGATGCTAAGAAGAAGGAGCAATAGCAACAACATATTTCAGTCTCTCCATACACTCTACAAAAAGAGAACTAGATAACAGAACTAAATACCTATGAACCACACTTACAACAGAATATAAGCAGGTGATAAAAATTAGCTGATACCATATCTGTATGGTATCAAGAAAGCAATAAGGGTGGTATCCAATGAACTTGAGAATGGAGAATCTGAAATAGCTGAGAAATAGTTAAGAGATATTCACTAGAAAGTACAGTGGGCCAATATGATAACAGCAGCTGAAAATGGAAGGGATTTTTTCCTTCTCCAATAGCAGATGAATGTAAGAAGCCCATAGTAAGAAGAATTGAAGCAGCTATATTAGTCTAACTCCTATGAACATTCACATATGCCCCACTCTAGAACACTCTAGCTCACGTCTAGAACAGACCCTATGGTGAGGAGAAACTTTTGGGAGTAGAATAAAAATTGAGCAAGATAGGAACAATAGAGAAAGAGAAGCTATTCAAGGTGGGGGAAGAAAATAGAGCTAGGAAATCTCAGACAGCAAACAGTAATGTTTTGGAACACTATAAAAAAAACAACAGGAGAAGGAAACCTGTTAAATTTATAAGAACTTTCCTAAATCCTGCCTGTTTAAAAAAAAAAAAACCAAGAACACTAACTACAAATAAAAGTAAGCAAGAGAAAATTATCAAAATCATTTCTGAAATGAAACTATATTCACAAGTTGCACAAGAGTGAATAAATAAAACGGTTAATTTCTTAAGAAAAATAAAAGAAAAAAAGTAAATTTTTAAAATAAAGGTTTGAAAGAAAGTAAAAAATAATAAAAATAGAGAGAATGGACATACTGATATTATCCTTGATAAAGAAAAGCAAAGTAAGGAAACAGAACCAAAACTAAAACAACCTAATTCGATCAAATGTCCCTCAAAAAATTTAAAAAAGATTTGAAACTGCAAAATGAAAGAGCATACTATGTACATGAGAATACTGACACAGAACTACAAACACCATGATATATTTTATTAAAATTATAGGATTTTAAAGAAAATAATATCCTTTTTGCAACTAGAAAGAAAAGCACTTATAAAGGAAGGAAAATTAAATTACCATCAGACTTTTTTGACAGCAATGATTTATGCCAGATGAAACTAGTAACATTTTAAAATACTCAAGGAAAGAAATGTGTGCAAATGGTTTTTATATTCAGCAAAACTAACTTTCAGCTTTAAAGTGCATAAGGTTTTAGCAAAATACAAGAATTCAGCTAGTATTGTGCCCATGAATCCTTCCTGAGGAATCTAATAGCGAACAAGCTTCACACACAAAATGACCAGAGAGACCTTAATATAAGAATAGCTTGTAAGCATTAAATATTTAGTTACCTGCAGAATTAAGGGTAAATGAGGTACTAAGAGGGAGAGAGGATATTATGTGATGGCTGTATGTTTTGACAATAAAGATACAATACAACCGTTTTAAAAATAGATGAAAAATAGAGTACATGTAAAAATATTTTAGGGCTTCCCTGGTGGTGCAGTGGTTGAGAGTCCGCCTGCCAATGCAGGGGACACGGGTTCGTGCCCCAGTCCGGGAAGATCCCACATGCCGCGGAGCGGCTGGGCCCGTGAGCCATGGCCGCTGAGCCTGCGCGTCCGGAGCCTGTGCTCCGCAACGGGAGAGGCCACAGCAGTGAGAGGCTCGCGTACCGCGAAAAAAAAAAAAAAAAAAAAAAAAAAAAACTTAACATTTCAGTAATCATATTGGAGGTAATAATAGTATTGTTATTCTGAGATTAATATGTATGGAATTAGAGATTTTAAAAGTGAGTAGTTATACCATATTCTAATTTGGTCATCCCCATGCTATGTCCTTAAGGAGCAGAATTTTCAGTGTAGAAGAAAGGAGATATAAATTTTACAGAAAGGAAGTTGATTAAAACTCTGTAAACTTGAATGTAAATAGGATATATATATATATATATATATATACACACACATTATATATATATATTAATATACATTCTCCTTAAGAATCCATATTGATTCTCCTATCACATTCACAGATACAGATGTATACATGCTAAGAATCTTGAAAGTGGCCAAGATGGGAGAGTAGGAAAACCCTGAACTCACCTCCTCCCATGGGCACACCAAAATTATAATTAATTACAGAGTAACTATCAATGAGAATTACCTAAAGACTAGCACAAAAGCTCTTCTACAACTAAAGACATAAAGAAGGAACCACAGTGAGATGGTTGGTGGGGCAGAGATGCAGTATAATCAAGACCCATACTCCTGGGTGGGTGGCTGACAAACTGCAGGATGATTACAGTTGCAGAGGTTCCCCCCAAGAAGCAAGGGGTCCAAGCCCCACATCGGGCTCCCCAGCCTAGGCATCCTGCACCAAGTAGACGAGCCCCCAGAATGTTTGGCTTTGAAGGCCAGTGGGGCTTACTTTCAGGACAGACAGAGGGCTGTAGGAAATAGAGACTCCACTCTTAAAGGGGACATACAAATTCTCATATGCTCCGGGGTTGAGGGCAGAAGCAGTAATTTGAAAGAAGCCTGGGTCAGACCCACTGGCTGATCTTGGCAAGCCACCCAGAGAGGCAGGAGGCATTTGGGACTCACCCTGGGGACACAGATGATGGCAGCAGCCTTTTGGGGAACTCATCCTACCAGGAGGACGCTGGGGCTGGCAAGTACCATTTTAGAATCCTCCCTCTAGCTTATTAGTGCCAGACCCAGCCCTGCCCTTCAGATGGTCAGCACCAGTCCTGTGATGTCCCAGGCCAAGCAGCTAGCTGGGTGAGGACACAGCCACACCCACCAGCAGACCGGCTGCTGAAGGACCACCTGAGCCCCCAGTTACCCCAGGGCCTGGCCTAGTACAGCAGAGGGCCCAGGACCTAGCCCTACTCACCAACAGGCCAGCACTAGCCCTAGAACCCAGCCTCACCTGCAAGGGGGTGAGCACCAGCACCAGGACCCCTTGTCCCCCAGCCCCACCCATCTTTGGGCTGACACCAACCCCAGATCCCCAGGGCACTACAGTCAGAGACCTCGGGACACAGCCCCATCTACCAGTGAATTGGTACTACCCCTGGAACCTGGCTTTACCAACCAGGGGTGGCATCAGGCCCGAGACATCCTGAGGCTGCCCACCAGCAGGCTGACACTAGATTCAGGACCCATGGGCACCACAGAAAGAGACCCCAGTACCTGGCTCTGCCCACCAGTGAGGGGGCACAGATATAGAGACTAAAAAAAAAATAGAAAAGATCAATGAAACTAAGACTGGTTCTTTGAAAAGATAAACAAAATTGATAAACCTTTAGCCAGACTCATCAAGGAAAAAAGATTGAGGGCCCAAATAAACAAACTGAAATAGAAGTTACAACCAACACCACAGAAATACAAAGAATCATAAGAGAATACTATGAACAATTATGCACCAATTAAGTGGACAACCTAGAAGAAATGGACAAATTCCTAGAAATGTACAACCTCCCAAGACTGAATCAGGAAGAAATAGAAAATATGAACAGACTAATTAACAGTAATGAACTTGAATCAGTAACCAAAAAGCTACCAACAAACAAAAGTCCAGAACTGGATGACTTCCCAGGTAAATTCTACTAAACATTTAAAGAAGAGTTAATACCTATCCTCCTCAAACTATCCCAAAAAATTGCAGAGGAAGGAACACTTCTGAACTCATTCTATAAGTCCAGCATCACACTAACACCAAAACCAGACAAAGATGACAAATAAAGAAAATTATAGGCCAATATCACTGAAGAATATAGATGCAAAAATCCTCAAAAAAATATTAGCAAACTTAACAAGATATCAAAAGGATCATACAGCATGAACAAGTGGAATTTATCCCAGGGATGCAAGGATGTTTCAATATCCCCAAATCAATCAACATCATACACCACATTAACAAATTGAAGAATAAAAATCACAAGATCATCTCAATAGATGCAGAAAAAGATTTTGACAAAATTCAACACCCATTTATGATACAAACTCTCAACAAAGTGCATATAGAGGGAACATACCTTAAAATAATAAAGGCCATATATGACAAGCTCACAGCCAACATCATACTTAACAGTGAAAAGCTAAAAGCATTTTCTCTAAGATCAGGAACAAGATAAGGATGCCCACTCTCACCACTTTTATTCAACATAGTACCAGAAGTCCTAGCCACAGTAATCAGACAAGAAAAAGAAATGAAAGGAATCCAAACTGGAAAGGAAGAAGTAAAACTGTCACTAGTAGCAGATATTATACACAGAAAATCCTAAAGACACCACCAAAAAACTACTGGAAATCATCTATTAATTCAGTAAAGTTGCAGGATACAAAATTAATATACAGAAATCTATGGTGTTACGACCCAGCAATCCCACTACTGGGCATATACCCTGAGAAAACCATAATTCAAAAAGAGTCATGTACCACAGTGTTCATTGCAGCTCTATTTACAATAGCCAGGACATGGAAGCAACCTAAGTGTCCATCGACAGATGAATGGATAAAGAAGATCTGGCACATATATACAATGGAATATTACTCAGCCATAAAAAGAAATGAAACTGAGCTATTTGTAGTGAGGTGGATGGACCTAGGGTCTGTCATACAGAGTGAAGTCAGAAAGAGAAAAACAAATACTGTATGCTAACACATATATATGGAGTCTAAAAAAAAAAAAAAGAGGTTATGAAGAACATAGGGGCAGGACAGAAATCAAGACGCAGAGGTAGAGAATGGACTTGAGGACATGGGGAGGGGGATGGTCTGGGACGAAGTGAGGGGGTGGCATGGACTTATATATACTACCGGGTGTAGGGTAGATGACTGGTGGGAAGCAGCCACGTGGCGCAGGGAGATCAGCTCAGTGCTTTGTGACTGCCCGGAGGGGTGGGATGGGGAGAGTGGGAGGCAGACGCAGAAGGGAGGAGATATAGGGATGTATGTATGTGTGTGGCTGATTCACTTTGTTATGAAGCAGAGCCTAACACAATTTAACAATTGTAAAGCAATTATACACCAATAAAAATGTTAAAAAAAAACTATGGTGTTTCTCTACACAAAGAACACACTATTAGAAAGAGAAATAAAGAAAACAATCCCATCTGCAATCACATCAAAAAGAATAAAATACCTGGGAATAAATCTAACCAAGTAGGCAAAAGAGCTATACTCAGAAACTACAAGACACTGATAAAAGAAATTGAACATGACACAAACAAATGGATAGATATACCGTGTTCATGGATTGGAAGAATTAATATTGTTAAAATGACCTATAACCTAAGGCAATCTATAGATTCAATACAATCCCTATCAAAATACCAATGACATTTTTCATAGAAGCAAAATAAATAATTCTAAAGTTTTTATGGAAACACAGAAGACCACACATAGCCAAAACAATATCAAGAAAGAAGTACAAAACTGAAGGTATCATGCTCCCTGACTTCAAACTATACTAGAAAGCTACAGTCATCAAAACTGTATGGTATGGGTACAAAAACAGACATGTAGGTCAATGAAACAGGATAGAGAGTCCAGAAATGAGCCCACGCTTATATGCGCAATTAATCTACAACAAAGGAGGCAAGAATATACAATGGGGAAAAGACAGCCTCTTCAATAAATGGTGTTGGGAGAACTGGACAGCTACATGCAAAAGAATCAAACGGGACTCCTTTCTCACACCATATACAATAATTAATTCAAAGTGGATTAAAAACTTAACTGTAAGACCTGAAACCATAAAATTTCTAGAAAAAAACAGACAGTATCCTCTTTGTCATAGGTCTTAGCAATATTTTTTTGGATATGTCTCCTCAGGCAAGGGAAACAAGATAAAAAATAAACAAATGGGATTACATCAAACTAAAATGATTTTGCACAAGGAAGGAAACTTCAACAAAATGAAAAGGCCACCTACTGAATGGGAGAAGATACTTGCCTACGATATATTCACCTACAGGTTTACATTCAAAATACATAAAGAACTCATACAGCTCAACATCAAAAATACAACAACTCAATTAAAATAAGGGCAGAGGACCTGAATAGACATTTTTCCAAAGAAGATATACAGATGGCCAACATACATGTGAAAAGATGCTCAACATCACTAATCATCAGGGAAATGCAAATTAAAACCCCAATAAGATATCACCTCACACTTGTCAGAATGGCTATTATGAAAAAGACAACAAGTAACAAGTGTTGGTGAGGATGCGAAGAAAATGTAACCCTTGTGCACTGTTGGTGGGAATGTAAATTGGTGCCACCACTATGGAAAACAGTATGGAGAGTCTTCAAAAACTTAAAAATAGAACTACCACACGATCTACCAATTCCACTCCTGGATATATATCCAAAGAAAATGAAAACACTAATCTGAAAAGATATATGCACCCTAATGTTCATAGCAGCATCATTTACAACAGCCAAGCTATGGAAGCAACCCAAGTGTCCATCAATATACGAGTGGATAAAGAAGATGTGGTATATATATGTAATGGGATATTACTCAACCATAAAAAGGAATGTAATCTTGCCATTTGCAACGACTGAGATGGACCTAGAGCGTATTATGATAAGTGAAATAAGTCATACACAGAAAGACAAATTCTGTATGCACTTATACGTGGAATCTAAAAAACAAATGAACAGACATAAGTAAACAGAAACAGAGTCATAGATACAGAGAACAAACAGGTGGTTGCCAGACAGAAAGGGGGTGAGGGGAAAGGAGAGGAATAGGTGAGGGAGATTAAGAGGCACGAATTTTCAGTTACAAAATAAATGAGTCACAGGTATGAAATGTACCATGTGGGGAATATAGTCAATGATTATGCAGTATTTTTGTATGGTGACAGATGCTAACTAGACTGAACCGTGGTGAGCATTTTGAAAAGCATAGAAATATCAAATCACTATGTTGTGTACCAGGAAATAATACAGTGCTGTAAGTCAAGTATACTCCAAAAACAAAAGAAACAACTCATAGAAAAAGGGATCAGATTTGTGGTTACCAGAGGTGGGGCTTGGGGAGAGGGCGAATTTGATGAAGGTAGTCAAAAGGTACAGACTTCCAGTAATAAGATAAATAAGTACTAGGGATGTAACATACAACATGATAAATATAACAAACACTGCTGTGTGTTATATATGCAAGTGGTTAAGAGAGTAAATCCTAAGAGTTCTCATCACAAGGAAATTTTTAAAAATTTCTTTAATATTGTATCTACATGAGATAACAGATGTTCACTAAACTTACTGTGGTCATCATTTCATTATGTAAGTCACATCATTATACTGTACACCCTAAACTTATACAGTGCTGTATGTCAATTATATCTCAATAAAACTAGAAGAAAATAATTTTTTTTTTTCAGTACGCGGGCCTCTCACTGTTGTGGCCTCTCCCATTGCGGAGCACAGGCTCCGGACGTGCAGGCTCAGCGGCCATGGCTCACGGGCCCAGCCGCTCCACGGCATGTGGGATCTTCCCGGACCGGGGCACGAACCTGTGTCCCATGCATCGGCAGGCGGACTCTCAACCACTGCGCCACCAGGGAAGCCCAGAAAATAACTTTTAAATAAAGAATCTTCTAGGTTAGTTGACTAAAAGATCTAGGTACAATCCCAACTCAGTAACAACGAGCAAGCCTATTGTCCAGATGGTAGTCTTGAAATATCATTTACCACTACCCAAAACCAGGGCTTCTTGGAGAAATGGCTGATTCCATGTTTAGGTTAAAAAATATATATACAAAATAAGCCTAGAAATTCTTGTAATGACAGTAAGGAAGCTACCAAATATGCGTAGGTCAGATGGACATAGGAACCCACTTGAAAAGACTCCCATTGGCCAAAGAGGGGATAACACAAACTTTGGTAATAATAATACTTACAAAGGGTTGAACCCCATAAAATATGTTTAAGTCCATGAGTTATACTGATATATTTTTAAAAAATCAGTCACTTTTAGAAGATGATAGGGAAGCAACTCATTAGCTTAAAAACTGGTAAATAAAGGGAAAGAATCAAGCATTTCCTTTAGGTACCATACCGCTGGGTAAACAAATAGCAAATGACAGGAGTTATCTCTTTAAAAAAGTATCCAAAAGTTGAATAAGAAATAACATTAGACTATTTCTATTTTTCAAACCACAATGAATGAACAGATATAGGCATTAAGTATCAATGACTGCTAACATTACAAAAAGAAAGACAACCAGACATTTTGTGCCTCCTATACTCTTGCCATGCACTATCTATTCACTTGCAAAAGTGATAAACGTCTAAGTCTGATACAATCTCCAGATCCAGCTGCCAATTTACAAGAAAGTCAAAGGACACAGTAACATGATGACTTTACCATGAGTATGCAAAACAAGGCTCTAGTACCTAGAGATGCACACCTGGGTGATAAAATTATTTGAAAACATTAAGAATTGATTGCTCTCTCCTACTGGACTTGAGCAAGGATGATTATCTCTGACTTTGTCAGGCACTTATCCTGCTACAACTAGGAGAGTAGGTATTAGGATGGAACCCAGGTTGAGGATTGCTGAACAGAAAGATGAAAAGAAATTGGGTCTTTGGAGATATGACTGAGAAGGTGGATCTATCAACCATGAAACTACCATTCCTTGAGACTGTATTGGTTCTGAGGGCCAATAAATCTTGACTGGTTAAGCCAAAAAATAAAGAATTGATTGCTAAAATGGAAATAATAAGTCCTTACAAAGCAATAATTACTTTAAAGGTATATGGATTAAATTCTCCAATCCAAAGACATAGAATGGCACTGCCACCCTCAATTATTGCAATAGCCTTCTAATTGAGCTCCTTAGCTAGGACTGTTGGTACCCCTGAAGTCTATATTCTAGACAACAGCCAGAGTGATCCTGTTAAAACACATTTCTTACCATACTTCTACTCAAAACTTTTCAGTGGCTTCCCATCTCTCTCTGAGCTGAAGCTAAATTTGTTACGATGGTTACTCTGCCCTATTTGATCTGGTCCATTTGCCTCTATGATGGTATTTCTTTCCACTCTCCTCCTCTATTTGTTCTATTCAAGCCATATGGTCTTCATGTTATTCATGTAATACACCAGACATGTCACAGCCTCTGGATCTCTTACTGTTCCTTCTGCTTGGAATGTTTTTCTCCAGCAATGCTTTTTCCCTCAACTTCTTTTATCAATGTCAACTTTTTCAGTATGATCTCCTTTGTCTGCTCTATTTAAAACTGCAATCAATCTTGAATGTTACCTCTTTCCTATCTTGAATGTAATCTCTCTCAGGGCAGGGATTTTTTGTTCTGTCCTGTGTTATTTACTGTTTGCCACTGGCACCTAAAACACTGCCTGGCACATAGTAGGTACTCAAAAAAGTATTAAACTAATGAATGATACTAATATTTGATAATGAGAGATTGAATATACAAACAGACAACAGCTAGACCATATATAAAAATAAAACTCTGAGTTACAACCTCTGTAGCAGTTAATTCAGAAAGATCATGACTTGGTCAGTGATGGCCAGCTTTCCTAATTTTGCCTTCTTTCAATTCAGGACCAACCAGAAAGAGCAAAATGTGTACCCCAAACCAATCACATAGGATGCTCCACTTCTGGAAAGCACATATGCAGCTGCCTGATACCAACGGTCTCCAATCACAGCATAAATGAAGCATTCTCCTTTTTTCACTATAGTTTTCCTACTTCTTATCTGCCTTTGAGTCTCTGGCAAAGCTAAGGTATGGTGACTGACTCTCTTGCTGAAGAAGCTCTGAATAAATGTATTTTATTTATTCTCATTTGGTTTGTCTCTATTTCCACAATAATGGCGATAGATAGTTTCTCACCATTATGTTAAGCATAAAGAAAAACATATTTTAAAACATCAATTTAAAAAATCTGTAATATACAATCTAATAGAGGCAGTGTGCTTGCCCTGCCAAAACAAGCACCTTACCTCCCCTTTGAGACAGGGTGCTTCTCCTTAAACCACTCCTATACAGAAAGTCTGGAGTTACTACTCTAGCTTTCTCTAGAGAGACATTTTATTCCCAAAGACAGTACTTTGTGAAAAGGAGACCACCTGATGTCAAGTTGAGAACAAATTTGAGGTGCTGAGCAGCTAACTAGGCTCAATCACGTGCTAAGTGTCTTTTTCCATTCCACCAAATTTATACCATGTGGTTAAAGTATATGTTTTAGTTGAATTAAAAATCACTACATGACATGTACATTTGGTGTTGCTATAAGTTAATTATAGCTATAAAGGTTGATACAGGCAAAAACCGATCTTATCTTACCCGCAATACTCTAAAATCCATGAGGGACAGGATCCCTATCTGATTAGTTGCGTACTATGCACATAGTAGGTACATAATAAATATACCTTTAATAAACGATTAACAAATTAACACATTTTCTCTATATGAAAAGAACTACTACATGAAGTAATTAAAGTGCATTCGGTGGAATTTTTTTTTATAACTAAGTTCTACAAATTGTATTCAAATAAATATAATTACCAGGAAGGTGATCAAACTTATTCTGATATCTAAAATTTGGCCCATTTGGAAAATTCAATAAGACCTGAGAAATTTTTGTCTGAAAGAAATTCTTACAGCCCAGATAAACAGAGCTAAAACTCTTCACAGCAAATGCACTGTATAGGGTCATTATCCATGCAAAGTCTACTCTTATACTGTTAAGTTTTAAATAATTATGCTAGGCCCAAGATGGAGTTACTCATGCTAAGCCACCCCCTGCCCCGCTCCACGGAGTGACAAGTCAAAACTTAGCTTCCTTTTCTTGAGCATGCTGACTCTAAATGTAACTTAAATTGACCAATCAGAACTTGTCTGCTCAACTTAAATTACACAACCAGGCTCCAAGGTTCCTCTGTACACCAAATTAGGGAAATAACCTTGTATTAGCCAATCAAATCAGATTTCCCCAGTAGAGCTTCCTCATTCCTGTGTGTCTCCGTCTATAAAACACCTTTGATTTGTATAGCTCTTTGGAGCTCCTTTTTATTTTCTGGACTGGATGCTGCCTGATTCATGAATCACTGAATAAAGTTAGTAAGATCTTAATAACATATTGTTGGTGAATTTTTCTTTTCATGATACTAAAGAACTTAATTCTTATGTCTTAGGTCTGAATTTCATTGCTTTTTATCAAAGGCCATTGCAAAACTGACAGAGTAAGAAATAGATTTTAACATAATCTTTAAAATAAAAGATCAAGATTGAAATGCAACAAAAAATAGGAGATTGGGTGAGTATGAATAGGTAATATTTTATTCGTGTTTCCAAAAATGGAATCATCAGCCCAATCCATCTGTATTGTTTGAGAGGCGCATATCTATAGCCACTTTAGTTCTGATTTTTAAAGTGGCAAGTGAAAATAGAGACTTAATAGACTTAACAGACTTAATCTGTGTCTGTGACAGACAGAAAATAACAACTTTTCTGATCTTGTTCTCAAATGAATGCAAGTTAAAAATAAACTCAGAGACTATCTGATGAGTTTTCCGACAGGGCTCTAAATACATCCTAGTGAGGGGAAGGTGAAACTGGACATTTTTCTCAGGCCGTTTGGGGAGTTTAAATGACAAGGGGCGGCTCTCCACTTGTACTTGGCTTTGCATGTGATTAGAATCAAATTGCTGAAGAATTTTGTTTGAGCTAAGAAAAATAAGATTGACTGAGTAGTAGGATTTACTTTTAATTATCCTATACCATTCTTATAAAAATGTTTCTTTTTTAAAAAGCCAGTTTGCTAAGACATACTTTCTTCACTATTCAGCAGCATGGATTAATAGCTGCTTAAAATGAGATTTTGAGAGATGTAGCATGAAACAGCAGGAGCTTCAGGTCAAACTGAATTAAACTGAATTCTGTCTCCTATGTGCCTTGGGAAAGTTACTTAAGCAATTTCCTCTCAGTTTCTCCATTTGTTAAATGCAGAGAATGCATTGTAAATTTATTGTATGCAAACTACCTAGCAAGGCAGCCCACATAATATATGTTCAATAAATTATAGTTATTGTCATTACCTTTATTTTGTGTAGTTTGCCTTAAAGGTAAAACAGAGACATCCAAGATAATTACATAACTTTAAATCATCCCAGCAAAAGGCAATTAGTCTTCAAATTGCCCTCCTCTCTTTCCTCAATCACCCCAATCACCAAAATAAAACACAACTCTGTTTCTCAAATAACTTCCACAAAACAAAAGCATTATACAAAGAATTCTATAACTGGGAGAGTGTTGTAGGTAAATAGTATAATAGTTTCCTCTTTTCTTCGTTTAAGTCTAAACTGCCTGTTCTCCTGTGGACTGGGAGAATTGTGGATTTTAAGTTTTATTCAGGGAACTTACTGAGGACTATAGCCCAGGAAACAGCCTCTCAGTAGCTCTGAGGCGATTGCTCCAAAGAGGTAGGGAAGAAGCCAGTATAAATATTCAATATATGATTTTTGGCTAGGGAATTCGTGCAGTTAAGCATACATCTTGGTAAAAGGTGACTGCTAGTCACAAGGATGAGATATCTCAGTTAATGATTCTAGTGCTTTTGTATGCATAGGAAGATGCATGAATCTGGGTTCATTAAAATTTTTTCCTGAGATATCTCTATCTAAGGGGCCTGTTTTTTGTCCTGGATTCCTTTCAGGGTATACTGTCAGTCAGCGACTGCATTGGCTAATGACTTGATCCTTGTAGAACTGGATGGTGGGCAACATTATTTTATACTCCCTTGCTACTGACAGACTGGGCTTCCTCTCTGATACTGCAAACCTATAGACTGATCACAAGCAGTTTATTCATTTCAGTATTCATTCCTAGCAACATACTAGAAATATTGACTTTTTAATAAATGAATGTATATGATCATATGCATTTATATATACAAGATATTCATCAGTTGTGCTGAAATGAATACCTGTAACTAGGAAGAACAGTGAACTATGGAGTCACAACCAAACAAAATCACAGATTATTTTTTGGGGGGAGGCAAATAAGGGATATACCTCAAATATACCAGCAAATATATTAACCAGTTAAGTTTATCCCTTACCTTTAAATTGAGCCATCCTACATTAGAATCCGCCACGTGTTCATGATAAAATTCTTTAGCGAGCATTCCAGAGCTTAATAAATTCCGTATCTGCACTATAAAAAACACAAAGCAAGAATAAAGTATGATTTAATAAAATATTTCTTTGGATGGTTAGAAGATAAGAAGATCCAAACTTTTGAGCATGCTACAATTATTTTCTAGAATTTCTAATGTGAAAATAAAAACCATTCTTTTCAATAGGCACATATGGTACCTCAAAGGTATTAATTATCTTAAATTTGCAAGAATTAAGAACACAGTTAGACGCCAAGTTGCTATCAGGTGCTTCAAACTATCTGTCATACTGCTAACAAAAGAACTATTTTTATGATACGCATTTTTTTGGTTTCTGCAAAGTTGTACCATTCAACAAAGGAAAAGCATCTAATAAACTTTCCTAAACTTTTACAGTTAGTATTGAAGAAATATGAAGAGCAATCTCATCCTTAATATCTGCATATTTAAAATAATTATACATATCTGGTAAAATTTCTTGGCTTGTTATTTCAGTTTTTTGTTTTTCCTGGAGGGTAAAAGAGGCTTGGCTGCCTACTGCTTGTTACACCTTGTAGCTTTCCAGCTCTTGCAATTATAGAGTTCCTGACCTGCTAATAATAATAATAATTTTTAAAAGCCCATTCATTATAAGGACTTGTAAGCTGTTAAGTGACAGGTGAAAGTTTAACGGGATCCTATTATTTAATCTCTGCTCTTATTGCCTTATTATTTTTTTTCATGGAAAGGCATTTTATTTTAAATATAGCAGTGTGTACATGTTAATCCCAATTTAATAAAAGTATTTAAATTTACTGTTTTAAAGTTGTTTTTTAAAATTATTCTTACTTGTAGCTTTTAGTCCTGTCTTCTTATTCTTGATTTTCAATCACATGTTTTAAATTTGTTCACTTTATTCTAATTCTTTATTTTCTTTTATAATTTTTATCTTGTTATCTGACCTATATCCTTTATCTGAAATTTTATTATTTCAAATGTTTTGAGTTTTATCTTCACTGGGCCTTAAAGTTCCTTTTTAATATACTACTTTTTTAACTTAAATATTTTAAATTTCCCATTTTATTCTTTTTTTAGATTAACTCATTTATTTTATTTTAATAATATCTCATTTTGCTTTCATTTTACTATATTAATTTATCCCCATTATGATTTGATTTTATAATAAATAGAAAGTGGGAACATAGAAGCAGGATTCGTGGGTATAGCCCACATGATCAATAGGAAAGAATTTTCTACTTTTTCCTCTAAACTACCTCAGAAACTATTTCTCTGGCTCCCAGAATGAACAGCCTAGCCTTTTAAAGATTACTTATCGAAAACTTCACCAAGGTTTATGGACACCCATAAGTTAACCTTCTCCAGGACAATTACTTTGCTCTCTGTACATATAGCAATGGAACAGTACTACATACTTAAAATCTCAAACCATCTAGGCTTTATATGAGGACTGTGTTACTACGAGATGCATGGCCTCCAATTTATTTATTCCTTGAACAAATGTGAGCTCAGGCCTAACCTTTAAAAGAAAATATATAGTGTTAAATGTCAAAGAGATATTTATGGAACATAGCAATACATTGGCCTGCTTCTAATATATTTCCGGTTTGGTTAACCTCACTTCTCATCAGGGTCATAGCAAAGGTGATATTCAAAATATTTAACAAGCAGTACAGCACAGGCATCAGTAAATCGAGCTTGGGTACTGGACTATCGGAAGAGCTGCCAGATGAAACAATTATACCTTTACCAGTGTGTACAGGCTCCCCTAGACCCTATATCCTCCTTGTGAGCACAAAGGAAAAACTGGCTTAGAAATTTGGGGGAGGAGGGAATATAATCTCCATCTCTGCTGAAAGCTCTATTAATTTATGAATACTGTTACTAGATAACCTGAGTTAATCAAGAACCTGGTCAACTATAAGAAAGAGAGGCCTGTTTCCACAATCATGCAATTTTGGGCATATCTTAGGGTGACAGAAGAGAAATTAGACCTGCTTTTTCCAATCTTTTGGTTCTTTAAGGAAGAAGTTGCTGTCCCAGGAATATTGGAGTCCATGAAGAGTCATAATGGCAATATCTTAGGATGTTACAAATATTTTATGAAGGCCCTAATTCAACTATTACTCAATCATACAGAAGTTATACCCACTATCCAGCATCACAAAATACCATCTTCTATAGTTTTCCCATGAGGGACACCAACTATTTACATAAGCAAGAATCTCTGAAAATCTTCCTTGTCTGAACTTCTTCCAGAAAGCTCACCCACTGCCCTATTCCTGGAATTTTGATGAGCTCTAATGAGTCCCCCAACTTTTCAGATTTATCCTGTAACACATGTAATTTTTGTGTGTCTCTTTAAATAATTTTGGGGAATATTATGGGAAATAAATAGTAAATTATTCAAACCACTCTTCTACAATATATTATATACGAAATTACAACCATAGTCATCCTTAATTTAATCTTGATGTTACCAGGGAAGGAGAAATTAACCCCTCTTGAGTTCTCCTGGCTGGAGTAATAATAAAATTGACACAAGACAGATTAACAGGAGAAAAAGAAACAAATTTTAATTCCTGCATATGGAGGTCTCATAGAAATGGGACCTAAGAAGTGGCCGACACAGGAAGCTTTTATACTTTTTAGGCAAAGAAACAATAAATTTGAGGGGAATTGACAGGACAAAGAAACTTAGGTTTTGAGTGTCCAATTAGTGAAGAATCTAAACAGAATCTAGGCTAGGGGTAGTAAATTAAAGAAGAAACAAGATTTGTTTAAATAGGTGTCTAGGCCCTAAATTCCCTATCTTTGGCGATAAGGGCATCCTTCTACCTCCAGAGGCAGGGAGTTAGCCTTTCACATAGAAGATCTGTTTCCTGCTTTCAGGGTGGCAGAGAAGGGGGTCAGAGTATCCTTCTTGCATTGGCCATTTCTTAAGTAACTTTAATTCAAAATAATCTATATACCATTGAGACACATTTTGGGGCAGTCTGCCCTGGGCCCCAACAAAGTATAGCTAAATACAAAAAGTTCCTACTTTTTCCCCTTCTAACAATAGAGTTCACCATTTTGCCTATTTTTAATACCTCATGGAGCTCACTTCAACTAGAGAATATTCCGGCGTGGGTTTAGCAACATTTACATTAAGATGTACTTCAATGGAACTATTTGAGAAGGGACTAGAGAAGCCTATACTCTGAGTTTACTTAGAAATATTTGCGAATTGCTTGCCAAAATATCTTAAACTACTTATATAAGATTAATATTATATTAAAGAGTCAAATGATATGAACATTAGTTGTACAGCTAGCAATTTCATAGAATATCTCAAGCTGGAGAGACACATAGGCTTCTACTGAAATATAAAATTCCTTATCTCTGAAATAAAATGTCTCAGGTAGAAATAACCCTGAAACTAAGCTTTCAATAGCTCTGAATTAGTTAATATAGAAGTGAAATGGATCTAGATGTCCCCATAGCTTTAAATTCCTAGTTATACATACAGTGGGTAATTTAAAAAGCTCAATATGTACAAGGTTATAGTAATATATTTTATAATCTTAAAGATCATTTGCTTTCTGTTTATGGAGTACTGCTTAAATAACATGTAGAGACTATTGTTCAAAATCAGTCATTTTGCTGAATGCTATGCTAGTTAGACATGGGTCCAATCTGGAAATGTACTAGGATTTACAAAAAGAACTAACATTCTGTAAGTAACCCTTTGACCTCTCTGAGCTTCAGCATGATACAAAATAAGAACAATGCATCTAGATGATTTCTAAGGTCCATTGCCCTCTAATATTCAATATGTCTATGATCCTACATATGAAGATTTCAGAAGATAAAAAGAATATATGCAAAAAAACCCAAACAAAAACGAAACAAAACAAAACAAAAAAGAATATATGAGCTGTAGTCTATAAGCAGAAACTGCTGTTTAGAGTTTGTTTTTCACCTCTTTGTAAACTAATCAAACGCTTTTCCCTAGATGAAGACAAAGTTACATGAAGCCAATTTAAGAGCAACAGAAATAGTCTGAAATATCTCAATTGGGTTTAGTCATTAAATGTTTCTGTAAATTAGGTGAAAGAGATAACAAAATAAGCACTTAATGACCATGGTTTTCTCTGAGCCAAATTAGTTTGTCAAATTAGTCTGAAAGACATTTTACTAGAGATTTAATAGGATGGAACTTCAGGGGGGATGGAATATCCTGGAACACTGTCCTCAAATGTGATAGTCACATCATAATCACTTGATCATCTTGTTTTTCTTTTTTTTCTCATGGTAAGGCATTTTATTTTAAATATAACAGTGTGTACATGTCAACCCCAAACTCCCAATCTATCCCTCCCCCCACCCATCCCCTCAGTAACCATCTTGTTAAACATACAGATTCCTAGGTATCAATGTGAAAGATTTTATTTCAGCATCTCAGAGTTAAGAACTGAGACTTTATAGTTTAGTTGGTGCTGGAAGTGACTCTGATGTGGCCAATATATTGACTACCCATGAATACTATTGATAGGGAGCCTGGGGCGGGGGTGACAGAGTACAAGACCTGACTTAAAATCAACCATTACTGGAGGCTTCCCTGGTGGTGCAGTGGTTGAGAGTCCGCCTGCTGATGCAGGGGACACGGGTTCGTGCCCCGGTCCGGGAAGATCCCACATGCCGTGGAGCGGCTAGGCCTGTAAGCCATGGCCACTGAGCCTGCGCATCTGTAGCCTGTGCCCCGCAACAGGAGAGGCCACAACAGTGAGGGGCCCGCGTACCGCAAAAAAAAAAAAAAAAAAATCAACCATTACTAAAAGCCTCTCCACCAGGGTTTGTTGAAGACAATTATAGAAAAGTGTTTTAACACCATGATTTCCTGAGGCAGTGGTTAACAGTTGGGGCAAGCAATGAACTAATCCAACATCTTAAAAGGAAAAGATGAGGAAAGAGATGTTCATAAGGGCTTTGAAAAGTTCCAACATATTCCTGGGAATCTAGAAAGTGACATGTCTGCCCATGCCATGAAAACAGCTAGGGTTATGCACCCACTCAAAAAAGTCCTGAAAAAGCTTTAAACTCTTACTGCTGGATGACCTAAAGGCTCTGGGCAACCTTAAAGTGGAAGCTAAGTTACAGTTGTCAATTAACTGGTAGACTGTGGAAGGAATTCTCTAAAACGAATTCAGAGTCCCTCAGCAAAGACTGTGAGACTTATTGGTTCCAACTGTCTAAAGAAATCTCCGTCAAATTATTAGCTGGCCACTAAGCTAAATGAAAATTATATTTGGTGGCCATATATAACAAAGAATATGGACTTTGCAGAATTATTTCAGAAAGGTCACACAAAATCAAACAATAATAATTACAAGCAGAAGTAACCACAAACACTTGAAGGACAGAGAATCTGATTTCCAGAGTTGCCACATTATATAAAATGCCCAGTGTTCTATTGTACAACAAAAAAAATTATGAGACATGCAAATAAATAAGAAATTGTGATCATTACACAAGGGGAGAAATTATTCAATAGAAACTGTTCCTGAAGAATCCAAGATGTTGGATTTACTATGTAGACTTCACAGCTATTTAAATTATACTTAAGAACTAAGTAGAGTCATATCTAAAGAACTGAAGGAAAGTATGAGAGTGTCTTATCAAAAACAAAATGCCAATAAAAAGATAAAACCAAATAGAAATTCTAAAATTGAGAATTATAATAACTGAAATGAAAATTTCACCAGAAGTGTTCAAGTGCAGATTTGATCAGGCAGAAGAAAGAATCAGTGAACTTGAATCAACTGAGATTATCAAATCTGAGGAAAAAAAGATGAAAGAATTAAGAAAAATAAACAGACCCTCAGAGCTCTGTGGAACATCATCAGGAATACCAACATAGGCATAGCTGGAGTCACAGAAGTATAGGAAAGAGATAAAGGAGCAGAAAGTATATTTGATGAATTACTAGGGGAAAATTTCCTAAACTTCATGAAAAACATTAATTTACACATTCAAGAAGCTCAATTAATTCTAAGTAGTAGAAACTCAGAGATCCATACCAAGATACATCATAATCAACTGTCAAGCAAAGACAGAGTCTTGAAAGCAGGAATACAAAAGGAACTTAGCATGTACAAGAAATTCTCAATAACATAACAACTAGAGATGAGGGTAAGATAGCGGAAGAGTAAGACTCAGAGATCACCTTCCTCCCCACAGATACACCAGAAATACACCTACACATTGAACAACTCCTACAGAACACCTACTGAACGCTGGCAGAAGACCTCAGACCTCCCAAAAGGGAAGAAAGTCCCCACGTACCTGGGTAGGGCAAAAGAAAAAAGAATAAACAGAGACAAAAGGATAGGGACGGGACCTGCAGCAGTGGGAGGGAGCTGTGAAGGAGGAAAAGTTTCCACACACTAGGAAGCCCCTTCGCGGGCGGAGACTACGGGCGGTGGAGGGGGGAAGCTTCGGAGCTGCGGAGGAGAGCACAGCAACAGGGTGCGGAGGGCAAAGCAGGGAGTTTCCCGCACAGAGGATCAGGGCCGACCAGCACTCACCAGCTCGAGAGGCTTGTCTGCTCACCCGCCAGGGCCGGGCGGGTGTGGGAGTTGAGGCTCAGGCTTCGGTTGGAGCGCCGGGAGAGGACTGGGGTTGGCGGCGTGAACACAGCCTGCAGGGGGTTAGTGCACCACAGCTAGCCGGGAGGGAGTCCGGGGAAAAGTCTGGACGTGCCGAAGAGGCAAGAGACTTCTTCATCCCTCTTTGTTTTCTGGTGCGCGAGGAGAGGGGATTAAGAGCGCTGCTTAAAGGAGCTCCAGAGATGGGCTCGAGCCGCGGCTAAAAGCGCGGACCCCTGAGACGGGCATGAGACGCTAAGGCTGCTGCTGCCGCCACCAAGAAACCTGTGTGCGAGCACAGGTCACTATCCCACCCCTCCTCCGGGGAGCCTGTGCAGCCCACCACTGCCATGTTCCCGGGATCCAGGGACAACTCCCCCGGGAGAACGCACAGCGCTCCCCAGGCTGGTGCAACGTCAAGCTGGCCTCTGCTGCCGCAGGCTCGCCCCGCACTCCGTGCCCCTCACTCTGTGCCCCTCCCTCCACCGAGCCTGAGTGAGCCACAATCCCCTAAGCAGCTGCTCCTTTAACCCCGTCCTGTCTGAGCCAAGAACAGACGACCTCCGGCGACCTACACGCAGAGGCGGGCCAAATCCAAAGCTGAGCCCCTAGGAGCTGTGCGAACAAAGAAGAGAAAGGGAAATCTCTCCCAGCAGCCTCAGAAGCAGCGGATTAAAGCTCCACAATCAACTGGATGTACCCTGCATCTGTGGAATACATGAACAGACAACGAATCATCCCAAATTGAGGAGGTGGACTTTGAGAGCAAGATATATTATTTTGTCCCCTTTTCCTCTTTTTGTGAGTGTGTATGTGTATGCTTCTGTGTGAGATTTTGTCTGTATAGCTTTGCTTCCACCATTTGTCCTAGGGTTCTATCCGTCCGGTTTTAGTTTTGTTTATTTTTCTTTAAAAAAATTTTTTTTCTTAATAATTATTTTTTATTTTAATAACTTTATTTTATCTTACTTTATTTTATTTTATCTTCTTTCTTTCTTTCCTTCCTTCCCTCCTTTCTTCCTTCCTCCCTCCCTACTTGCTTGCTTTCTTTCTTTCTTTCTTTCTCTCTCTCTCTCTCTCTCTTTTTCTCTCTTTCTCTCTTTCTTCCTTTCTTTCTTTCTACTTTTTCTCCCTTTTATTCTGAGCCGTGTGAATGAAACACTCTCGGTGCTCCAGCTAGGAGTCAGTGCTGTGCCTCTGAGGTGGGAGAGCCAACTTCAGGACACTGGTCCACAAGAGACCTCACAGCTCCACATAATATCAAATAGAAAAAATCTCCCAGAGATCTCCATCTCAACACCAGCACCCAGCTTCACTCAACGACCAGCAAGCTACAGTGCTGGACACCCTATGCCAAACAACTAGCAAGACAGGAACACAACCCCACCCATTAGCAGAGAGGCTGCCTAAAATCATAATAAGTCCACAGACACTGCAAAACACACCAGATGTGGACCTGCCCACCAGAATGACAAGATCCAGCCTCATCCATCAGAACACAGGCACTAGTCCCCTCTACCAGGAAGCCTGCACAACCCACTGAACCAACCTTAGCCACTGGGGACAGACACCGAAAACAACAGGAACTACGAACCTGCAGCCTGCAAAAAGGAGACCCCAAACACAGTAAGATAAGCAAAATGAGAAGACAGAAAAACACACAGCAGATAAAGGAGCAAGATAAAAATGCACCAGACCTAACAAATGAAGAGGAAATAGGCAGTCTACCTGAAAAAGAATTCAGAATAATGATACTAAGGATGATCCGAAATCTTGGAGACAGAATGGACAAAATGCAAAAGAATCAGTTAACAAGGACCTAGAAGAACTAAAGATGAAACAAGCAACGATAAACAACACAATAAATGAAATTACAAATACTCTAGATGGGATCAACAGCAGAATAACTGAGGCAGAAGAACAGATAAGTGACCTGGAAGATAAAATAGTGGAAATAACTACTGCAGAGCAGAAGAAAGAAAAAAGAATGAAAAGAACTAAGGACAGTCTCAGAGACCTCTGGGACAACATTAAACACACCAACATGCGAATTATAGGGGTCCCAGAAGAAGAAGAGAAAAAGAAAGGGACTGAGAAAATATTTCAAGACAGTATAGTTGAAAACTTCCCTAATATGGGAAAGGAAATAGTTAATCAAGTCCAGGAAGCACAGAGAGTCCCATACAGGATAAATCCAAGGAGAAATATGTCAAGACATTATTTTTTTTCTAACATCTTTATTGGAGTATAATTGCTCTACAATGGTGTGTTAGTTTCTGCTTTAAAACAAAATGAATCAGTTATATATATAGATATGTTCCCATATATCTTCCCTCTTGCGTCTCCCTCCCTCCCACCCTCCCTATCCCACCCCTCCAGGTGATCACAAAGCACCGAGCTGATCTCCCTGTGCTATGCGGCTGCTTCCCACTAGCTATCTACCTTACATTTGGTAGTGCATATATGTCCATGCCTCTCTCTTGCTTTGTCACAGCTTACCCTTCCCCCTCCCCATATCCTCAAGTCCATTCTCTAGTACGTCTGTGTCTTTATTCCTGTCTTACCCCTAGGTTCTTCAGGACATTTTCTTTTTCTTAAATTCCATATATATGTGTTAGCATACGGAATTTGTCTTTCTCTTTCTGACTTACTTCACTCAGTATGAGAGACTCTATGTCCATCCACCTCATTAAAAATAGCTCAATTTTGTTTCTTTTTATAGCTGAGTGATATTCCATTGTATATATATGCCACATCTTCTTTATCCATTCATCTGATGATGGACACTTAGGTTGTTTCCATTCGGGCTATTGTAAATAGAACTGCAATGAACATTTTGGTACATGACTCTTTTTGAATTATGGTTTTCTCGGGGTATATGCCCAGTAGTGGGATTGCTGGGTCATATGGTAGTTCTATTTGTAGTTTTTTAAGGAACCTCCATACTGTTCTCCATAGTGGCTGTACCAATTTACATTCCCACCAACAGTGCAAGAGTGTTCCCATTTCTCCACACCCTCTCCAGCATTTATTGTTTCTAGATTTTTTGGTGATGGCCATTCTGACTGGTGTGAGATGATATCTCATTGTAGTTTTGATTTGCATTTCTGTAATGATTAGTGATGTTGAGCATTCTTTCATGTGTTTGTTGTCAGTCTGCATATCTTCTTTGGAGAAATGTCTATTTAGGTTTTCTGCCCATTTTTTGATTGGGTTGTTTGTTTTTTTGTTATTAAGCTGCATGAGCTGCTTATAAATTTTGGAGATTAATCCTTTGTCAGTTGCTTCATTTGCAAATATTTTCTCCCATTCTAGTGTTGTCTTTTTGTCTTATTTATGGTTTCCTTTGCTGTGAAAAAGCTTTGAAGTTTCATTACGTACCATTTGTTTATTTTTGTTTTTATTTCCATTTCTCTAGGAGGTGGGTCAAAAAGGATCTTGCTGTGATTTCTGTCATAGAGTGTTTGGCCTATGATTTCCTCTAAGAGTTTGATAGTTTCTGGCCTTACGTTTAGGTCTTTAATCCATTTTGAGCTTATTTTTGTGTATGGTGTTAGGGAGTGATCTAATCTCATACTTTTACATGTACCTGTCCAGTTTTCCCAGCACCACTTATTGAAGAGGCTGTCCTTTCTCCACTGTACATTCCTGCCTCCTTTATCAAGGATAAGGTGACCATATGTGCGTGGGTTTATCTCTGGGCTTTCTATCCTGTTCCATTGATCTATCTTTCTGTTTTTGTGCCAGTACCATACTGTTCCAAGACACATATTAATCAAACTGTCAAAAATTAAACACAAAGAAAACATATTAAAAGCAGCAAGGGAAAAACAACAAATAACACACAAGGGAAACCCTATAAGGTTAACAGCTGATCTTTCAGCAGAAACTCTGCAAGCCAGAAGGGACTGGCAGGACATATTTAAAGTGATGAAGGAGAAAAACCTGCAACCAAGATGACTCTACCCAGCAAGGATCTCATTCAGATTTGATGGAGAAATTAAAACTTTTACAGACAAGCAAAAGCTGAGACAGTTCAGCACCACCAAACCAACCTTACAACAAATGCTAAAGGAACTTCTCTAGGCAAGAAACACAAGAGAAGGAAAAGACCTACAATAACGAATGCAAAACAATTAAGAAAACGGGAATAGGAACATACATATTGATAATTACCTTAAATGTAAATGGACTAAATGCTCCCACCAAAAGACAGATTGGCCGAATGGATACAGAAACCAGATGCATATATTTGCTGTCTACAAGAGACCCACTTCAGACCTAGAGACACATACAGATTGAAAGTAAGGGGATGGAAAAAGATATTCCATGCAAATGGAAACCAAAAGAAAGCTGGAGTAGCAATTCTCATAGCAGTCAAAATAGACTTTAAAATAAAGATTAAAAGAAGAGACAAAGAAGGACACTACATAATGATCAAGGGATCGTTCCAAGAAGAAGATATAACAATTGTAAATATTTATGCACCCAAAGAAGATATACAGACTGCCAACAAACACATGAACGAATGCTCAACATCATTAATCATTAGAGAGATGCAAATCAAAACTATAATGAGATATCATCTCACACCAGTCAGAATGGCCATCATCAAAAAATCTAGAAACAATAAATTCTGGAGAGGGTGTGGAGAAAAGGGAACACTCTTGCACTGCTGGTTGGAATGTGAATTGGTACAGCCACGATGGAGAACAGTATGGAGGTTCCTTAAAAAACTACAAATAGAACTACCATATGACCCAGCAATCCCACTACTGGGGATATACCCTGAGAAAACCATAATTCAAAAAGAGTCATGTACCAAAATGTTCATTGCAGCTCTATTTACAATAGCCTGGAGATGGAAACAACCTAAGTGTCCATCATCAGATGAATGGATAAAGAAGATGTGGCACATATATACAATGGAATATTACTCAGCTATAAAAAGAAACGAAATTGAGCTATTTGTAATGAGGTGGATGGACCTAGAGTCTGTCATACAAAGTGAAGTCAGAAAGAGAAAGACAAATTCCGTATGCTAACACATATATATGGAATTTAAGAAAAGAAAATGTCCTGAAGAACCTAGGGGTAAGACAGGAATAAAGACACAGACGTACTAGAGAATGGACTTGAGGATATGGGGAGGGGGAAGGGTAAGCTGTGACAAAGCAAGAGAGAGGCATGGACATATATGCACTACCAAATGTAACGTAGATAGCTAGTGGGAAGCAGCCGCATAGCACAGGGAGATCAGCTCGGTGCTTTGCGACCGCCTGGAGGGGTGGGATAGGGAGGTTGGGAGGGAGAGAGACGGAAGAGGGAAGAGATATAGGAATATATGTATATGTATAACTGATTCACTTTGTTTTAAAGCAGAAACTAACACACCATTGTAAAGCAATTATACTCCAATAAAGATGTAAAAAAAGAAAAATTTGAGAAGAAAAATATCACTAAAATCAGCTTTTTTCAGGAAAAAATATTATAACCATCTTGTAGCATGTTATTCTTTCTTATAACATGCTTGAGATAACTTTATTTAGAATGATCCCCAGTTTCTGGTTTGGGTGACTGAGTAGATAGTTTTTCCATTTATTGAAAAGAGGAAAACCAGAAGAAGAAATCTTAAAGCAAGGAGTTCAGCTCAGTTCTTGACATGGGTTTGATGTCTGTGTAAGACATCCACGTGGATATATTCAATAGGCAGTTGGATATGCATATATTGTATTTAGGACACAGATTTGAGCTGGATTCATAGATTTTGGAGTCATTAGCATATAAATATTAATTGAAATCATAAGAGTGGATGCAGTCAGAAGGAGTGTACAGTCAGAAAAGCAGACCTAGAAAAGAACACTGAAAAATGCCAAGATTGGTAATGAATATACGTCTTCATAAAAAAACAAGCAACAACAACAAAAAACAGTGGGGTAATCAGAGAGGTAGGTCAATAGCTAACTGTTATTAAGAGAAGCAATGAACTGGTTTTCATGACTGACTGAAAGTGAGAAGTAAGAAAGATAGATTAACTCCAAGATGACTCACAAGTTTCTAACTGAGGCAACTGTTTGGGAAGGGAGGGCATGTTGGTATGATTCCTTGAGATATGGAGGAGGAATAGTTTTTTAAAGGAAATTCTTAATTTCTGAATATACTTAAGTATATGAAAGCTTTCATAAGTAGATGGGGATTAATGAAAAAGATGTTCATTTGGTATTCAGTTGTTTTCTGCATAGCGAAGCTTATATCTTGAATGTTCGTAACTGTAAAGGAGAAGGTAGAATAGATAACGCTATTGCGTCTTCTTCCATGGGTGCATGAATCATTGGCTAACTTTGCCTCATGACACGGAGGAAAGTCAGAATATTTCATCTCTTATGGGGTTTCTATTAACTCCTTAAGGTATCACCTGATTTATACTGGTTCTCCACAGCATCTTATTTTTCCATGATATCCATGATATCTGAT
Organism: Stenella coeruleoalba; assembly: GCF_951394435.1. Lineage (NCBI taxonomy): Eukaryota > Metazoa > Chordata > Mammalia > Artiodactyla > Delphinidae > Stenella > Stenella coeruleoalba. Next base: position 102,147,101 of record NC_137152.1, on the reverse strand, counting down.
ATAACATTCTTATGCTTTCAAATGTATCTACTTATCCTATTTTGTATTTACCTAAGTTATTACATGTCCTCTTCTTGACTTACATTAAAAAAGATTTATTATGATTTATTCTGAAGGGAGTTCTGCTACTAAAAATTAGGCCCTGTGTTCTCAATTGGGCCATTAATTTGTCAAATCCTCCTGTATTTCTCTACAAATCAAAAAATTTTTATACCTAAAGCAAGAAGTTAGAACTTGCACTATACTGTCTCTCAGGCTTCATATTATCTGGCTAGAATGAAGATGATACCCTGAAAGCCCCAGTTAAATGCTAACATTTGAACCTGATTTATTTTTATTCAAGGGAAGTTTTATCCAAACCAATGAAAGATGCATGAGTTATACTTATATATACATGTATGCCCTACTGACTTGAACTTTACATTTAATTATTTTGTAGTTTTTAAAAATAAGAGCAGTCAAAGTTTGTGTGTGTGTGTGTGTGTGTGTTTATGTGTGTGTGTGTATGTGTTTGCCAATAGATCTATTCAAGAAGCTGCACATACATAACCTGGTTAATTTACAAGTCATCTAGTCTCTTCCCACTTCTGTATATCTAGTTCCACTGTCCTGTATAGTGATCATTGTTGTTAAAAACAGTAATGACCTTTGAGCCCTTGCAAGATTCCAAATCAACAATTCGACTATGGTTGTTTGACTATAAACATATAGAATTAAACTAATACTTAAACTGTTTTTCAACAAGATTTAAAATAATTACTTAACCCTCCTTTAAAGATGTTCACTCATAATCCCAATTTCCTTATAATCCTGGTCAATTTCAGACAGTAAATCCCATGATAATTTCCAGTGTCAGGGATAGCTCTTTGTTATAAAGGAATATGTTCTCACACGCCATTATGTGCACGCAAGCAATACATTGACCTGTAGTGTAGCTGAATATACGGTAAAATGTAATGCTTTAAAACAAAACTTAAGTAAACTCCTCAGCATAAAATATCTGTTATAATATATATTTGTCATTTGATTGTTTTATGGAGTGAATAATTTAAATAATGTTTATCTGCCACAATCTCTACTTCAGAACATTCTGTACTTGTGGACTAAGAAAATAGAACAATATAAAACAGACCCCATGACGAGAGGACAGGGAGTACTGGAAATAAGTGAACATGCTAAGCCCAGCGATATTCATCTGCAACAGAAAATGTTAATAGCTAATGGTTGTGATTTGAACTTATCATTGATTTTCATTTCTTTGCCATAAATTGCCCACACGCTATTAGCAGCAGGCCAAGCTGGTTGCTACAATGCTCTTCTCCAAAGCCTGTAAATTATAAGCCTTAAATCAAAAAGTGCTCCAGTGGCACTTGAAGGTTATACCGTTCTAGTTCTATTGATGAACTGAACTTTCTAAGACCACGAAGCATCTTCAAGTTAAACTCAGTGAGAACAATGAACACAATGTTCAATTTTTTAAAACTAGCTAACTATGCTTTGTGTTCTAATATTGAATGATAGCATCAATACCCAAAATTCTGAGCTGAGTCTCTAGATAGTAGAGTTTTAGTAAAAAATTAACTTTTCTCCAACTATTCCACTAAACTTGAAATAGAAGGCATCACAAGCACTCTCAAAGTAAGTCTTAATTATACTTGTATTTTGATCCATTCAGTCGGTTGTTTGGTTTTCTAACTGCATAAAAATTCATAATAGTAAACAAACTGTGAACTGAAATAGACATTACAGTTGAGCACACTTTCTTAGTCAACATATACTCTTCCAGAATAGAAAGTGTTTTTCAGTTAATGCAGATGAAATTGAAATTGCTAAAAGATTTTATTGACCATCAGGGAGATAAAAAGCAAGAATGAGTTTGTAAGGATGATTTTGATAGTACAATCCTGAAGAATTCAAGGAGAGAATAAACAATCCTAGGTTTTGCAAATTTTAAATACTCATTTACCTTAGAGCAAGGGGACATATGAGATGTTTTCTGAGAACCATGTGTCATGTAATTTCTGAGACATGGTGTGGTAATCAGCTTCCAACACGGCCACACTGTCTGGTACTCTTGCTCCCTTCCTCCCATGGTCTTTTGGATCTCTGCTACATTGTGAGTAGCCCTCATGATGGGGAGGTCCACGACTAGAGACATTGATCAGTTAACGTCTTTGGCCAACAGCTCTCAAAGAACAGAGGCTTGTCGACAACCATGTTATAAGCTTAGAGGTAGATTCTCTGACCTTGAGATGACTATAGCCCCAGACAACAGTCTGGCTATAATCTCATGAAAGACTCTGAGCTAGAACAACCCAGCTAAGCTGCTCCCAAATTCCTGACCCTCAGAAAGTATTATGACAATAAATATTTGCTTTATTAAACTCTCTAGTTTTGGGGTAATGTGTTACACAGCAATACATAACTAAAACACTCTGCATATCACCTTTATACATACTGTATTTCATGATACATTATAACATGTAGAGCTCTGAATGGAGAAGTACATGACATTTGAAACATTGTATATTATCCCCCCAAAACGGCAGACTGCTTGAAGAGTCTGAATCTTCAAATAAAAAGTTACTTTCTTTTTACTGGGTAGCCTTTGAGAAGATTGTCTATGTTCAATAAAGTAGTAATTACTTCATTTCATAGAAGTCTTGAGAGAAGGTCCATCTCATGGTTTTTCTTCGAAAAAGAACAGTTTAGAAATAATGTAATCTTGCTGTCAGTAAAAGTCACTTGATATATTTATTACAATGATGCAATCAACAGCAAGGTTTAAGGGTGATAAGAGTGATAACTGAATGTTTTAAAAAGGGATTATCAAATGTCAGGCCATGAAAATACTTTTTAAATTTATAAATCAATTCCCAAATAGATTTTTAAAAGAGCACCCTTATATATCATTTGGGTAAAAGCAATGAATGGGCAGTTTGAATCTTTGGTAGATAGCAGAAAATATTTCCTTGTTGCAGTACTGTAAAGCATTGCCAAAGAACTTGAGAACAGTTTGAAAACCACCGGTTAAAAAGGTACATGTCAAAATTAAGAAAACACTCCCATTTACCACTGCAACAAAAAGAATAAAATATCTAGGAATAAACCTACCTAAGGAGACAAAAGACCTGTATGCAGAAAATTATGACACTGATGAAAGAAATTAAAGATGATACAAATAGATGGAGAGATATACCACGTTCTTGGATTAGAACAATGAACATTGTGAAAATGACTATACTACTCAAAGCAATCTACAGATTCAGTGCAATCCCTATCAAACTACCAGTGGCATTTTTCACAGAACTAGAACAAAAAATTTCACAATTTGTATGGAAACACAGAAGACCCCGAATAGCCAAAGCAATCTTGAGAAAGAAAAAAGGAGCTGGAGGAATCAGACTCCCTGACTTCAGACTATACTACAAAGCTACAGTAATCAAGACAGTATGGTACTGGCACAAAAACAGAAATATAGATCAATGGAACAGGATAGAAAGTCCAGAGATAAACCCACACACATATGGTCCCCTTATCTTTGATAAAGGAGGCAAGAATATACAGTGGAGAAAAGACAGCCTCTTCAATATGTGGTGCTGGGAAAACTGGACAGCTACAAGTAAAAGAATGAAACTAGAACACTCCCTAACACCATACACAAAAATAAACTCCAAATGGATTAAAGACCTTAAATGTAAGACCAGACACTATCAAACTCTTAGAGGAAAACATAGGCAGAACACTCTATGACATAAATCACAGCAAGATCCTTTTTGACCCACCTCCTAGAGAAATGGAAATAAAAACAAAAATAAACAAATGGGACATAATGAAACTTAAAAGCTTTTGCACAGCAAAAGAAACCATAACCAAGACGAAAAGACAACACTAGAATGGGAGAAAATATTTGCAAATGAAGCAACTGACAAAGGATTAATCTCCAAAAGTTACAAGCAGCTCATGCAGCTCCATATCAAAAAAACAAACAACCCAATCCAAAAATGGGCAGAAGACCTAAATAGACATTTCTCCAAAGAAGATATACAGATTGCCAACAAACACATGAAAGGATGCTCAACATCACTAATCATTAGAGAAATGCAAATCAAAACTACAATGAGATATGATCTCTCACCGGTAGAATGGCCATCATCAAGAAATCTACAAACAAGAAATGCTGGAAAGGGAACCCTCTTGCACTGTTGGTGGGAATGCAAATTGATACAGCCACTATGGATAACAGTATGGACGTTCCTTAAAAAACTAAAAATAGAACTACCATATAACCCAGCAATCCCACTACTGGGCAGATACCCTGAGAAAACCATAATTCAAAAAGAGTCATGTACCACAAGGTTCATTGCAGCTCTATTTACAATAGCCACGACATGGAAGCAACCTAAGTGTCCATCAACAGATGAATGGATAAAGAAGATCTGGCACATATATACAATGGAATATTACTCAGCCATCAAAAGAAATTAAACTGAGTTATTTGTAGTGAGGCGGATGGACCTAGAGTCTGTCGTACAGAATGAAGTAAGTCAGAAAGAGAAAAACAAATACCGTATGGTAACACATATATATGGAATCTAAAAAAAAAAAAAAATTGTCATGAAGAAACTAGGGGCAAGACTGGAATAAAGATGCAGACCTACTAGAGAATGGACTTGAGGACACGGGGAGGGGGAAGGGTAAGCTGGGACAAAGTGAGAGATTGGCATGGACATATATACACTACCAAATGTAAAACCGATAGCTAGTGGGAAGCAGCCGCATAGCACAGGGAGATCAGCTCGGTGCTTTGTGACCACCTAGAGGGGTGGGATAGGGAGGGTGGGAGGGAGGGAGATGCAAGAGGGAAGAGATATGGGGACATATGTATATGTATAGCTGATTCACCTTGTTATATAGCAGAAACTAACACACCATTGTAAAGCAATTATACTCCAATAAAGATGTTAAAAAAAGAAGGTACATGTCTACCTAGAATTATATGTTTTGATTGTAAAGTTTAGTTTTTACAATGAGGTGAAGTTATAATCAGTAGTTTGGCTACATATACAAGAACAGAGATTTTTAGCTCACTTTTTTAACACTTCTATTTCTCATTTTAAAAATATTTTCTATTCTTTAGCATCAGGTACCATATGCAACTTTGCCCTGATTGCTGACATCACCTATCATTAGTAAATTAGGTATAATTACATGCTAATATAGTAGGCAATTTTGAAACCACCTTTATTTCTGTCAGCCCAGATATATGTAAATGTGAATGATTAGTTTTTTTTGTTATATCTGGTTTAAAGATATTATAATAGGAACAGCTAAGATAACACTTACATGATGCTTACTATTTATCAAGCTGTTTTCTAAGCACTTGTAATACTCAAAACTCTATGACTTTGGTATTACTGTTATCTCCAGTTTATTGATTGGGAAGTAAGGAATAGGTAGCTTCAGTAACTTGCCCTGGGTCATAGAGCTAGTAAGTGATGGAGCTGAATCCAGATAGTCTGGCTTCAGAGACATTGTGCTTATCCACTAGGCTGCATTCACTCAGAAGCAGTTAATCCACAGTTCCTGGTTAGCTGCAGCACACTCCAGAGGTTAGAGAGTTAAAATTCAATTCAGATACTTTCCTTCCACTCAGAAGTCTTCCTTTGCCTCCCTCAAACTACCCTTTCTGTTCTACTTCCATAAAATGAGTGTATCTCTGCCATTGCATTTATCTTTCTGTATTAGAATTGCCCATTTATGTGTCTGTATTATTATAGACAGTGATATCTTTGAAGACAAAAATCATATCTTATTTATCTTTATATTACCAGAGTGTTGTTTAGCACAGGGTCTGATGCTCTATAGATACTTGATGTTTGGTGGACTAAGCTGAGCTGAATGCTAGTGCATACGTCATGAAAAATTACTATTACCCCCACCCAACATGTAAAACAATGATCTATCAAATGCTTACAATATGCAAGACACTACACTATACTTTTTTTTTTTTTTTTTTTTGCGGTACGCGGGCCTCTCACTGTTGTGGCCTCTCCCGTTGCAGAGCACAGGCTCCAGACGCACAGCCTCAGTGGCCATGGCTCACGGGCCCAGCCGCTCCGCGGCATGTGGGATCTTCCCGGACTGGGGCACGAACCCATGTCCCCTGAATCGGCAGGCGGACTCTCAACCACTGCGCCACCAGGAAAGCCCTACACTATACATTTTATACACATATTATTTCATTTTATTCTTACAATGGTACCTGTGAGGCAAATATAACTATCATTTTACTCATAAAGAGACTGAGGCTCCAAAAGGTTAAGTGACTGTTTGCCTAAGCTCACAGCTGTTAAGTGGTAGACTCAGTTCCCCCAAACCCTAGTCTATCAGGCTCATAAAGCCTTCGCTCTTTACCTACTATTATACTGCTTCCAAGAGGCAATTTCAGTGGGAATTCTTCCCTGATTCCTGAGCCTAAATTTTTGAAAATCCAAAGTTATATCCAAACTTCTAGATATTGTATATTACCTTAACAACTAAGAATTTGAGGCTAGTTAGAGGATCAGGAACTTTCAAATAGTGGAGTAGGTCCAGAGAGGGACATATTGAAGCCATTAGAACAGTGCATATATGGACCTTCAGAGCTGTGAAATACACTTATAGGTAAAGTGATAGCCCCCTTTTCCATCCAGCTTTTGTCCCTTTATCATCATTGCAATTATAGGTAAAGTGTACTCATTCCTGCTAAGGATAGGAAAACCTGCATTTCATCTACAGTAAATCAAGGGGAAAAAAAGTCATTTACCTAAGATGTGGTTTGAGTTGGAGAGGCAGGGGAAATATATTTTGTGTTTGACACTCATTGGGAAACATGAGTGTAATGAAAGATTCAAACTACCCCTTTTCCTTACTAGAGCTAAGGAAAAGGTTGTATTTAGAACCTTATAAAATATTTTTATGCATAAATTCTGTGTGCATGTATTTTACACAGATTGTACATATGTACAAATAACACCATATAGACAAAAATTATTATGAGCTGAAAAACAATGTTAATCTCCTAAAAGTAAACCTATAAAACTGAAGCTTACTTGATTAAAGGTTGCTAAATATTTAATGTAGTTTTAATTGAACTTTACATCACACAGAAGAAAATGAGAAAAGAAAAATCATATTCTTATTAGTAAAACTTCAAAGGTCAATAAACTTTCTCTAAACACAGCAGATTTCCAATGACAAATTTTATAATGTGGGACCTTTTCAGTTCAAAGCTGAAGAAGTGTTATGAAGTGTAGTGATTATGGCAAGATCTGAACATTTATCCATCCATTATAGGTTCACCAGGAGGATTGAACAAACACTTATATTTTATAATAAGCTAAGAGAACAAGCAGTTGAAGGAAGAAAATGTTCAAGTGAAATTTCATGACAAGAAATCCTTGATTGTTTGATATTGCTTCATCTACATCAGAAAAATCAACAGCTGTATATATACTCCACTGGGGAATTCCTAACAAGCAATGATGATGAGTAGAGAGGAAAAAAAAAAAAGTGAGAGAAGGTAAGTCAGTCCTTTACTTTGAAGAAATTTCTCAGAGTCATTTTGACCTGCTTTCCCTCGGATAAAACCAGATGCTAGTTTTCTTTATAAAACTTTTTAGAAGATGTTGAACTTTTTTTTGTGTGTGTGTGTGTGTGTGTGTGGTACACGGGCCTCTCACTGTTGTGGCCTCTCCCGTTGCGGAGCACAGGCTCTGGGCGCGCAGGCTCAGCAACCACGGCTCACGGGCCCAGTCACTCTGCGGCATGTGGGATCTTCCCGGACCGGGGCACGAATCCATGTCCCCTGCATCGGCAGGCGGTCTCTCGACCACTGCGCCACCAGGGAAGCCTGATGTTAAACTTTTGATGAAGGAATGGTGATTGTTCTTCCCTAAGTTCATGATTGATGGGAAGCTAAATTCAAACAGACTAAGGAGAAGCTCTACAATGCATATCTCTCTTAATTAGACAAATGTATACATTAAAAAATAAAGTCCCAGAGTAACAGAAAATTATTTAATTCTCTAATTTCATTATTCAGCCTACTTTGATTGCCTATGCACATTAATATGCTATAGCAGGTATTTTGCTCTTTTGGTATTTACCCCTAAGTAAGTTATAGTCAAGTATACAAAATATGGTTGGTTGCTAGGTAGCTTGTATGGTTCTGCTGCAACATGCTTCCTGTGGCAGTTTTTTTTTTTTCTCTTCAAGGGGTACAGGGATGATAACTTGTGACCAATGCTACTAGTTCTAGGAAACAATTTTCCCTATCCAAACACTAGTAGACAGAGATGGCGGGGGGGGGGGGGGACCCAATGATATTAGTCTAGATATCTTGCACCCAGGAGATATTCCATAAATGTTTGTTTAATAAATTAAATCAAAATAATTTCAGAAGGAAAGAGAATATTTATTTCCCTAAACTTTTGAATCTTTGGGAGTTCAATAAGAAATCCCATATTCCTGAAGAACAGTAAAGTATCATCTATTAGGGATACTTATTATTTTAAAAACTAAATGTTGATAGACTCTTTAGGAATTCCAAATTTGGAAATAATTTCACATGCCATGCAATTGAGAGGTTCCCAAACACATTAGGAAATTGACTGTATGATAGGTGTTTACATAAAATGCAAATTCCAGGGCTACAGCCCCAAAGATGCTGATTAAGTAGGTCTAGAATGAGGCCCAGGTAGTTTTTAGCTCCTTAATTATTTTATTTTATTATTTATCAAGTTTTGGAACAACTGGTAAAATTACAGAGCTAAAAGAAAAAAAAAATGTGGCTGAAAACTTTTAAGACCTTGAGTTGAAAAAGAATGTTTAACAAGTCTCAAAAAAGCGTAAATCACAAGGTATAAAAGTTGATGGATTCATCTATAGGAAATAGGAATTTTTGTTCAAAAATGGATATGGGGCTTCCCTGGTGGCGCAGTGGTTGAGAGTCCGCCTGCCGATGCAGGGGACACGGGTTCGTGCCCCGGTCCGGGAGGATCCCACATGCCGCGGAGTGGCTGGGCCCGTGAGCCATGGCCGCTGAGCCTGCACGTCCGGAGCCTGTGCTCCGCAATGGGAGAGGCCACAACAGTGAGAGAGAGGCCTGCGTACCGCAAAAAAAAAAAAGAAAAAAAAATGGATATGAATAATCATATAGTAAGAAAATGCATCCAACATCTAAAATGGATAAGGGATTAATGTGTAGAATATTTAAAGAATTCCTCCAAATCAACAAGAAAAAGAGAAAATATAATAACAAAATGAACAAAGAACAGATAATTGATGGAAGGAGAAAACTGATTGGTTACAAGTATATACAAAGATGCTTACACTGATTGTTGATTAGAGAAATGTGAAGTAAAGCAATTAAACCAATTTATAATCAGCAAAAATGCATCAGTCGGATATAACCAAGTATTATCAAAGATGTGAGGAATTGTTATACCTAATGCACTGCTGGTAGAAGTGTAAAAGGGACAGCTATTCTAGAGAACAATTGAGTAAGACACAGAAATTAGGAATATGCATACCATATGATCCACTCTTTGGTGTACACCTTAGAGAAAGTTTAAAATAAGGTTGTGTATACACCTTCTCCCATGGACACACTGAATCTACAGCTACACATGGAGCAATTACCTCTGAAAGAAATCCAGAAACTAGCTGAGTGACTCCTACTCATCGAGTGAATGAGAAAAAACTCACATTGAAATGGGTAAGAAAGTCTGAGACTCACTCTCACCATGAACCCATCCTTGACACAGAGATACACTACTGGGAGGGGACTCACAACTTCAAGCTTCTCCTTGAGGAGTGAAGGGTTTAGATGTTGGGTCCAACTTTTAAGACTTCGCCCTGAGGGATGGGCCCACAAAACACCTAACTCTGAAAGCCAAAAGTGCTTGTGTCCCTGAGATCCACAAGACTACACTTTAAATGTTGCTGCCTGAGGGTCCAGCTTTCAATCAGCCTACATTTACCTCCACTGTGGGACACTGACAGGTCTTGGCAGACCCTCAACTACTAAGAGCCACAAGGAACAAAGAAGGTGGCCTGGACAATCAAAAGGTTTGAGAGACAACAAGAGCTCAGGCCATGCTGAATGAGAAGGTTGATCTCCTACACAAGACCAGCCTGTCAAGATTGCATGAGGTGACTGTTTTATCCAATGTGCAGAAACCAACACAGAGCATCAAGGAAAATGAAGAAACAGAAAAATATGCGCCAAACAAAAGAATAAGATAAAACTCCAAAAACAGACCTTAATGAAACAGAGATAGATTTGCCTGGTAATACAATAATGGTCATGGAGATAGTCACTGAGGTCAGGAGAAAAATATATTAACAAAGTGAGAATTTCAACAAAGAGACAGAAAATATAAGAAGGCAACAAACTGAATTAGCCAGAGTAGAATAAAATAACTGAACTGAAAAATTCAATAGAGGGGTTCAACAGACTAGATCAAGCAGAAGAAAGGATCAGCAAATTTGAAGATAGGGGAGTGAAATACTTCCAATAAGAGAAACAAAAAGAAAAAAACAATGAAAAAGATTGAAGATAGTTTAAGGTACTTATGGAACACTATTAAGTGGACCAATATTTGCATTATAGGAGTCTTGGAAGGAGAAGAGAGAGAGAAAGAAACAGAAAGCTTATTGAAAGAAATAATGGTTGAAAACTTTCTTAACCTGGGGGAAAAAACCCAGACATCTAGAACCAGAAAGCCCAAAGAGTTCCAAATAAGAGGAATCTAAATAGGCCCACTCTGAGACACCTTACAATTAAATTGTCAAAAGGTAAAGATGGAGAGAATCTTAAAAGCAGCAAGAAAAAAAACAACTTGTTATGTACAAGAGAATCCCCATAAGACCACCAGCAGATTTTTCAGCAGAAACTTTATAGACCCGAAGGAAGTGGCACAATCTATTCAGAGTGCTGAAAGAAAAAAGTGCCAACAAAGAATACTCCACCTGGAAAATTTTCCTTCATAACTAAATGGAGAGATAGAGTTTTCCAAACAAGCAAAAGCTCTAGAAATTCATCACCTCTAGACCAGCCTTACAAGAAACATTAAAGGAACTGCTTCAAGCTGAAATGAAGTCACTAATTAGTAACAGGAAAATATATTAAAGTATAGGTCTCACTGGTAAAGGTAAATACATAGTTAAATTCAGAATACTCTAGTGTTATAATGGTGGTGGTTAAATCACTGATAAATCTAGTATGAAGATTAAAAGACAAAAGTATTAAAAATAACTGTAACTACAAGAATTTGTTAACGAATACACAAGGTAAAAAGATGTAAATTGTGATATTAGAAACATAAAAATGGGGGGGAGAGTAAAAATGTAGAGCTTCAGTATGTGTTTGAAGTCAAGTTGTTAGCAGCTTAAAACAGACTGTTATATGTTTTATGTAAGCCTCGTGAATAACCACAAGGCAAAATCTTACAGTAGATACACAAAAGATAAAGAGAAAAGAATCTAGGTGTACCATTAAAGTAAATCTGTGGATTGCAGCTAAAGCAGTGCTCAGAAGAAAATCCATAGCTAAAATACACACATTAGAAAGAAAAGAAAGTTATAAAACTCAGGCACCTAAGATTCCAACATAAGAAGGTAGAAAAAGAACGAAGTAAATTAAATAGAACAAAGGAAGTAATAAAAATAGGAGGAGATATTAAGGAAATAGAAATTTAAAAGAATAGAGAACAATGACAAAATCAAGAATTACTTCTTTGAAAATAGCAAGAAGATTGATAAACCTGTTGCTAGACTGCTCAAGAATAAAGAGAGAATCCAAGTTACCAATGTCAGGAATGTCAGAGGAAACATCACTAAAGATCCTACAGATAATAAAAGGATAATAAAATAATATCATTACCAACTTTGTCAATGAATTTGACAACTTCGGTAAAATGGACAAATTCCTGGGACTTCCCTGGCGGTCCAGTGGTTAAGACTCCATGCTTCTACTGCAGGGTGTGCCGGTTCAATCCCTGGCTAAGATCCCACATGCTGTGTGGCACAGCCACAAAAAAAAAACAAAACTGGGCAAATTCCTTGCAATATGCAATGTATCAAAGTTGACAGAGATTAAACTAAATATCTTAATAGCCGTATTTCTGTTAATGAAATTGAACTTGTTATCAAAAATCTTTCCTCAAAGAAAACTCCAGGTCAAAATGATTCCCCTGTTGAATTCTATCAAAACCTTAAATAAGAAATAATGTCAATCCTACATAAACTCAAAAAATGGAGGAGGCTAGATACAATTATACCAAAACCTGATAAAGATATTGCAAAAATCCTACAACTCAGTAGTAATTTTTTAAAATCCAGTAAAAAGTATGAACAAAACATTCATGCATACACTTGTCTAAAGAAGTTACATGAATGGTCAATGATCACATAATTTATCACTGAGATAAATGCAAGAGAGATGCAAACTAAAGTTACTACTACTGGAGAGATGCAAACTAAAGTTACTACTACTGACTCTCAAGTCTGGCTACAATTAAAATGAAAGACATCAGCAATGCTGGCATATAAAATGGTGTAGCCACTTTGGAAATAGGTCTGATAGTTTCTTCTACACATTCATCTACACTATGACCCATTAATTTCATTCCTAGGTATTTCTCAAGAGTAATGAAAATATATGCCCACAAAAATAGTTGTACAAGGATTTTTCATAACAAATTTACTCATAATAGCCAAAAACTGGAAACTACTCAGATGCTCAACAGGAGAATGGATAAACAAATGGTGGTTTCTTTATACTGGGTGAAGAAAAATAAAGACACAAAGTTCTGAGTGAAGTAAGCTTTACACGAAAAACTACATACTATGTAATTCCATTTATATAAAGTTCTAAAATGGGCAAAATTAATTCATGTTTGAAAAAAGTAAGAATAATGGTAATCTTGCAGGTTGGGAGTAGAGATTTATGTGGAAGGGGCATGAGGGAAATTTCTAATAGTTGTAATGTTCTATATTTTGAGTGGAGTTTTCATTATAAAGGTGTACGGATTTGCCACACAAATATACACATAAGATTTGTGCATTTCATTTGTGTAAATTTTAAATAGAAAACACTGTTAATAAATACTGTTAATAAATACTGAACCCTAACTGACATACATTCTGAAATATTTAGGGTATACTAATGTTTATAAGTTATTTTGAAATATTCCAAAAGTAAATGGACTAATAGGTGGGTAAAGTTTGAAAAGATGCACAGATAGTGATAAACCACATATAGTAAAATATTATTGGTGGAATCTCGGTGAGGGAATATGTGAGTGTTCACTCAAACATTCATTCAACTTTGCTGTATGTTTGAAAATTCTAAATGCACTTCTAATTATTTATGATATAATGAAGTAATAAGATATTGAAAATAATTTCAAAATAATACAAATGTTGAAAAATGAAAGAGAATACTATGTATCTTACAAAATTAGAAAGGTTCATCCACGTAGCTGGAAATGGCAAGATCTCCTCTTTTTTTTTTTTTTTTTTTTTTTTGCGGTACGCGGGCCTCTCACTGTTGTGGCCTCTCCCGTTGCAGAGCATAGGCTCCGGATGCGCAGGCTCAGTGGCAATGGCTCACGGGCCCAGCTGCTCCGCAGCATGAGGGATCTTCCCGTACCAGGGCACGAACCACTGTCCCCTGCATCAGCAGGCGGACTGTCAATCACTGTGCCACCAGGGAAGCCCAATCTCCTCCTTTTTAAAAGCTGAATAATATTCCATTTTATATATCACAATTTCTTTACCTATTCATGTGTCAACAGACTTGGTTTGTTTCCATATCTTGGCTATTATGAATAATGCTGCAATGAACATGGAAGTGCAGATGCCTCTTTGAGATAGTGATTTCATTTCTTTTGGGAATATACCCAGAAGAGTGATTACTGAATCATATGGTAGCTCAATTTTTAATTTTTTGAGGAACCTCCATAACGTTCTCCATAGTGGCTGCACCACAAACAGTGCACAAAGGTTCCCTTTTTTTCAATCCTTGTCAGCACTTGTCATTTCATGTCCTTTTGATAATTGGCATCCTAATGGATGTGAAATGATGTTTCATTGTGATTTTGACCTGTGATATTTAGCACCTTTTCATGTTTCTGTTCCTAGAGGACATAGTGCTAAGTGAAATAAGTCAGACACAAAAAGAAAAGAATAAAGCATAATCTCAATTACATGTGCAATATAAAAAAATCTAATACACTGAAGTAGAAAGTAGGACATGGTTACCAGGGATGGGGGGAGATGTTGGTCAAAGGGTACAAAGTTGCAGTTATGTAGGATGAATAAGTCTAGAGAGCTAATGTACTACATGATTACTCTAGTTAATAACTTTGTACTGAATACTGGAAATTCATCAAGAAAGTAGATTTCAGGTGCTCTCATCACTAACAAAAAAAAATTGTAAAGATGTGAGGAGATGATATGTTAATTAGCTTGATTGTATTGATAGTAACCATTTCACTAGGTAAAATTTCACTAGGTAAAATTATTTACAAAACAGAAACAGACTCACAAACATAGAAAGCAAACTTATGGTTACCAAAGGGGAGAGGGAGGGAGGGATAAATTAGGAGTTTGGGATTAAAATATACACACTACTATATATAAAATAGATAAACAACAGGAACCCGCTACATAGCACAGGGACTATACTCAATATCTTGTAAAAAAAAAGAATATATATATATATATCTGAATCATTTTGCTGTACACCTGAAACTAACACAGCATTGTAAATCAACTATATTTCAAGAAAAAATTTTAAAAATAAATAAAAATTAAATGAGCCCTATAACACATTACAATTTACCATGTTAAATATATACACACAACAGTGCTAATATTTTAGAACATTGAAAACACATTGAAGGGAATATATTAAATATATTACAGAGGTAGCCTATGGGGGAATGGGCATGGAGATCATGAACGAATAGGTGAAATAAATAAGAAAGTTGCCTTGTATAGGTTGATGATGATGGTGTGCCATGAATACCTTGATTTTCTGCACTTAAAGTCCCAGGAAAAAGGACAGAAAAAGAAAGAAAGAAAGAAAACCATATGTGGAAGTTATTTCTTGTTCCTTAACAATAGCTATAGGCATTTGTTTTTTCCTAATGCAAGTTTTGGAAACAGTTTTAGAGTCCAAAGTTGACAAATGTGTAGTCAAATACTAATAGTATAGCTCTAGCCATGTTGTGGCTGATATTTTTAATATTACTTTTAAATAATATTTCAATTTAACTTCATTCATGATTTTAAAATATTATGTAATATGACCCTAACCCTAATTACAATGTCTAAGATATAGGGATAATTTATGTTTCTAATCTGCCAGAAGAAAAAGAAAGGGAGAAAGAGGAGAAGTATCCTAGACATGGATTAAAACAGAAACACTTTTTTTCCTTTCATTTCTTTTTTTTTATGTATTGGTTATATATTTCATAATAAACAACCAAAAAACACACTTAACACTCATTTTGTTCATTGGTCTGAAGCTCATATAAGGCAACTCTGTTTTAGATTACAGTTTCTGGGGTGCTCTGCTTCAGGCTGCAGGTTTGTGACTGGCTAGATTCCCTGAACTCCATGTGCCCACATGGAGGGGAAAGCAGCTTTAGGCAAAGGAATTTTTAAATTTATATAAAATGGACAGTTTCCTTGAACAACACAGTTACCAAGTTACTGAAACTGACACAAGAAGAAATTTTAAAATCTGAATAATACTAGACCTATTATAGAACTTGAATATATAGCTGAAAACAGTCTCACACAAAGATCTAGGTTCAAGTGGCTTTTGGGTGAAGTCTATCAATTGTTTAAAGAAGAAATAAAATCAAACTTACATCAATTCTTTAGAATAGGAAAAAAATGGGGTATTTCCCAACCCACTGTGATGCCAACATAAATTTGGTAAGAACATTACAGACCAATTTATCTCTTGGACAATGATGCAAAACTTCTAAAAAGTGTTAGCAAGTTGAATAATAGATAAAAAGGAAAATACATCACAACTAACCTGGGTTTATCTTAAGAAAATAATGTTGGTTTATCAATTGAAAAATTAATCAATCTTAAGTCATTGCATTAAGAGAACAAATGAGAAAAATCATATGTGCACTTCAATAGATGCAGATATAGCATTAGAAAAAATCTAGTAACCATTCATGATAATAAAAGAACTTTTCCTTAATCTAGTAAAGAGAATCTAAAAAACATCTACAGCACTCTTCATATACAATGGTGAAATATTACAAGATTTCCCTGAGACTGGGAATGAGACAAGGAGGCCTACTCTGACCAATTCCATCCAACATTGTACTAGAAAAACTAGCCAGCACAATAGGGCAAGAAATAAAAGGCATAATGGTTTGGAAATAAAAAATAACACTGTCATTATTCAGAGGTAACATGATCTTGCATGTAGAATTTCTAAAAGAACCGAAGACAACTTATTAATTCTAATAAGTGAACATAGAAGAAATCAATTGAGTTTTACATGCAATGTACTAAACCTTCACAGTTCATAAAGTTTAGAATCATAAATGTATGTATGGTTAATGTACAAAAATGTTGGAGTCAGATGCGAATGATCTCTGAGGTTAAGGTTTTCTTGCATGGAATTTTGTTTTTAACATCTTTATTGGAGTATAATTGCTTTACAATGGTGTGTTAGTTTATGCTTTAAAACAAAGTGAATCAGATATACATATATATATATCCCCATATCTCCTCTCTATTGCGTCTCCCTCCCACCCTGCATATCCCACCCCTCTAGGTGGTCACAAAGCACTGACGTAATCTCCCTGTGCTATGCAGCTCCTTCCCACTAGCTAGTTGTTTTACATTAGGTGGTGTATATACGTCCATGCCACTCTCTCACTTTCTCAAAGCTTACCCTTCCCCTTCCCCATGTCCTCAAGTCCATTCTCTACATTTGCATCTTTATTCCTGTCCTGCCCCTAGGTTCTTCAGAACCTTTTTTTTTTTTAGATTTCATATATAAGTGTTAGCATATGGTATTCGTTTTTCTCTTTCTGACTTCCTTCACTCTGTATGACAGACTCTAGGTCCACGGACCTCACTGCAAAAGACTGAATTCCGTTTCTTTTTATGGCTGAGTAATATTCCATTGTATATATGTACCACACCTTCTTTATCCATTCATCTGTAGTTGGAGACTCAGGTTGCTTCCATGTCCTGGCTACTGTAAATAGAGCTGCAATAAACATTGTGGTACATGACACTTTTTGAATTATGGTTTTCTCAGGGTATATGCCCAGTAGTGGGATTGCTGGGACATATGGTAATTCTATTTTTAGTTTTTTATGGAACCTCCATACTGCTCTCCATAGTGGCTGTATCAATTTACATTCGCACCAACAGTACAAGAGGGTTCCCTTTTTCCCACACCCTCTCCAGGATTCATTGTAGCTTTTCTGATGATGCCCGTTCTAACTGGTGTGAGGTGATAGCGCATTGTAGTTTTGATGCACCTTTCGCTAATGATTAGTGTTGTTGAGCACACTTTCATGCATTTGTTGGCAATCTGTATATTTTCTTTGGAGAAATGTCTATTTAGGTCATCTGCCCATTTTTGGATTGGGTTGTTTGGATTTTTGATATGGAGCTGCATGAGCTGCTTGTATATTTTGGAGAATAATCCATTGTCCGTTGCCTCATTTGCAAATATTTTCTCCCATTCTGAGGGTTGTCTTTTCGTCTTGTTTATGGTTTCCTTTGCTGTGCAAAAGCTTTTAAGTTTCATTAGGTCCCATTTGTTTTTGTTTTTATTTCCATTTCTCTAGGAGGTGGGTCAAAAAGGATCTTGCTGTGATTTATGTCATACAGTGTTCTGCCTAAGTTTTCCTCTAAGAGTTTGATAGTGTCTGGCCTTACATTTAGGTCTTTAATCCATTTTCAGTTTATTTTTGTGTATGGTGTTAGGGAGTGTTCTAATCTCATACTTTTACATATACCTGTCCAGTTTTCCCAGCACCACTTATTGAAGAAGCTGTCTTTTCTCAACTGTATAGTCTGGCCTCCTTTATCAAAGATAAGGTGACCATATGTGCGTGGGTTTATCTCTGGGCTTTCTATCCTGTTCCATTGATCTATATTTCTGTTTTTGTGCCAGTACCATGCTGTCTTGATTACTGTAGGTTTGTAGTATAGTCTGAAGTCTGGGAGCCTGATTCCTCCAGTTCCATTTTTCTTTCTCAAGATTGCTTTGGCTATTCAGGGTCTTTTGTATCTCCATACAAATTTTAAGATTTTTTGTTCTAGTTCTTTAAAAAAATGCCATTGGTAATTTGATAGGGATTGCATTGAATCTGTAAATTGCTTTGGGTAGTAGACTCATTTTCACAATATTGACTCTTCCAATCCAAGAACATAGCATATCTCTCCATCTGTTTGTATTATCCTTAATTTCTTTCATCAGTGTCTTATAGTTTTCTGCATACAGGTCTTTTGTCTCCTTAGGTAGGTTTATTCCTAGGTATTGTATTCTTTTTGTTGCAATGGTAAGTGGGATTGTTTCCTTAATTTCCCTTTCAGATTTTTCATCATTAGTGTATAGGAATGCAAGAGATTTCTGTGTGTTAATTTTGTATCCTGCTACTTTACCAAATGCATTGATTAGCTCTAGTAGTTTTCTGGTAGCATCTTTAGGATTCTCTATGTATAGTATCATGTAACTGCAAACAGTGACAGCCCTACTTCTTCTTTTCCGATATGGATTCCTTTTATTTCTTTTTCTTCTCTGTTTGCTGTGGCTAAAACTTCCAAAACTATGTTGAATAATAGTGGTGAGACTGGATAACCCTGTCTTGTTCCCAATCTCAGCAGAAATGGTTTCATTGTTTCACCGAGAACAATGTTGGCTGTGGGTTTGCCATATATGGCCTTTATTATGTCGAGGTAAGTTCCCTCTATGCCTACTTTCTGGAGAGTTTTAATCATAAATGGGTGTTGGATTTTGTCAATAGCTTTTTCTGCATCTATTGAGATGATCATATGTGTTTTCTCCTTCAATTTTTTAATATGGTGTATCACATTGATTTGCGTGTATTGAAGAAACCCTGCATTCCTGGGATAAACCCCACTTGATCATGGTGTGTGATCCTTTTAATGTGTTGTTGGATTCTGTTTGCTAGTATCTTGTTGAGGATTTTTGCATCTGTGTTCATCAGTGATATTGGCCTGTAGTTTTCTTTCCTTGTGACATCTTTGTCTGGTTTTGGTAACAGGGTGATGGTGGCCTCGTAGAATGAGTTTGGGGGTGTTCCTCCCTCTGCTACATTTTGGAAGAGTTTGAGAAGGATAGGTGTTAGCTCTTCTCTAAATGTTTGATAGAATTCGCCTGTGAAGCCATCTGGTCCTGGGCTTTTGTTTGTTGGAAGAATTTTAATCACAGTTTCAAATTCAGTGCTTGTGACTGGTCTGTTCATATGTTTTATTTCTTCCTGGTTCAGTCTCAGAAGGTTGTGCATTTCTAAGAATTTGTCCATTTCTTCCAGATTGTCCATTTTATTGGCATGTAGTTGCTTGTAGTAATCTCTCATGATCCTTTGTATTTCCGCAATATCAGTTGTTACTTCTCCTTTTTCATTTCTAGTTATTTTGATTAGAGTCTTCTCCATTTTTTTCTTGATAAGTGTGGCTAAAGGTTTATCAATTTTGCTATCTTCTCAAAGAACCAGATTTTAGTTTTATTGATCTTTGCTATTGTTTCCTTCATTTCTTTTTCATTGATTTCTGGTGTGAAATTTATGATTTCGTTCCTTCTGCTAACTTTGGGTTTTTTTTTTCTTCTTCTTTCTCTATTTGCTTTAGGTTGTTTATTTGAGATGTTTCTTGTTTCTTGAGGTAGGATTGTTTTGCTATAAACTTCCTGCTTAGAATTGCTTTTGGTGCATCCCATAGGCTTTGAGTCATCATGTTCTCATTGTCATTTGTTTCTAGGTATTTTTTAATTTCCTCTTTGATCTCTTTAGTGATTTTTTACTACTGTATTGTTTGTCCTCCATGTGTTTTTACTTTTTACAGATTTTTTCCTGTAATTGATATCTAGTCTCATAGCGTTGTGGTCGGAAAAGATACTTGATATGATTTCAATTTTCTTAAATTTATCGAGGCTTGATTTGTGACCCAAGATGTGATCTATCCTGGAGAATGTTCCATGTGCACTTGAGAAGAAAGTGTAATCTGCTGTTTTTGTTTGGAATGTCCTATAAATATCAACTAAATCTATCTCATCATTTAAAGCTTCTGTTTCCTTATTTATTTTCATTTTGGATGATCTGTCCGTTGGTGCACATGAGGTTAAAGTTCCCCACTATTACTGTATTACTGTCGATTTCCTCCTTTATAGCTGATAGCAGTTGCCTTATGTATTGAGGTGCTCTGATGTTGGGTGCATATATATTCTTGCATTGATCCCTTGATCATTGTGTAGTGTCCTCCCTTGCCTCTTGTAACATTCTTATTTTAAAGTCTATTTTGTCTGATATGAGAATTGCTACTCCAGCTTTCTTTTGATTTCCCTTTGTAAGCAATACCTTTTTCCATCCCCTCACTTTCAGTCTGGATGTGTCCCTAGGTCTGAAGTGGGTCTCTTGTAGACAGCATATATATGGGCCTGGTTTTTGTATCCATTCAGCCAGTCTGTGTCTTTTGGTTGGAGCGTTTAATCCATTTACATTTAAGGCAGTTATCGATATGTATGTTCCTATTATCATTTTGTTAATTGTTTTGGGTTTATTATTGTAGGTCTTTTCCTTCTCTTGTGTTTCCTGCCTAGAGGAAGTTCCTTTAGCACTTGTTGTAAAGATGGTTGGGTGGTGCTGAATTCTCTTAGCTTTTGCTTGTCTGTAAAGGTTTTAATTTCTCTCTCGAATTTGAATGAGATCCTTGCTGGGTAGAGTAATCTTGGTTTTCGGTTTTTCCCTTTCATCACTTTAAATATGTCCTGCCACTCCTTTCTGGCTTGCAGAGTTTCTGCTGAAAGATAGGCTGTTAACCTTATGGGGATTCCCTTGTATGTTATTTGTTGCTTTTCCCTTGCTGCTTTTCATATTTTTTCTTTGTATTTAATTTTGGGTAGTTTGATTAATATGTGTCTTGGTGTGTTTTTCCTTGGATTTATCCTGTATGAGATTCTCTGTGCTTCCCAGACTTGATTAACTATTTCCTTTCCCATATTAGGGAAGTTTTCAACTATAATCTCTTCAAATATTTTCTCAGTCCTTTTCTTTTTCTCTTCTCTTTCTGGGACCCCTATAATTCAAATATTGGTGCATTTAATGTTGTTCCAGAGGTCTCTGAGACTGTCCTCAATTCATTCTTTTTTCTTTATTCTGCTCTGTGGTAGTTATTTCCACTATTTCATCTTCCAGTTCACTTATTCATTCTTTTGCCTCAGGTATTGTGCTATTGATTCCTTATAGAGAATTTTTAATTTCATTTATTTTGTTGTTCATCATTGTTTGTTTGCTCTTTAGTTCTTTTGGGACCTTGTTAAACGTTTCTTGTATTTTCTCCATTCTATTTCCAAGATTTTGGATCATCTTTACTAGCATTCTGAATTCTTTTTCAGGTAGACTGCCTATTTCCTCTTAATTTGTTAGGTCTGGTGGGATTTTATCTTGCTCCTTCATCTGCTGTGTGTTTTTCTGTCTTCTCATTCTACTTAACTTACTGTGTTTGGGGTCTCCATTTCACAGGCTGCAGGTTCGTCATTCCTGTTGTTTTTGGAGTCTGCCCCCAGTGGCTATGGTTGGTTCAGGGGGTTGTGTACGTTTCCTCGTGGAGGGAACTGGTGTCTGGGTTTTGGTGGATGAGGCTGGATCTTGTTTTTTCTAGTGGGCTGGACTGCATCTGGTGGTGTGTTTTCGGGTGTCTGTGACCTTATTATGATTTTAGGCAGCCTCTCTGCTAATGGGTGGGTTGTGTTCGTGTCTTGCTGGTTGGTTGGCATAGGGTGTCCAGCACTGTAGCTTGCTGGTTGTTGAGTGGAGCTGGGTCTTAGCATTGAAATGGAGATCTCTGGGAGAGCTTTCACCATTTGATATTACGTGGAGCTGGGAGGTCTCTGGTGGACCAATGTCCTGAGGTCAGCTCTCCCACCTCAGAGGCACAGGCCTGACACCCAGCTAGAGCACCAAGACCCTGTCAGCCACACAGCTCAGAAGAAAAAGGAGAAAAAAAAGAAATAAATAAAATACAATAAAACAAAATAAAATAAATTTATTAATATAAAGAAATTTTAAAAATTAAAAAAAGTAAAATATAATAAAAAAAAGAAAAGAAAAGAAAAAAAGAAAGAAGAGAGCAACCAAACCAAAAAACAAATCTACGAATGATAACAAGTGCTAAAAACTATACAAAAAGAAAAAACAAATTGGATAGACAGACCCTAAGCAAAATGGTAAAAGCAAAGCTATACAAACAAAATCACACAAAGAAGCATAGACATACACACTCACAAAAACAGAAGAAGGAATAAAATATATATATGTATATATAAAAAAATGAAGAGAGCGACCAAATCAATAAACACATCTACCAATGATAATAAACTCTAAATACTAAACTAAGATAAACATAAAACCAGAAACAAATTAGATGCAGAAAGCAAACCCCAAGTCTACACTTGCTCCCAAAGTCCACCTCCTCAATTTTGGGATGATTCTTTGTCTATTCAGGTATTCCACAGATGCAGGGTACATCAAGTTGATGGTGGAGATTTAATCCGCTGCTCCTGAGGCTGCTGGGAGAGATTTCCCTTTCTCTTCTTTGTTCACACAGCCCCTGGGGTTCAGCTTTGGATTTGTCCCCGCCTCTGCATGTAGGTTGCCTGAGGCCATCTGTTCTTTGCTCAGACAGGATGGGCTTAAAGCAGCAGCTATTTAGGGGGCTCTGGCTCACTCAGGCCAGGGGGAGGGAGGGGTACAGAGTGCAGGGCGAGCCTGCGGCGGCATAGGCTGGCATGACGTTGCAACAGCCTGAGGCACGCCTTGTGATCTCCTGGGGAAGTTGTCCCTTGATAACGGGCTGCACAGGTTCTTGGGAGGGGAGGTGTGGATAGTGACCTGTGCTTGCACACAGGCTTCTTGGTGGCTGCAGCAGCAGCCTTAGCGTTTCATGCCCATCTCTGGTGTCAGTGCTGATAGCCATGGCTCGCGCCCGTTTCTGGAGCTCGTTTAGGTGGTGCTCTGAATCCTCTCTGCTTGCATATCCCGAAACAATGATCTCTTGCCTCTTAGGCAGGTCCAGACTTTTTCCGAGACTCCCTCCTGGCTAGCTGTGGCACACTAGCCCCCTTCCGGCTGTGTTCACGCAGCCCACCCCAGTCCTCTCCCCGGGATCTGACCTCTGAAGCTGGAGCCTCAGCTCCCAGCCCTCACTCGCCCCAGCGGGTGAGCAGACAAGCCTCTCAGGCTCTTGAGTGCTGGTTGGCACTGACCCTCTGTGCGGGAATCTCTTTGCTTTGCCCTCTGCACCCCTATTGCTGCACTCTCTCTCCTCCATGGCTCCAAAGCTTCCCCCCTGCCACTCCCTGTCTCTGCCAGTGGAGGGGCTTCCTAGTGTGTGGAAACCTTTCCTCCTTCACAGCTCCCTCCCAGAGGTGCAGGTCCTGTCCCTATTCTTTTGTCTCTGTTTTTTCTTTTTTCTTTTGCCCAACCCTGGTATGTAGGGAGTTTCTTGCCTTCTGGGAAGTCTGAGGTCTTCTGCCAGCGTTCAGTAGGTGTTCTGTATGAGTTGTTCCATGTGTAGATGTATTTCTGATGTACTTGTGGGCAGGAAGGTGATCTCCACGTCTTACTCCTCTGCCATCTTGAAGGTCTCTCTTTTCTTTATTTTCAAGTCAAATATGAAAATTAGGGCCAGGTTACTTAGTTTAGCAGTATCTTAAGCAAAGCTTTATATAAAGACAAGATGTTCTCTTCCTGCTCTTTTAACATATTTTGTGCATAGTAGCTAAGTATTTTAGCATCTGATTAATACAATAAAAACAAGACATTCCACTCCCCACCACAAAAAAGAACAGTAGATTCCCCTTTGCTTATGGAAACCTTCAACTGAAATGTTAGTTTCTCTGACCTTCAGTCTGTGATGAGGGTAATATATAAACAGATGTCTTGAAGGATCTGAGTAGTCATTAGCAGTAGGCGATCATCTCTTCTTGATGAAATTATGTAGGCTATGTGTTTCTGTGTGTATACATCTCTGTAGCTTAATCTAAAAATAATTTAATTTATAGTGTATTTTGTTAGAACTTATTTTTTTTTCCTTTCTAATGATATTGCCTTACAACAGAGATGGGCCATCAACACCTCTCAATTGTACTATATTCTGTGGAAATTACAAAGGAAATAGAGGTCATAACCCAACCCTTATGGAGGTGCGTAATCTAATGGGGAGATTAGAAAAACACAAATAAACACAGGTAATGGAAACACAATCAGCGACAGTTATCCAAACATGTCCAAGAGAAACACCTCATAATTATACTTAAACACCAGGTGTGTAATAGCTCTGCCCTTTGACTCCTGCTATTGAAGACAGGGCCCTAGATTAAGAATCAGAAAACATAGATTTTGTTTCCAACTCCAGTCAAGTGGCTTTAAGCAAATTACTATCTGAGCCTGAGTTTGTTCAAAATACAGTTTGGACATTAGCTCCTTCTCTGCTGACTTCAAAAAAATATTATGAGGATTAAGTGATAAAATATGTGTGAACGTGTTTCGTAAACTGGAAAGCTATATGCATATCTGAAGAAATATCTTCCTTGATATTCTTATTTGCTCATGCAGGTCACTTCCCCTAGACAGCCCATACCTCCCACTTTGCCAGCGTAAGTACCAACTCACCTCATGTTCCATCTGCTCAGTGAAACCTACATATGGTCTTTCCATCCTCTGAGCTCCTATAACCACTTACTAGTAGTTTCCTTTCCTGAAACTGCCTGGCATTATTAGTTTGCTTTTTGTATGCATTGTCTTTTCTGCTTTGCCAGATTATAAGCAGCTTGAGATCATGGATTTGCCTGATATATCTTAGTTTTTCCACAGTGCTTAGTATGGTTACTCTACATGGAGTGCTTCAATACATATTTTTTGATTGATTATAAGATAAGATGGTTCATTCATTCATTTGGCAAATATATTAAGTACTTACTCTGTACCAGGTACTCTACTGTTCTAGGGACTGGGGAATATAGCCCCTACCCTCATGGAACTTACATCTAAATGGGGAAGTCAGTATATATAAATAATGGTATATGTATATTTTTTCAGGTGGTTTTAGTACTTGAAGAAAATACTTAGTATTTGAGGAAAAATGAGACAAGGGAAGGGAATTTAGTATGATTGTTGATCACAGGGGGTGGGATGCTTTATTAGATAGGATGATCAGAAATATCTTCCCTGAGAAGGAATCTTTTGAGCAGAGACCTAAATGAAGGAGCAAGTAATGCAAAGACCTGAAAGGAATGTGATTCAAGAAGAAATGTTATACCCCATCAGGTTTTCCTTACTGACTGTGAATCAAGTTCACATGGAGTGATTGTTTTTGTGAATATACAATTTTATTTTTGTAGGATCTATATATTCACTCATTTTTTTATTCAATAAATATTCATGAGCCACTATTATGTATCAGTCACTGGTCTATAATGGAGTACAAAAACAGATGCCATTCCTTCCCTTATGGAGCTTTTGTGATGCTAATTTTCCACCTCTTTAGTTCTAAACATGCGATTGCAATGGTGTCTCACGACCTGGTCTAGCCTAGAAGTGCTCACTAAAGGGAGTGTAAACTGGTGCCACCATTATAGAGAAAAATCTGGCAAATGTAATATTTTATGTAATATTTTATATATTCTTAGACATACGTAATATTATACATATTCTATTTACCAGCAATCATTCTCCTGAATAACATCTCAAAGAAATCTCCACACAGATCCATATGGGGACATCATTGCAATGTTATTTGTGATGGTAGTGAGCAGGAAGCAACCCAAGTGTCCATTAATCCAACAGTGGATAGATAGTCTATGGTAGATTCACAATCATCGTGGAATATTATGCAGTATTTAAAACCAGATTAGATGAAATACAGTTTATCTTACTCTTGAAAAATAGTCCTAGCATAAGTATTCAAAGGCTGACATGATAAATCCATGGTTCTTCAGAACACAGGATTGTTCTATCATTTTGCTCTCCCACCCTGAAAATGTAGCTTCTATCTTGTGGCCAAAGATGCCTACCCCACTCATACCACTAGTCCAAATTACAGTCAGTGTTAAGACGATGAGATACAGACAACATTTTTATTTCCTTTTAAAGGAGCTGCACATCACTTTCACTTACATCTCATTGGCCAGAACCAGGCTTCATGGCAACACTGAGCTACAAAGGAAGCTAAGAAACATACTCTTGAGCATAGCATTCAATGTCCAGCTAAGCTTTTATTATTATAGAGAAAGTGGAGAATTGTTATTGAGTGAACAATTCTTACTAAGCACCTAGCATGAAACATTTTGCTTTTTTTTTCATATTTTAATTTGGACTAGCCACATTTCAAGTGCCCTATGCTCATATGTGTCTAGTCCTTATCATAAAGGACAGCACACTACTATGTAGCACTTATCCATTTACTCTAAGGATCTTAATCCACTCCCCACAGCTATAACTTCTCTGGTGGTTTCAGTTGCCTACTAAGCTCTCCAAACTATTCCTTTTTATGGTCAGTTATTGGGCATTCATTTAGCCACAATAGTTATGTTAGCACTTTCCTGCACTAAAAGCAAACTTCTAACCAAGAAACATCTCCTTTTGTCTTCTGCAAAATGAAACCCAAAGCCAAAAACAAAACAAATAGAAAACCACACCACCACCCCAAAAGAAAACAAAACAAGGAAAAAACCTTACTGAGCATTTATCATTTTACACATAAATTGTGACTTATAATTTGATTTTTTTAGGCAATAACTCATAAACAGCTTTTATAGATTTATTACTTCACATATGTTCATTTATCCAAGAAAATATGTTTTGCAAAAAATACTAAGGGCATGGAGTTTGTGCAATTTACACTTTTACGGTTGTTATTGTTTTTGATCAATTAATCATAGGGAGAGGATCTGACAATACGGAGAGTATGTGGAATAGTGATGTGCTGAGGAGTCAAGAAACTTGCAAGCCAACTGAGACTTGTTTGATAAAATCAATCATTTTGAAGAACATTATTTTTTAATTATTTCAAGTTCCTTGACAGGATAAAGTTAAAACCTATGGAAAACATGGGGATCATTCATGCTGTGATTCTTGCTGAAAATGTCAAATTCCCCTATAAAGAATTATGAGATAGAGTGAAATTGACACAAATAAAAGCAGCCACACATTTCCAAGAGTTTTTACAAGAGTGGAAGAATGCTATGTTTACTTCAAGGAAAGATGCCTTAACAATTCTAGCAGTATTTTCACCCTCAAGTGTTGCATATTTCTGCTGATGCTATAGACTCATAATCAGTGCTCACAGTGGGCTGTAGTGAGCTATCCACGAATTTTTATTTTTCTAGTTTCCTTCATAACTACTTTTAATATAACTGATTTGGAGGAAATATATAGTGTGTGACCAAGAAACAAAGGATATTTTTACATAGTTAACAGGCCTATTTGTTTATGGAATCCCTGTAAAAAACCTTGTCTTCATTACCACCTTGTTCTACTACTACTTGATCATACAAATTCAACACTATATAGGAACAGGGTTTTACTGCTAAAGTTAATAATAAGACTGTCCTTCATTATATATTGTTCATCCTATACAGCTATGACCCTGAAGTTTAGTACTTCTGCTGTTTATGTCCCATGCAAAGTATGTCATAAATCATGGAGGATGATAGGACAAAATTTGAGTGATATTTTCCATTAAACTATAATTATTAAATGCCATAGTAGATCACTTAAATTTTCTTAGTAGAATCTATATTTAATCAAGGAAATATTACATTTTGATATTTCATTATTAGATTTAAGTATGATTTAAATGTTTGCTAAACTAAATATTTTAACTAATAAAAAACGTAAATTTCAATTTTAGCAAAATCATCATCAATCATGGAATAAAATCATTACTTGATTTATAGTATATTTTAATTGTCTTTGCATTGAAATTAAGAACTTATGGATTTCTTTGAAAACTGATATTTATTTTTCATAAATGGCAAATTACAACAACCACATGCTCTTTAGGACTATTAATAAGACGTTTATGAAGCATTCATTGAGTCACTGTCTTATACAGACACATCACATCAGACGGTCCATGTTCACAGAACTCTCATAATCTGTCTATGAAAATGCATGTGCAATTAAGAGGATCTCTAAGTTATGAACAAACAGTACAAAGTACACATAGGTCCCAGGAAATACAAAGCAAAGGAAATCCTTGTGTACTGACTTTCACCAGAGAAAGTTTTCTGGAAAAAAGTTTTCGAGAAAATAATGGGCATGAATCTACAGATTCAATGTAATCCCTATCAAACTATCACTGGCATTTTTCACAGAACTAGAACAAAAAATTTGACAATTTGTATGGAAACACAAAAGACACCGAATAGCCAAAGCAATCTTGAGAAAGAAAAACGGAGCTGGAGAAATCAGGCTCCCTGACTTCAGAATATACTACAAAGCTACAGTAAACAAGGCAGTATGGTACTGGCACAAAAACAGAAATATAGATCAATGGAAGAGGATAAAAAGCCCAGAGATAAACCCATGCACATATGGTCACCTTATCTTTGATAAAGGAGGCAAGACTATACAATGGAGAAAAGACAGCCTCTTCAATAAGTGGTGCTGGGAAAACTGGACAGCTACATGTAGAAGAATGGAATTAAAACACTGCCTAACACCATACACACAAAAAAAATGAAATGGATTAAAGACCTAAATATAAGGCCATACACTATCAAACTCTTAGAGGAAAACATAGGCAGAACCCTCTATGACATAAATCAAAGCAAGATCCTTTTTGACCCACCTCCTAGAGAAATGGAAATAAAAACAAAAATAAACAAATGGGACCTAGTGAAACTTAAAGGCTTTTGCACAGCAAAGGAAACCATAAACAAGACAAAAAGACAACCCTCAGAATGGGAGAAAATATGTGCAAATGAAGCAACTGACAAAGGATTAATCTCCAAGATTTACAAGCAGCACATGCAGCTCCATATCAAAAAAACAAACAACCCAATCCAAAAATGGGCAAAAGACTTAAATAGACATTTCTCCCAAGAAGATATACAGATTGCCAACAAACACATGAAAGAATGCTCAACATCATTAATCATTAGAAAAATGCAAATCAAAACTACAATGCGATATCATCACACACCGGTCAGAATGGCCATCGTCAAGATATCTAGAAACAATAAATGCTGGAGAGGGTGTGGAGAAAAGGGAACCCTCTTGCACTGTTGGTGGTAATGTAAATTGATACAGCCACTATGGAGAACAGTATGGAGTTTCCTTAAAAAACTAAAAATAGGGCTTCCGTGGTGGCGCAGTGGTTGAGAGTCCGCCTGCCGATGCAAGGGACACGGGTTCGTGCCCCGGTCCGGGAAGATCCCACATGCCGCGGAGTGGCTGGGCCCGTGAGTCATGGCCACTGAGCCTGCACATCCAGAGCCTGTCCTCTGCAATGAGAGAGGCCATAACAGTGAGAGGCCCACGTACCGCAAAAAAAAAGAAACAAAACTAAAAATAGAACTACCGTACGACCCAGCAATCCCACTACTGGGCATATACCCTGAGAAAATCATAATTCAAAAAGAGTCATGTACCAAAATGTTCATTGCAGCTCTATTTACAGTAGCCCGGAGATGGAAACAACCTAAGTGTCCATCAACAGATGAATGGATAAAGAAGGTGTGGTACATATATACAATGGAATATTACTCAGCCATCAAAAGAAATGAAATTGAGTTATTTGTAGTAAGGTGGACGGACCTAGAGTCTGTCATACAGAGTGAAGGAAGTCAGAAAGAGAAAAACAAATACCATATGCTAACACATATATATGGAATCTAAAAAAAAAAAAAAAAAGTGGTTCTGAAGAACCTAGTGGCAGGCTGGGAATAAAGATGAAGACCTACTAAAGAATGGACTTGGGCTTCCCTGGTGGCGCAGTGGTTGAGAGTCCGCCTGCTGATGCAGGGGACACAGGTTCGTGCCCCGGTCCAGGAGGATCCCACATGCCGTGGAGTGGCTGGGCCCGTGAGCCATGGCCGCTGAGCCTGAGCGTCCGGAGCCTGTGCTCCACAATGGGAGAGGACACAACAGTGAGAGGCCCGCGTACTGCCAAAAAAAAAAAAAAAGAATGGACTTGAGGACATGGGGAGGGGGAAGGGTAAGCTGGGAGAAAGTGAGAGTGTGGCATGGACATATATACACTACCAAACGTAAAATAGATAGCTAGTGGGAAGCAGCTACATAGCACAGGGAGATCAGCTCAGTGTTTTGTGACCACCTAGAGGGGTGGGATAGGGACGGTGGGAGGGAGGGAGACACAAGAGGGAAGAGATATGGGAACATATGTATATGTATAGCTGATTCACTTTGTTATAAAGCAGAAACTAACACACCATTGTAAAGCAATTATACTCCAATAAAGATGTTAAAAAAAAAAAAAGAAAAGAATGGGCATGGATTGGCTAATATGAAAGATGCTACAATTTGGGCCTGGAGCTATATAAAGGTCAAGTGGAAGTTATATATGTCTATGCTCATCATATGAATGAATTTGTATTTTGGGCATTTTCTTTTTTCTCTCTATATAGACACTTGCCAGACTAAATATGCATACTAAAAAATCCTTTGGTTTAGACAGTGTAATAGGTGAGATTATTTAATTTATCCACCTATCTATCCATACCATTATATAATTTTTTCAATCTGAAACTAATATAGCATTCTTTCTGAAAATTATTATTACTTCCAAATTTCTGCAATACGTTTATGATGATGGTTTTATCACTTTTGTTCAGTTTTGAGAAGAAAATGAGAATTTGTCCAGCTTTTATTGTAACAATTGGAATGTGAAATACATTTTCAGGCTTTTGAATAATGGTTTTGGTTACACTGTAGATTTTGATTTTCAATCAAAACTATGTATTTGCTGACATCATTGAGTGTTTTCAGTGCTGTCCATTGACTCCCAAGAAATAATGTTCACAATTGTACAAGGGTTTCATTGAAAGTAATATGATAATTAAAAGTATGTTAAAAATATTACCATTGTTATATGCAGTATTTCTTCACCTAAATTATATTGGAGCACTATCACAGCATGCCTCCCCATTTTTATACTACAGTTATGTCAAAGGCCATCTCTAAAGTGGTCATAATTTATCTTTATTAATTCTTCTGTTACGCAGTTGTACAATTATTATGAATACAAATGTAATTATTCATACCTGGAAAAATAAATACAGCAGTTTCTTTATCAACCTAACTGGAGCACTGAAATTCTCTACTGTGATGTGAACAAACATAAATGACTATTTGAAAGAAGAAATTTTAGAAAAAGTAAATAAAAACATTAGAATGATGTAATTTAAATTTTGGGCCTAATAATTATATTTAGGTGATAGAATATCACTTTGATTTACTAACATGTATGTGCCTTAGAATGTGATTAAAAATTTCCTTGTGTGATTTTATTTTATATAATTTTGCAGGTGTCTCATTTATGATAGTGAAACATTAGTAAAGTTGATAGGCACCATACTTAGATATGTTTTCCAATTATAAGGGAAACATTAGCTATATTTATAACTTGTTATTGGAACGATCTAGAAAGAACATGTATGAATCTATTTTCATGACATTCTGGCAGAGTTAAAGGTCCCCGAAATAGCGGAATCATCTTATTAGACATGTGCAATCTTGAAACTATATGCATTTTAATGATGGAGATAAAAGTAGTATTATGCTGCTGCTTGATGTATAGGTAATCAGATTTTTAATGGATGGCTGCTCTACTTTCATCTTTTATGATTGCAGAAACATATATGATTATAGGAACTTCAACCCTCACCTTTATAAAAATGGAAAATAAAATGACTGTCATTACCAACCATTTATTCAACACATATTTGCTGAGTACCTACTCTTCATAAGAAACCCTGTGATAAAGAAATGATGAAAACATGACCTTTGCCCACAAAGAGGTCATGGTCTGGGAGTATAGAAAGTTATGTACACTAATAATTGCACTGTAATATTATATGTATAATAATAGAGTATGTATAAAGACCTGGCAATATAGTATATACTGCTAATGTTGTTTTGATTTAAATGTATGAATGATACATTCTAAAAACTAATTTTCAAAGTATCAGATGGTCAAATAGAATGAGATTATTTTATTCACATTGCAGCATTTCCTGGGAATGTTTTAAATGAACTGAGTGCCTACTATGTGCAAGAAAAATTAGACAATTAATTTACTTTTATCTAAAAAATGTGACCTTGGTCGAGGAAGCAAAAAAATTAAAAGCCAGACAATCTTATAATTTTCCTGCATTTTTTTTATCCTTCTATAGTTATCAAATCTGTGTTTTCTTTCTTTGCTTCACTTCTCTATCTTGTGTACTTTTCTTCCTAATGTTGAGAAGGTTTTTAAAACACTGTTGATTTAAGTAACTTAACAATTGCAAACTGAGTGAAGAGTACATTGTATATAACCTTGCGTAGGTCCTATTTATAAATAATAATCACAGGAATAATAGCACTATTTATAATAAGATCTCTGAGTAATTTCTGAACAAGTCACCTCCTGTGGCAACTGATTATGACATTAAAAAGATGAATATGAAACTGTTTCCTAAGAATCATTCAAGGAATCAGTAAGGCAGGCACGGCTGTCTCTACAAATACATCAAGTATGACTGGTTTGCACTAAATATTTATGTTCTTAGCTACTATCCTCCACTGAGTGAAATTCCCACCGAGAGCCATTAATCGATTAGGCAACATAAGAAGGTTTCAGCTAAAGAACTGCTGCTTGTGAGGATGCTTTAAAGCTCTTGGCATGGATTATTTTTTTATCAGATCAGGTAGTTGACATCTGGAATGGGTAAGTTCCGAGGAAAGAAGCAAAAACGGAGCAGTACAAAGATAGAAAAGAAGCCGTTTGGGGCACCCATCGGTGCATCATAGTGGAGAATCTGTTTCTTTTGCAAAAACCCCTGATTTCCTGATTTGAACACTATTGTGAGAGACTAATGTCCTTCAATCATCCAGGATGACCATATAGTCCCATCAAGACATTTTCCTAAATAAAAGAACACATCACTTGAAATAAAATATGCCACTCTGAAAGACAAAAGTGGATGCAATGTTTCCTTCACATCAGGAAACCTAACCAGCAACTTAAACAAATGTCAAGTGTCAGTCTGAGGGAAGTTTTTTCTGCATGGAGAATGGCTGCGTCACATTCATATAAACCAGTGTCCATAAATACTTAGCAAATGTGCTACTGTTACTCCATCCCATTTCTAAAGCTAATACCTATCATTAATCAGGGCATCCATTTCCTCAGAGTCGAGATGAAGCCTTAGAATCCTTTTTAGTTCAACACTTCAAGCAGCAATTACCAGATGCTTAGAGGTGGTCCTTAACAGGAAACTTATTTTTCTCCACGAGAGTAAGATAACCTCAAGAGAAAATAAATGCATTGTCAATGCAAAATTTATTCACACTATGTAAAGATGTGGAAAGCCAATGTAACTGTATTTCTCTGGAAATTACCAAGTTGATCTTTCTCAAGGGTCCAATCCACTGGATACCAGGGTCAGAGAGGGATGGAGAGACAAGAACTACTACATCATTTTCCAAGCTGATAAATTAAGGCTGAGACTGATTCAGTAATTCAAGAATTTCCTTTATATGACTCAATTTGTGCTTGATGGACTCAGATACATTCTTAGTCTTAGAGTTCTCCACCCTTCTCCTGCAAGATTGAATCTAATTATTTTAAGAAGGGGTATGCTCATGCAATCTCATTGTGGTAAAAAACTTATCTCAGGATTCTTGCCAGTCACTGCTGAAGAGTGACTGTACTAGTCTGTACCTTGGACTGCTATCTGCCAAGATGAGATGACTCTCATTTGGCCGTTTGCGTTGATGTGCTGAAACCTAACTCCAGAGCTCATGGTTCAGTCATTTATCCAAAGACTCTATGTCCTCACCCAAAACAGCCTCCTTTTCCTGGCTGCAGGCCTTGGGTTGCCCACCTGCGCTCTCAGCATTTCCAAGGCACCTCACTGGGATATAGAGGAACTTGAGTCCTTTGTACATGTGTAACTTGGGGAACCAGGAACACTGCCTCAGTCTCACCTATATATTGGCACCCCTCAACAATGCTGCACTATTTATCTCTTACCATGTGCAAATGGCTTTGTGTTGCTTTTAGAGACTTGCAGCCTATCCCTTATCTTAGTCTGCTTGGGGTACCATAACAAAATATCACAAACTGGGTGGCTTAAACAACAGAAATTTATTCTCTCACAGTCCTGGAGGCTGGGAAATCTGAGCTCAAGGTGCTAGCAGATTTGGTTTCTGGTGAAAGATCTCTTCCTCCCTCATACATGGCCACCTTACTGCTGTGTCCTCAGATGGCCTTTCTTCTTTGTACACACGCAGAGAGAAGGAGAGAGAAAGAGAGAGGGAGAAAGTGAGAGAGATGAGAGAGGGGGAGAAAGAGAGAGACAGAGAGAGAATCTTACTCTTCTTATAAGGCCACAAGTCCTAGCTGATTAGGGCCTCACCCTTATGACCTCATTTAACCTTAATTACCTCCTAAAGACCCTATCTCCAAATACAGTAACACTGAGGGTTAAGCTTCAACATAAGAATTTGGGGGTGGGGACACAATTCAGTCCATAGCACCCACTATAATTGAGAAAATGGGGTCTAGACCTGATACCTTCAATTTCCTGCATACATACTTAGATATCTCTAAAGACCCTCCCCAAACATACACACAAATACATAAGTTGAAGGTCAGAATCAAAGAGACAAGGAAGTCAGGGACGTGCAGAAGTAAACTGACATCTGACTTTATCCAAATGACTCTAACCTATTCTCTCCAGAATCCCCTATGATGTGAGAACAGGTATCCATTTTCTGTTTATGAAATACTTCTCTCTAGTATGACTGGATCAAAGGAAACAAGCTTTAGTTTTTCTCCCTACTTAATATCATATATTGCTTCTTTTAACCCAACCTCATGACTACAGCTTGATGGCAAGGTGTGAAAGAGAGATTGGCCTTCCAATAAATAAACCTAACTTAGGAGGTATTTCAAAAATATTTTACCTTACCAGAAGTGTATCATTCTTCCTTAATTATACTTCTCCAGAGAAAAAAACCAGAATTTATTATTGTTGTTGTTCTTGTATATAAAAACTTAACACAGTGAAGAGGATTGTAATTGCTTCTTAGATAATCTAGTAGATTGAAACCAAACAAAATTTATGGAGACGCGTGAGCTACCATGACAAAATTTTATGTTATGTCAATATTTCACAAGAAACATTATTTACCATAAAGCAACAAAAAATAAATAATATTAGGTCTCATATAGAAAGCATGAAAATAATATTTCTCACATACAGTTTTAAAAAATAAATCTATGTGCTATACAGGTACCCCCTGCTTTTCAAAAGTTTGCTTTATGGCACTTTGCTTTTACAAAAGATCTACATTAGTACCAGTTTTCTCTAACTGAAGGAAAGCCAAAAAGGATTTTCTCCTTCATGATAAAAGACAAAAATATCATTCAGCATTTGTTTTGCAGTGAGCTGTTACAGAGGCAGTGGGCACCCCCAGCAGAGCGAGTGGCACCTCTAAGCTCCTTCCCGAGGAACTACACTCAGCATCTCAGCATCAAGTTGCCATAGCTTTGAACCATGTCCGTATCTGTACTTTATCTCAATTTATTCTGTGCATTTGTCAGCAAGATGCGTCCTAAGGTAATTGCTTCTTTGTCTTACACCATTTTGGCTTACGAAAGGTTCTATAAGAACGCTTTACTTTCAGAGAGTGCAGGAATGCTGTATATTATATAAACGCTTGTGCCTAGAAAGTACTTCCAACCTGTAAATGAGCCTTAATAATTATAGGTAACATTTTTTTGAGTGTTTACTTTGGGCGAAGCTCAAAGATAAGGGAGTACTATGCATTATATCATTAATACTCAAAGTAAGGAAGGAACTATTATGCTCATCTAATAGGTAAGGAAAGAGGTTTAGAAAGTTCCCAAGACCACACAATTATTCAGTGGAAGATCCAAGTTTTAACTTATGCTTATCAGACTCAGAACTAGTCTTTTTTTCCCAGTTTTAGTGATATGTGATTGACCTATAACACTGTATTGGTTTCAAGTGTATAACATAATGATTTGATATATATATATTTATCACAATAAGCTTAGTTAACATCCGTCACCTCACAGTTAAATTTTTTTTCTTGTGTTGAGAACTTTTACGATTCATTCTTTTAGGAACTTTCAAATATACAATACCATATTGTTAACTATGTCACCATGCTGTACATTACATCCCCAGAACTTATTTATCTTATAATTGCAAGTTTGTACCTTTTAATCACCTTCAGCCTCCCCACCACCACTCCTTGCCTCTGGCAACTACCAATTTGTTCTCTGTTTCTATGAGTTTGTTTTTTTTAGATTCCACATATAAGTGAGATCATGTGGTATTTGTCTTTTTCTGTGTGACTTATTTCTCGTAGCATAATGCCTTCAAGGTCCATCCATGGTGTCACAAATGGCAGGATTTCCTTCTTTTTTATGGCTGAATAATAATAACATATATATATATATATATATATATATATATATCACATTTTATTTATCAATTCATTCATTGATGGACACATGTTGTTTCCAAGTCTTGGCATGAACATGAGGATGCAGAAATCTTTTTGAGAGAGTGATTTATCATCTTAGGATAAATACCCAGAAGTGGGATGGCTGGATCATAGTTCTAGTTTTAGTTTTTTGAGGAAACTTCCTACTATTTTCCATAGTGGCTGCATCAACTTATCTTGTCACCAACAGTGCACAAGCATTCCCCTTTCTCCATATCCTCATCAACACTTGTTATTTCTTGTCTTTTTTATGATAGCTATTCTAACAGACTTGAGGTGATATCTCACTGTAGTTTTGGTTTGCATTTCCCTGATGATTAGTGATGTCAAGCACATTTTCACGTACCTATTAGCATTTGCATGTCTTCTTTGGAAAAATGTCTATTAAGTTCCTCTGCCCATTTTTAATTGCATTGTTTGTTTTTAAATTTTTTTGATATTGAGTTATATGAGTTATTTATATATTTTGGATATTAACCCCTTATAAGATAGATGGTTAGCAAATATTTTCTCCCATTCTGTAGGTTGCCTTTTCATTTTGTTGATGGTTTCCTTTTCTGTGAAGAAGCTTTATAGCAAAAATTTTGAACTATAGTCAAAATAAGATATTCCAGTAAAGTGTACCATATTTGAAATTTTATATTTACAGTTTCATATTTTGGGCTTAAACTGAGCAGGGGTTTTTCCTCCTGACAAATATAAATATCCATGAAAAACATAGTAAGTTGAACCTTGCCATTCATTTATATGTTAGTGTAATTGGATTAATTAGTTTCTTTTTTGAGATTAGCTTT
This sequence comes from Stenella coeruleoalba, assembly GCF_951394435.1. Classification (NCBI taxonomy): domain Eukaryota; kingdom Metazoa; phylum Chordata; class Mammalia; order Artiodactyla; family Delphinidae; genus Stenella; species Stenella coeruleoalba. Next base: position 102,109,255 of record NC_137152.1, on the reverse strand, counting down.
CCTGAGTCAAGTAAAGAAGAAAGAGAGCATGAGGTCATTGAATTACAGGAAGAATTTGATCATGAGCTGTTACCATGAAGTGGTAAGAAGTCCACAGATAATTTTTTTAAATGTGGATGAGGCTTGGAAGACAAGGGCCAGCACTAACCTCAATAAACCAAAAGATTAGATGTTTAACTGTTGTACCATCTTCTTAGCACTATAAAATAAAGCTGTGGTATCTGCTTTATTTTGCTGGTTTATTTTTTGGGGGTGGGGGAGGCATACAGTAGCACTATGAAATTACATCTCTTTAATTCTTTGTCCCAATATTTTACATTCTTTCCTTATCCTCCTGCCTCCCTACTTGTCCTCCATCATATTATCGGGTTTAGTGGGGATAATAAATTACCTCCCTGTGAATCATCAAGTTTACTGCTTAGGTCTTGATCCCTGTCGTGCTTCCACTGATCGTGGCATTGCCTCCTGTGTCCCAGGCAAGCCTGTAAAGCTCGTCTGACAAGTGTCTCAGCAAAGGTTGTTTTAATTTAGAACAAGTTTAATTAAGACTCTCAGTAGAGGAGCCCCACAGGCTTGCCTAGAAACTTACTAATGTGCAATGCAATTATTGGGATATCGTGGGAATCAGAAGCAAGCAAATGGACAAATTTGTCTGTCAGGAATTATAACATACCATATAACTATTGACTACCCGATAAGACTGATTAAGAATGTTTCTAAGGAAGAGTTATGATTTAACCTAAAGACTTGAAAACTAGAGAGAGGAAGTGGGGAATGATTTATAAAAAGACATGCTTAGGGAAATGAACTCCAACATTTTTTGGAAAAAGTAGTAAAATTATATGAAATAATTGTTCACTATGTTGATACTGGGCCTTGATACTATAGGGAATATATTTATATGGGGAGAAGCAGCCCATCAGAATATATCCCTGATTTTCATAGGGAAGAATTACGTACTCTACCAAAGACATGCAGAGGAGAAAACTCTACTCTGATCATTAATACATGTGGTGGGAGGAGAAACAACCTTCTCTCCAATCCTCATATGAAGAATTTCCTTATACAAATTTGACAACTTAGTCTCAGTTCTAGAGAATGAAGAAACAGACTAACTAGATTCGAAGAATATTATTTTCTCCCCATTTGACTAGGGTTGGCTTAAGTGTTTGCTTCTTAATGTATTGTAGTTTATTTTTGCACCTGGAAAAATGGGGCATATGAAACTACTCATTCACTCCCCAAATAAAATATTAAAAGACATTAACTAGATTATCTAAACCAATGTGCATCTATTTATTTTCCAAGCCAGTGCCCCATGAATCTGTTTTTCCTTATCTTCCTCCCTTTCTGTCAGCATTCTCCTTCTCCCCACACATTTGCTTCCTTGAAGCAAAGCATTTGTGTAAGCTGTTTTCAGTATTTTTACAAAATCAGAAGTAGCATTTCCAGTCCACCTTTTGTAGTTGTTTGACCTTGCTGCTTTTCTGAACATAAAAGTCTTAGTCTCTGTAGAACTGCTGGCGGTATGAGAAGCTATCAGTCAATTTTACAGACACTACAAACACTTCAATTCACTACAAAGTTAAGAGTACCATAGTAAATCTCACATTATGGGTCCTATTTTCAAATAATTGACTTAGGAGCAAGCATTATTTAGGCTCATCTCTTGCAAGCGGTTGGAATCATGGGTGAAAAGAACCCAGAATATCAATCTGGGACATTAGTGACATCATAACAAGTGTCATAGCCTGAATTTTCAAGATACAGTTTAGGAAGTACAAACTATTGTCATTCAATACAGGGTGTGTGTTTTAGGGGAGACATGGGCATAGTAGCGGAAGGATTATTCTTCCTATCAGTGATGTTCACCCCCACTGTTCATATAAGAAAAAATATTTTAAATTTTAAATACCCAACCCAAATCTCAGAGTTTTGTTTAAGAATATGGATTATTTTTCACTTTTTCAAAACACTTTAGAAAATATTGAGTCACTAGGTTATTTTTAAAAGTAAATGACAACTAGTGTGAATGGTTTTCTATTAAGTCCTTGCATAAATAACCATCATTAGTCTATCCCTCCAATGTCTAAGGGTACCTTTGTTAACTGCCTCTCTTAACTTAAAAAGCAAATTACATGTGATAACATTTCTTTTCTTATATGTGGGTATAAATTCAGTATAAAAGAAAGAACTCATATACTTCTATGACGTAGAACATATGAAATAGGCTTATTACTACTTATCCACAGAGACTCGCAAATGCAGCATGCATGTGGACACACACACACACACACACACACACACACACAAACTCCAAGATTCAAATATCTGTTTGTGCATTTCCCAAGAAAAATATTTCATGCTCGCTTCTCCCTGCAGCTTTCAGACTACTATATTACATTGCTTCTCTCTGACATTTCTCTCCATTGTTTGAATGTTTTATTCCCTCTACTTGAAGTATCTTTCATATCACTTTAAACTTCTTTTTCAACCTAGCAAGTATATTTATTTTTTTAATGCACAGTTCATATAATTTGTCCTCCGAAGAACCTTCTCAACTCCCATCCACAGTAACAGAATTAACCCACTGTACACCAAAACCGTTTTTATTGGAGAAAGGGGAAGAGGGGGTGCATCGTTCTATTTTACCACTTATCACATTGTTTTGTTATTATTTATTTTTGTATCTGTCACTTCAACTAGAATGTTAGCATTATAAGTGTAGAGGCGATTTTATTCATATTATATTCTCACTACCTATTAAATACCCTCGCACAGAGTAGGTGCCTAATAAAAGTACAGTGAATTAATGAATGGGAAACCAAATGCTACTTTGCTCCAATGAGTAAAATTAATAATCCCTTAAGCAAATCATGGCTTAGGAGGAAAACTCTATTGAATAAAAAAAGCCACATCTATTTCAGAGGCATATATAAGTAACGTTGGCATTTCCTTTACTTCAACTGTTATTTGTGACCTTGTGATTATTAATGCAGCATATAGTACAACAAACAGAAAAACTTCTCTTGGTACCTATGCTTAGAAATATCTGGTACATGAATAGTTAGTGATTTTGAATAATTGAGATCTAGCAATGATATTGTGAATTTATTTTTGTCAAGTGCAGCTTTCTTTCAACAGGTATTATTTACATGCATACTGTGTATCAGTCAGCACTACTTAGGCACCTTTACTATATGTTGAAGTAAACTGGATAATTTTCCAATTAAGTCTAATTTGAAATTAGGTTATGACCTGTACAGTATACACTGAAGACACGTAGAATATACCTTGAACTGGAACACTGAAAGAAACTGAAAATAGGAGTTTTTAAAAAGTAGCAAAGATAAGCAATAAGCAGGACCCTAAAAAAAGAAGGGTCTTCAAACTTTTCAGGAGGGAGTTGACATAGGAGGAGATTTCTAAAGGAAAATGTGCTGTCTGATGAGCTGATGAAATAGACAAAAAGCATATCAGTGTGTTGTTCAGCAAGTTCTCCTTCAGCAGCCTAGTAGGCGCCCCCAGTGATTCCAAAACACAGAAAAGTCATCTGCTTTGGGATCTGTGAATATCTCTCTATTTCCAAAAGCAAGTAGAGAAAAAAAAAAAGGACAAGGATGGCTGATATTTAAGAAAAGAATGTCTGATCTTAATACAGAACATAGAAGAAATTGTTCAAAACCAATTTATTCTTTGTAAAGATTAACCCCCAAGTGCTTGCCACTGTCAGGATCTGCTTGAATAATCTTCCTAAGGGCTGCTTCAGTATTTTCACCCAGTTTTTTTGAAAAAGGAAAAAAATTACTAAGGCATTTTTGTCTGAGTGCTTCTCCTTTCAGTCATGCTAGTGATGTTTTTTCCTTCTTGTTCTATCTTAAAAATAAATAAATAAGTGAAAAAAAATCTTTCCATATAGCAACTTCTCACTCCCTATTGCACACCAAGGCTCTTGTTAATGAAAATTGATTTTTGTGTAGGTCACATAGGAGAGTCATGTACTTCCTGGCATACAGTAAGTCATTTCTGAGTACAGCCTCAGAGAGAGATTCATATCTAGATGTGTGCATAGAATTATATGGAAATGCTAATGGAGACCAACTCTTGAAATGCTAGCAGGCTAACTTCACTAACACTTTCCTGTATTTTCATCTGCCTCTCTCCCCGCAAACACATCTTGCCTATGTTCCTGGGGAGAGGGAGTCTATAAATTGATTGTATTCAGTTCCACAATTTCATGAAACTCAATTTCACCAAGCCAAAGATGTGAAGAGAATTAGAATAAATAATGTCTGGCTGTTTTGACATCTCTGATATTATGTTGTTCTCTTTATTTTGACATGAAAAACTAGATCATATTTGTAGTGCTCATTATCCCAATTAGCAGCAGATAATCTTGGTAACGGAGTGTCTCTTGTTTTACACACAATATAAAGAATTAAGACCCAATGTTCTAAGACAAGGCCCATGTGTGGCATCTTGTATTCAAATCTCTTTTCATTGATGCTATCCACCAACAAGGGTCAATGAAATGAAAAGGGTCAACCCAACAAGGGTCAATTCGATGAAATGCCATGGGACGATTATGTGTTTGTTTCCTATGACGATGAAAAATTCAATGTACTCTACATTTTATATATACTAAACTAAAATATTACTATATATTTTAATGTACTTATTATATATTTCATATATCTTAATTATATATTTGCTAGAACATAAACACACTCGACAGGGATTTCTCTGTCTTGTTGACTCCTACAAACCCAGTGCCTACAAGAGTGTTTGGCAGATAGTGGTTGGTCATAATAAATGTTTTTGAATGAATGAATGCATAAATAAATGTAAATACATTTGCTTGAAATCAGTACTATTCAAATCATAGGACCCATCTTTTTTTCACCCTTAGCACACACAGCAACTTCAAATATCAGATACGGAAGTAGGAATGTTCTTCTATCCTACACTGCTATCTTACTATCCCTCCAGTACATTTTATTTAGTCTTAACTTTATGCTTTTGTATGTTCCGTTCACCACCGGGATTTCCTTCACTCTTCATCTCTACCAGTCTATGGGTCTTCTTTCCTTAAAGATCTGGCCCAATATCCTAGTCCTACAGTCATTCTTCCTTACATCTCCCTGTGTATCCTCTCAATCTCTCTATACTGTATTTTCTTTTTTTTTTTTTGGATGAAGAGTGATAGGTGGATTGGTAAATGTTCAATCATAATTAATTAGTCTAAATTAAGTATTGTGAACTAAATAGGAAAACCCTTAAGAAGAAGGATCAGTTTTCTTCGCATAACACCATTATAGTTTTACACCTGGTAGCATTTGCCCCTCTGAATTCCCACCCCTTTACATTAGTTTTTTTTTTTTTCCTTCTCTCTCCTTCCCTAAGATCCACCCTTTCTTAATGTTCTGACTTTTTTTCTTTCTTTTTTTCTTTCCCTATACTCACTTCTCACACTTCCTGTTCAAAACATGAAATATTTTAAAGCATGTCAAAATGTTTTTAAAATGTACTTCAAAAATAAAATTTATTTAGTTTTTTCCACTAAAGATGTAATGCATATTCACTATACAAATTTAAGCATATAAAAGATAAATATTACTAACAGTTTTACTATTGTCAATAACTTGGATTATTTCTTCCATATTTTTAATATGATGTTAATAACAAAACAGTTGAAGTCATATTCTGACTATATGAATTTTACCTGGGATTGTGGAGTTTTTTTCAAATTAAAAATTGTCATTATTGCTTTCTAACCTCTGAAGTGTACACATCTAAAGCCTTTCTATTTATCTTAAAGCATAAACTTGAGGGCAGTATTTTTTTCATCTTAAATAAATTCTACATATTATCTAGTAAAAATTCATGTATTGTGTTTGTATGGCATTAGGGGAAGGAAAGAAATGGAAGGCTATGTGTTACTTACTGCTGATTGTTGATAATGAATTGTTCCATATATTTTCTAAATGAATTTACCTTTTATTCTAACATCATGCTGCAATATTTCCTTTAGAATTGATGGATCTATTTTAATAAACAGTAAAATAATCTTATTGTTCTTCACACATAGAAAACCTTTTTCTGTGTGAGGCAGTCTTTTGATATATAGGTAATTTATTATCAAAGTATATATAGAAAGATTTCAATAACAGCTATATTGGGTGTTTAGAGTATGGTTATTCACTGAGGTATGACAAAGAAGGTCACCGTAAGGTAAGTTGGAGACATCATTATATTTCACTTGGTACAGCTGACCTAGAAGACTTTTAAAAGCAGAGTATGCCCCTATGTCTGTGGTTAGGTGATTCATTAAAGGAAAACTTATTCCTCATCTCAGTTCAATGTCATCTTCTGGAGGATTGTCCCTTATTTGACCCCCATATCAGAACTCTTCTTCCATCCAAAGAACTAAACAGGGTTTGGAACACGATGATGGACTCTTCATTTCAGCCACCAGTTACCATACCTCTTTCTCTTTTGACCTTAATCCTGTCTCTCAGCTTCTATAAGTTTGGCTCAAGGGGTTGTTGAGCTTCATGCTCTCTTGCTCCTATACTTTTACAGGTTTTTCTTTTCCTGAACAAAGCAATAATAAAAACAGTTCTGGGATTTTTTTTTTGCCAGACATTACTTCCAACTTCCACATAAATCAGAAGATATCTTTACCTATCCTATGTCTTAGTATTTCTCTGAACTTAGATTGCAATTTTGGATGTCTGCAGGGCACTTAAGGCTTACTTTCACAGACTAAGGATGTTTGAGAAGCAGATCTTCTGCTGGTTCTGAATGAAAGTTGTAGGTACAGGCCCAAGACCACTAGAGGAATAGCTTGTCTGAAGCCTTAGCAAACCCATAGAAAGGGGCCAACTTGTTTTATAACTTCCTTCACCAGAACCCCAGGACCAGGTGAAAGTTTTAGGGCAGAAACTTTTTTTTTTTTTTTTTTGCGGTACGCGGGCCTCTCACTGCTGGGGCCCCTCCCGCCGCGGAGCACAGGCTCCGGACGCGCACGCTCAGCGGCCATGGCTCACAGGCCCAGCTGCTCCGCGGCACGTGGGATCCTCCCGAACCGGGGCACGACCCCGCGTCCCCTGCATCGGCAGGCGGACCCCCAACCACTGCGCCACCAGGGAAGCCCTAGGGCAGAAACTTTTAAACACTTATTTCTTTCTAAGAGTTTCTTTCAAAAAAAATCTTCCAAATGAATATTTTCTACTCAACAGTGAAAGATTTTTTTTTAAAGCTCCTCTTGTCCTAAATAACCTAAGAGTTTCAATTTCTTCTTGCTTTCCAGGAACTCATATTCCAGCCAACTATCACATGATTTTCCAATATAAGTATATGGATCATGAAAGAATAAAAACTGAAAGTTACCAATAAAATCCCCTAAATAAATTTAGATATCATCACTATCTATCATATTGATGGTACTCATTGGGAACCTTGAAGGAAATACTCTCATTTGAATTGTAGAGTATTGGTCATGCTCCAGAGAGCATTTAACAGCAAATACACTTGTGCAACCATCTTAATAGCAGTGAGGTAGAGATGTTATATGTATCAGATGAGAAAACTTACCTAAGTGATTGAAGTTTATAATGTCAAATTGCCCCAAACTATAAAAAAATTTGGGAGTAGATGACATTTGCTTTTGTTATTTTCTATACAGATACCTGGTTATACTTATGCTACTAAGTACCCATTTTTAAAAGAATATTCCTTACCAAACATGCTAAAAACCAATCAAAACAGTTCTTCATCTGAAATATCTGCACTTACCATGTGAATTTTTTCTATAATATAAGGCATACATCACTGTTTTCAGTCCCCATCAGTGGGGTGAGTCAGGGTGTTTGCTATTAGTGACACTAAGTAAAGGGAACAGTTGCACCAAGGAGTTTATTTATTTATAGTCAGTCTGCACTCTTTACAGTCAGTGAGCAGTCCATTGAAAACCTCTGTAACTGGTGCATTATTCAGTAACTAGTTCCCTTTCCATTTTGCAGTTATTGTCTATTTATTATGGCATTGGATTTTTAGCTCCATTTTTTAAAAAAATAATAACACTTTGAAAATTTAATAATGACTAGTACAATGCCCTGACATTACCCAGACTGTATTATATTACAGTGAAAAATATATTTCATATAAAAACTCCACTCAATGGAATATTTTGTTGTCTTAAACAATACCCTATATATATGTCCTAAGCAATTTTCCTTCCACCCAGAAATGAATGTCCATTCTATTGTATATTGTTTTCTTTACAGTCTCAAGTGTGTTTAATCTTATCTGCATTTTTTGTTCAAAAAAGAAACCTATGAAATGACTATATAAAAATTAATACATGATTCTTATGAATATGCTTCCCAAATTCTAAAATTCAGAAATATTCAATATATTTCTCTTTTCAAAATTTTGCCTAATATACAAATATGTTGTGCACAAAGTGGATGCATTTAAATTATAATTAACACACTTTGAGCTTGGAGGATGCAAATAACTATTGTCAGTTTCAATTAGCCAGAAGCAGATTGTTAGCGCATGCCTCATACTGTCCTTGCAGATAGTCTGAGGAAACAATGAGGCTTTCTAAATTAGCCAGTTTCCTAAATTTGCATATTCTTTGCACAAAGATTCATTCATAATGGTTAAATCAAGAGTGCCATCCACCAAGTTGACGTGCAATGCTCTTTCTTACACACACACACACACAAACACACATAGATGCATATTTATTCTCTGTTCCCCAAACTCATAAAACTGACAATTATTGAGTTAAAATCATTTTGAATATTTCAAATTACAATAAGACTTGTGTAGTTTGTTAAGATGGGCAAGTTGTTCAAAATACCATGGGGTATCTAGGGGACCTTGGATAAAATACTGGAGGAAGGAAGGGAGAAGGAAGGTAAAAGTAAGACAAGCAGACAACTTGGTTTATTTTATAATTTTTCCTAGGACCAGACCTTGTAGATGGGGTACAAATGGTAATATTTTCAAGTTATTACCTCTTTTGCATTGTATATGATTTTTCAGTTGGCAGGACCATAATTGAAATCCACAGTATGCACTAAAATACCATACTTTAAAGTAACCTTGAAGAGTTAATTTGTTTTCTTTTATATCTGATGATAGCAGATGGCATTCCACCATTTACTTCTTTTATGTTTAGGTAAAAAGACTTTCTGACCTAATTGGAGTTTCCAGCTCTAATGCCTCCATGAGTTAAGATTCAGCTGATGTAAAGAATGAAATATTAGCTTCATTTTCGAATTTCTTTGCTTTCACTGATTTGTTACTACTATAATGTCGTTTTAAATGTACTTTTAGTGTGTTAATTATCATTAAGATAACCAACTGACTGTTAAAAATTAGAACAGTGTGGAATAAAAATTTTTGATCTATGATTATGTCAAGTTTATTTATAATTCAGTCATTAAGAACTCAGTAATGAGATGTTATTCAGCAAAACTAAATATTGTTCCTAGTTTCAGGTCTCACTGTATTTTTCTATTTTTGGTGAAAAGCATCATTTTGTTCTCATTTTGTTCTAATAAGGACTAGATTATGTCCATGAAAACACTTTCCCTAGATGTTTAATTCAACCTTCCAAATAATAGAAGGCTAGAAAATAGCAGCTGCTTGGAGAAAGATTATCATCTCATGTGGGGGGTGGTTATAGGGTATTCGGAGAAGATATAGGACTTTCACTGGCCTGACATTTCTCCTACTGAATCAGAAAATCTTGTGCTTCAATCAACAAAGATAAGTATCACAGAATTTCAGGGTGTGTGTGTGTGTATATATATATATATATATATATATATATATATATATATTTAAGATTATTAAAGCGCATAGCTAAAGGACTCAGGGAGATAGTTCTAAGTACTTGTTGCCTTAAAATTCTGTGATATATAATATCTGTTTTGATATTATTATAATTAGTATTAGGTTATATTATCCATACATCAAAAATTATATTCATATATAAATGTATATTATATATCTCAAATATACTACTCTTTCACTAAAATTTGTAACTATGTAACGTGCCTCCAACCCTCCCAAGCTCCTGTAGTCTGCAAAAACTTTCTTTGTAATTAAACCAAATCTCAGCAGATTTCATCACTTAGAAAAGCCACAGCATTTTCTATCAGAAAGATATATAGAAATCATATAGTCCCATCCTTTGAGTTTACCAGGAAGGAGGCTGAATCTCACAGGCCTTCTCAGGTTAATAGCTTCTTAAAGGTGGTATCATGGCTCAAATCGACACCTCCTGCTCTTTAGTCCACTACATCATGCTGTCTCTCCCCATTTTCCTGCATCTTTGCAAACTGTTCAATCTCTTTCCTACCTTTTATTCCTCTTCTAAGTAAAACAAACAAAACAAAAAATATTTTAGACTTGAGGATTGACTTTTAATATCTAGTACCATGATTTTCCAAATAATGAGGACTGAAAGGTTGTCTCCTTTGCTCTTTTCTGTCCTGCTTTTACCAACTGTAATTTCTACCATGCAGCTTTTCTTGGCTGAAGATACATGACTTGGGAGGAGTAACACAGAACTATTACCACCAATTAACATCCTAAATCAAATTATCTCTTCAGATTAGGTAAATATATTTATTTTCTATTACTGCATAACACATTCCCATAAATTTATCATCTTACAGTTCCCATAAGTCAGGCTCCTGGGTTAACTGAGTTAGCTATGCTCAAGGTCTCACCAGGCTGAACTCAAAGTGTTGGCGAGGGTTTGCAATCTCATCTGAAGCTTGAGGTCTTCTTCTAAGTTCACATGGCTTTTGGCAGAATTCAGTTCTTGGGGTTGTAGAATTAAAATCCCCATTTTCTTGCTGGTTGTCAGCTGGGGGTCATTTCATCTCCTTGAGGCCTCCAGCCATTCCCTCCCACATGGATATCTGTACAACGTGGCAGTTTTTTTCCCTCAAAGCCAGAAGAAAAATCTCTCATTTGCTTCAAATTGCTAGTTTCAAGAGGGGCATAGCCCCATTTCTGGCTCACCTGATTGAGTCAGGCCCACCCAGGATAATCTTCCTTTTGACTAACTCAAAAGTCAACTGATATGGGTCATTACTTACATCAACACAAACCCTTCACTTTTATTATATGACATGACCAAATTACAAGAGTAAAATCCATCATATTTCCAGTCTTTTCTAACTCAAGGGGACGGGATTATACATGGCATATAAACCAGGGGGCAAGAATCTTAAGGGTCATCTCAGAATTTCTCAGAATTCTGGCAACCACAATAAATATTTACCACACAATGAGGAAAAGATAAACAGTGGGTGACTAAAGGGAAAAGATGAAAAGCTTATGTATGTTTAGGGAAGATGGCCTTGAGACAAAATGCTACCTGTTGACACTGACAACCAGGGTCAGCTCTAATTTAAATAATTTTAGCTCTTTTGTGAATCTTCTCTACGTTCTTAGCCTAACTGCATTAAATGAATACTTATTAAAAGAAGGAAATTTATAAGTACCCATTATGTACTTTCACAAAGACCTCGAAGGAAACATGTTTTTATCATTTTAAGAGATTATGCTTATACTATGCTCAAAGTAACATATAACCAATTAAAGAAAGTAGAGCTAGACTTGACCGCAGGTCTTAGGCTTGTGAGTTCACTACATTTCTACTAAAACAAAAGTCCTTTATCTTACTTGCTCTGTACACTGGGCTTCACTAGCATTGTTAGGGTACTACCAGCAAGTGGTGCAATCCCTGCCCTCATGGAATGTAACATGTACTTGGCCATATAGCCATCTCACAAGAAAACATACATAATAATGCAAAATAGTTTAAGTGTGAAGTGAACACTAGTTACGTAACAGACATGTTTGTAGTACCAGAGAACACAAAGCATACCTTTATTATAGCTTTCATTGTTCTCTTCTTACTTCTCTGTTTCCACATTAGACCATAAGCTACTTGAGGACAGGGACTGAATCAAATTCTGCTTTGTGTTCACAAAAGTTAGCACAGAACTTCATACTTAATAACATAATAGGCTCCCAGTTTATGTTTGCTAGGAAATAATTATTTTCCCTACAGAGCAATTTGTATTTGTTGTAATTGTAGTAATTTTTATTGCACATGTTCTTTTCTAGCAGAAGTACTAGGTTATACTGAGAAATTAATGAGAAGTTTTAGTTGGTATTTAGAAAAGAGGATTTAAAATCTAGAATGAAGTTGTATTCAGAAGAGGAATACTGAAGAAAAAATAAGAAAAAGAAATATATATGTGTGTACATATATATATATATATATATATATATATATATAGTTTTCTTTCAGCCCCATTTTAGATATTAATGAACCAAAGATGAATAATATGAGATCTCTGTCCTTGAGGGGCATATAATCCTGTGGCTAGCTCCGCTTGGAAGGGTATGAACAAATGTGTCTCTGTCAATCCTACGTGAGTATTTAACAGAAAAAGACATTGTCACTTTGAGCAAATTAGCATAGGTTGGAGTTTATTTGAGAGCAAAGTAAAATATGTCCCTTTTATATTTTAGTTTCTAAGACAAGGGAACCATAATTAGAAGTTAAATGCTGAATACACATAGGGAGGTATTCATCCAATTAGGTGAAAATGACTCAGTTTTATTACTGCAATGGAGAACAGAGCAATCTAAGAATGGTGAAGATCTCATATATCAACCAATATGTGCATAATTTAATGTATAGTATATATTATATATATAAATAAATCATTCTGTAAACCAAAGGGTATTAAAGATTTTCTGATCTAAGCATTGATTACTTGAATATTTTCCATGTTAAATGACAAAACTGTAAAACTGTAACCCTTGCTAATTGCAAATTTTTCAAAGTCTCTTATATGGAAGGTCTTTAGTAATAGAAGGTCATGTAAAATGTGTAATAAGTCAAATGAGATATTCTGCTAACTGTGGATATGACAGAAGAGGGACTACATGGAAATAAATGCACACATTGTTACTTATCCTAATGAGGCATCACTATTTTTATTCTGCAGATGTTTTTAGTCTGTAATTAATCATTTTGTGAAATTATTTTCTTCTGAAAACTAACAGTAGATGTTTCTTTTTCCTCCCTCTGACCATTCATCAATCTCATCTTATCAGATCACTATGTCCAGAATAGTCAAAGTAGCATGTTTTACATACACTAAATGTGACTGTTATTAACACAACATTTACAGAAAGAAAATTTTAAAAATTATATTCGGATATAATGAGTTTGGTTTGACCTAATAAAGGCCTGAGGGCTAAATTTACAATTCCCCCTTTGAAGCTTGAAGGAGTTGTTTCAATAAATTTATTCAGAAAGGTAGTATCAGTTGGAATTATAACCTAACTCAAGAAGGGCTTAGGTGTTTTTACTCCCCATTTAACCTAACATCTAGCACACTACCTGAGAGTTCTAATAAATATTTGGTTCAGTGAAGGAAAGAATAAATAAATGTGTTCTTAGCCAACCAATTCAGAGCGGGTTTTGGATTTGTTTAAAAAGTCAGGCATATCTTGGGCATATGTCTAAGCTTAGGAGTTAAGTATATGGAGAATAATTACTTGTTCTAAGACAAAATATCAGACCATTATATTGACAATATTCATTTCCATTGTTCATTCCCTATGTTTTTAAGTTCTCAAAATGTCTCTGAAACTTAAGAGCAGCAGAAGCACAGAATAGTAGAACTAGATTAGCCCATATGACACAGACCACAGAACCAATGCAAGGGTAAAGTATATCAATGCAACTCTAAAGTATGTCAGCTGTAATTATAAATTTGGGGATCAGAATATGACCACCATGAAAGTTTGTGGACTCAGTAGACACACGATGATTCAGACATGGGAGGAAAACGTATTACCTGTCCTCCATATGCCCCCCAACAGAGAAAGGGATCTTTGGGTATCAATGTCAACTCATATTCTGGGTCCAACAGTTCTTGAAATGTTGAATATTCCCTTTTTCCCAATGTACAACTACACAGCAAATGGTCATAGGTCCCTTTGGAGAAGAACTGGGGAATCAGCACCACATACACTCGTTGTGTTTCAGAGTTCTTCTTCATGGAGACCGAGTATCCCCTTCAGTCAGTGGGTCTTGGCCTGAGAATTGGCTCACTTTTCAAAGCTAGGATCATGACTCTTTATTGAAGCAGCTGGTCTCAGCCTCATAATCATCCATACTTGGTTATTTTGGGGTGTGTAGACTGGGCAATCCCCTGCTTGACTGCCCATTTAGCTTGCCTCTGAGCATACTGTGTTCTATTAACCATGTCTATAGCTCTCTGCAGGTCAGGTCCTACACACTACCATTTCGACCCTGCCTCTTATTACAGTATCATGCCTACCTTGCTTCTGATGATTACATACCAGTACTTCGCATCTATTATTTTGGGATTCTATCATATCCATTGATATCAAGATCAGTTCTGTAATAGTATCTCCTACTCTCAGCCCAGGACTTCAAAGAATAGCCATGTCTGAGCTTCTCAACAATATTGGTGGCCCAGCACGAGTGCATTCCTTACCACTTTTGTCAGTAGAGTGTCTCCTGGGACTTCCTACAAAATATAGCTCCCTGGAGGGTTTTCTAGACGTACATAGTATATCCATATCAGCATGCCCACTTCTCTGAGCCTTTGATTCTTTCCTCCAGTGTTTTCCAGGTAAGTCCTGACATTTCTACTTCACTTTGTGAGAGCTATCTCTTTTCCCAAACCTACGAGACGCCACCTAACTGTGTATTAGCACCATTTCCTATGGTCCTTGTCAAGATATTAAATCCTGTATTATAAGAGTGGCCTTATCCTGATACACTCTTCCTTATCTAACTTTATATTTTATCTCATTTGACTCAACACTCTTAGAATCCAGCCTCAATATATTCTGAGTTCATTTTGGTACATGTTGGCTAGATCCTGTGGCAATTTCAGTGTATAGCCCCTTTTATTTTTTAAAATGCCTAGCACTTCTTTGACTAGTTTATGTTGTAACTTGACTCTAATTATTGGCCTGTTAGCCAGGAAGCATGGAGGCAGAACCTGAAGGGGCAATGTTTTGCCTTTGGGGGGATGGTCCTGTTAGTTGTCTTTAAGCAAGTTGGTGGGCTGCCTTCAACATGGAAAAGTAGGCTATTTTTGTGGACCCAGAGGATTCAAGGTGATATTGAGATACAAGATTTTCAAGTGCACCAATGCAGATGTACTCATCCCAAGTCTTGATAACACAACCTTTCCCAATCAGGACCCTGACTTTGGCATATCAGGCCTGCCTGGGATGAGAATTCAGCCTTCTGGAGTGCTGATATTCTTATAAATATGTACTGGGCCTGATTCTCTCCATTTACTTCCCTCCAGGTTCAGGAGATGAGAGTCCCTTGATATGCTGCCAAGGAAATTCTCTGGCTTTCATACTTCCTGTTATATTGCTTATTAATCATCATCAGCCTTTCACTGTCTTTCTCCAGTGCATAGATGACCCTGAGCACAGCCATTTTTTGGGAAAAGTTCTTATAATTATTCTCTCTCACCACTCCCCACACAAGACTCTCAAATACCTGGGATATCATACCTTCCAGGTCACTCCCCTACTTTAGCATTTCATCCCAGTTTATCACCGATGAAAAGTTTGTGTTGTTCAACAACCACGTGCCAGGGGCTGTCAGTTATGCATCTACTACCAGTTATCCATCACATTTTAGAGTTTGTTCCTAAGAAACTTCCTAATATCAATTCTTTTATGTTAGGTTCCTCAGGAAACAGATTCTGAGACTCTCACAGTTGCTTACAGGAGATTTATTGGGTAACAACACTGGATTGAGCAGAGGGAAAAGTAGAACTGGGAGAAAGTTGCACCAGTGGCCTCAGCTATCTTATAGGGAGCTCTGGAGCTAGAATGGCCCTTCGGAGTTCTTTGGCAGTGAGACAAGAAGGTCAGGCTTTTATGCTCCATTTTTGAAAAGTCATTGGATGTGAGCTGACCCCATGGAAGAGATAAGGCTTTTAGTGAGACAGGTATCTTTCGCTGAGGTCAATTCATAGAAAGAGATCCAGGTGAGAGCCATTAGTCACAAACTCTCCAAACAGCTGGGGTCATTACTGCCTCTTCCTGAAGGGGAGAGTTGAGCAGATCACCATAGCGCCCGCTACGTGTTCCTAGAGAAGATTTGCAATTTTACAGGGGCTCTCTGGAAGCCTTGGACTTTAACACAGTGGAATAACTTATGACAGCGATTCTAACTGGGTTAACTTGAAAGGAAAGAGAATTTTAGAATATGTAGTGTACTTGGTGGTCCTCAAATAGGTCAGAGTGTCCTGCTCAGGTTTGAAGCTGGCTAGTGTCCCTGCCAGCTTTCTACATTATACAAACTCCAATATTGTGTAAAGTGTAATACAAACCTGTGGCTGCCATCTGCAGGGTTTGTGTTGGATTTGACTTGGATTTATAGGAAAGTCTTGGCTGGAAAAAAAGGCCCTGATCTTGATTTCTGTGCTCCAAAGAGCTCCTATGCCTAGCCATCCACAGCCAGATATCAGTGTTTAAAGCCATCCTCCCAGTCCTCCTTACAGTTTCTTCCGCCCTTTCTGCTTGCAGTTCTCATATTTCAACTCACCATACAATAGCTGCTAGCTGCATGCATGTAATGATTTTCTGAGAAAAGATTATTAAAACACCTGAGAGAGGAGATTATATTTTTAAAAAGCAAAACTCAGAAAGATTGATAAAATGGACAAACTATGCTCCTTCTGAGTTGAATATGCAATTAAGAAATTAGATTTGTCCTTTAATAGAGCAAGGTGTTCCACCATATCTTAAGAATAAGTGGGAAGAGGAAAAGAGAAGCTAATTTTAATGTGTATGAATAATAATTAGATAGAATCCTAAATTGTTCCCATAAAATTTAAAAAATCCTCACTATTTGTCTTTATTTTTTCTCAGTTTGAATAATATCTCACAAATATTAAGTAATTTGAAAAATCCTTGCTATGGCAATATGGTTATTCAAGTGAAAAATTAGCACTTTAAGGGACTTCCAAGTCCACAATGAAATGTTTCTTATAACAATCGCCTCACCGTTAAATTGGATTCACTTTCAAGTCAGTCTCCTTTCAGGCAAAATTACCACATGTAATTAGCTTACACAGAGACTTGCTCTAGCCAAATTAGGCTGTCACTTTATATACAAAGTATATTGTAACGTGAAGGGTCAAAGACCCTCATAATTATAACTGCAAAAGATTTCTCTAATGATAATAATACCCTTGCCTTTAATGGGACTGAGTTTTAGTTTTAACGAAGGTCTAGCAAACGCAGAGATAATGTCTGGTTGAGGAATGGGGTGGGTAGAATTGAGTACCTTTCTGAAACAAACTATCCCTGACCTTATTCTCTATGAATGATTTTATTCAGGATGGCTTGTTACGGATTATTATTTCTCGGCCTTCCTACGGCATGAATAGTTTACAAAATCAATAAACAATGACTACCAAGAAATCCACAGCATTTTAACACAAGATTTCCTAAATTCCTGACTTGGACAACAATTCCTTGGAAATAACTGACAGAAAGAAGTTGAATATTTTGTGAGAAAAGCAATGCAAAGCACAGAGAAGGCAGTGTAGGCATAGTTGAAGGGTAACTGTAAACTGAAATAATATTTCTGAAGCAGGTCATACATTAAGAGAAACGTGTGAGACATGAAACGAAAACACCCTATCAAGACTGTGGGACTCTTCCTTTTTCAGTCAACAAAGGGTAGCCCTTCTGAATGATTTTTCCCTTTGGAGACCTGGAAATACTTGCCAAAAAAGAATATATATTTCAAAACAGGAAAGGAGGGAACAGAAGTGACCTCTGTACTTTGAATGAGGACAAACATGTAAATATGAGTGTGACAGGATGCAGTAGGAGCATCATTTAATAGAGAGAAGGAGTCCCTTAAAGAATGAGATATTTACCAGGGGAAATATCTTGGTGGCAAACGGATGGAAATAATAGTTTCTCACAATTTATCTCCGTTAGGTTGGCCCATGCTGCCAAATAAGCAATATGCTCATGTTCAAAATGTCCCTGCTTGTTGAGAGAGCCACACAACCTCAGATCTTTCTTTATTTCCGCATTCCATATATCACTCAGGCACACCTGCTTGGTAGAAGCTAGTCATATGACTACACTCTGGTAAAAAAGGGATACTGAAATTTGTTTAAATTTCTACATGCGAAAGGCAACTTTAGGAAACTACTAACATGGGAAGGGGATTTTCAAAAGATATTGGGCAGCCACAAATTGCATAGTTCCTCTAGGGCAATAAAGATGATTCTCAGCTCAACTATGAAGGGACAAGCTATTCAGGAGTCTGAGAAAACCAACAGTCCATACTGAAACAGGACAGAGGACTCCAGGAGGGAAGTGTTCAGGAAGAAAATGGAATTGATAAATTAACTGATGAAATTGATCATTCTTTAGGTGTGACAAGGACTTAAAATTTCTGTTGAAGCATTTTGGTAGGTTGGTATGCAGACAGTTTAGAAAATGGAGAAAATAACACAATGTTTACCTTTAAGGACATACCTAAAGTTGTTCAAAAGGAAGGTAAATCAGTATACACTATTTGGCTCAGCAGTGAATCATATTTAAATAATCATAACAATGTAAACATTTAATGATGACAACAAAAAGTGGTGATGTATTAGAAGGATGGGTGGAAGTAAAGTGGGGGAAGAGAAGGGTGAAATAATTTAAGATTACTAAGGCTTCATCATCTTAAATAGATATATAATGTCTGTAATTGAGAAATTGAGAAATATAAGAAAAAGTATATGATTTATAAGTGTAAAAGTTAATCCCATAAGAGTATAGAAGGCATAACTGAAACAGAAGTACAGGTTCCAGGTTTTCTTACAAAACTTACTGTATCATTTGTCTTTAACTCCCTGCATGTAACACTTTGGTAAAAATAAAAATTAGTTAAAATTAAAATAACAAAATCACATACACAATTTAACGCAGAAAACCATCATAAAATTCTATGATCCTAATACAGCTAGTTACTACTATTTTGATAACATGCACTTCTTACAGGTTTTTCCTAAATGTTTTCCCTCCACTACATTAAACATATGGGTGCAATTTTATACCATGCTTACTTACTTAGCATTATAACCTAAGAATTTTTCCATGTTTAACCTGCCTAGAATCATCACCTTTAACGGCATCCTTTAATGGCACGTTATCACATTAGGTATATGCCCCTGCAGCTACTCAACTAGTCCATTGTTCTTGGTTTGTTAATTCAGTCAATATTTACTATAATAAATAATAATAAAATAAAGGCCTTTTTACATATAATTTTTTTGATAATTTTAATATTTTCCCCAGGATCAACTCCAGTTAGTAGGATTACTGGTTTGATAAGTGAACCGATGAGAAGTATGGGTAATACACCTAGTATAGTATCCAACACAGTTTTCAGTGATTGTTAAATATTTGCTACCATCTCCAAATAACACATTTCCAAATTGCTTTATAAGAGAGTAGAACCAATTGGCAAAGTCACCAATGATGTGGCAGAATTTTTAAAATACACGCAACAAATGGTAATATTAATATTCATTCATTAAACAAATATTTATTGAGCACCAATTATGTCACAGAAGCTCTTCTAGCTGCTGGGCCACATGACTAAGATTCTATTTTAATGGAGCTTACGTTCTAGTGGGAGAGATAGGTAATAGACAAACATACAATATAAAACAATAATATTATAACACAATACTATATACTCAAGTGCTATGAAGAAACTAAAGCTGGGTAATGTTATAGAAAATTAATGGGTGGGGATATAAGGAGTTATTTTGAATAGGGTGATCAGGAAAGATCAGTCTTAAGAAGTAACATTTGAGCAGAAAGTTGAGAGAATAAGCTATATTGTCAAATGGGGAAAGAATCTTCCAGACAGAAGAATCTGTAAGTGAAAATGACTAAAGTGGAAATGAGCTAGCTGTTCAAGAAACAAGAAGGCTGGTGTGGTAGGGAGTTAGTGAGACATGGAAAGAGTGGTATGAGATAAATTGGGAAGGTAGACAGGCCCTGTAGACCAGAGTAAGGAGTTTTGGTGAGAGATGATCATGAATTAGAGTGATAAAGTTGAGGTGGTTAGAAGTGGTCAGCTTGGATAAATATTTTGAAGGTAAACTTATAGGACTTCCTGATGGATCAAATGCGGTTATGATGGAAAGAGAGGACTCATTGGATTTTTGACATGCACAAGTGATGACTGATGGTGCCATTTACTGAAACTGGCAAGTCTGAGGTAAGGGTGGTTTTGTGCCAGGGAAGTCAGTTTGTTTTGAATACGTTGTTTAATATTCCTATTAGGCATTCAAGTGAATATGTCAGGAGGAATAAGCTGCTTTATTCAAACTTATTTGATTATTACTGATATTGAATATTTTTCCATTTCCCTTTTTGTGGTCATATTTCCTATTTTGTAATTTATTTGTTATGTGTCATTTTATATTAGAGCCTTTTATATTAATTATATTAAGTGGACATGTCATATTTGTGACAAATGGTTGCATTGTTTACTTTTATATTAGAGTTTAAGGACATACAACAGATCTTAAGAATAATTTACCAGTTATTCTCATTGCAATTTATTCTATTGCTTTTAAGATATTGCCCTTTCAATGCTCTAATATTCAATTTTATTTACTTTTATCTAGTTATTGAAAGTTATTTAACTTTAATCCCTTGGGAATTCATTGGATTTGTGTTAGAATACCATGCACACACAATGTTAACATAAATTATTCTAGAGGTTTTTAATACTAAATAAAATGTTAGTATACTTTATTTATTTAGGATATAAAATTCTGAAGAGAAAACAATTAGTTATCTGTGTCTAATGCAGGCAGTGAATGACCCTTGGTGCCTATCTGATGCACATCTCTTGGATTGGTTGTTATCCTACACATACTGACATGTAGTTATTTCCTTGAGGTGTATTTCCTGTAAGCAGCTCTTATAAAAGAGTTGGTAACTCAGACAATTGGTAAAGTGAATCACTTTCACCTAAACAGCATTTGCTGTGTTTAAGTTTTGAATTCTTGATCTAGAGCTTTTCCAATTTAGAGCTCAGATTTCAGGTTCATGCCCTTCCATAATAACCAGTGGTTGACTATTTGCATTTGGTACTTTTGTTTGTGGATCCTATTTTGATTTAGTCTTTTCATTGTTTGTTCATCTTGGTTGTCATAGAAAGTCATAAATGATCTCTTAGGCTATTTATTCTGTATACCCTTTCTTCTATAGTTTTTTTCAAATGACTTGTCATTTTTACATTTCTTTAAATGCTTCACTCTTGATTATTCAAAAACACAAAACTTTCAGAAACACAAAAATTATTTGATTAATGCTCAGGAAAATAGTCACATCTACCATTCTTTTCTATGTAGTATCTTCATTTCAGAATTGAAATTATGTATTGATTAAAATATATGTGTATGTATGTCTATATGAAATATATGTATTTTTCCACACCACATGTCAGTGAAGGTATTATTATCCCCATACTTTTTATTAATGTAAAATTCACATAATATAAATTAACCATTTTAATATTATATTATGTGAATTACTCTAATGAATAATGATGCTGAGCAATTTGTCATGTACTTGCTGGTTATTTGTATGTCCTTTTTGGACAAATATTTTATTCAGATACTCTGCCAATTTTTAATTGGTTATTTCTCTCTTTATTGTTGAGTTATAATAGTCCTTTATATATTCTGTGTACCAGAACTTATCAGATATATCATTTTAAAATATTTTCTCCTGTTCTTTAAGTTGTCTTTTCACTTTCATGGTAGTGTCATTTGATGTGCAAATCTTTTCATTTTGATGAAGTCCAATTTCTATATTTTTTTTTGTTGCTTATGTTTTTGGCATCATATCTAAAATTTAATTGCCAAGTAAAAGGTCATAAATATTTAACCCAAAGTTTCCTTCTAAGAGTTTTACAGGTTTAGCACTTACATTTAAATCTTTGTTCTACCTTGAGGTAATATTGTATGTGGTATGAGGTAGGAGTCCAACTTGATTTTTTTACATGTGGATAAGCAGTTCTTACAGCACCATTTATTGTGAGAGATTGTTCTTCCCTCATTGAACAGTCTTGGCAATCACAACTCAGTTGGCCATAGATGTAATGGCTTATTTCTAGACTATCAATTCTATTCCACTGGTGTATATGTGTATTTATATACCAATACCAAACTGTTCTGATTACTGTAGCATTGTCATAGTTTTGAAATCAGAAGTGTGAGTTCATCAACTTTGCTCTTTTTTTTCAAGATTGCTTTGGCTAGTCACTGCCCCTTGAAAATACGTATGAATTTGAGAAACAGCTTTTCCATGTTTTCCAAAAAGGCACTTGGGACTTTGAAAGTTTTGCACTGAATCTGTAGATGGCTTTAGGGAATATTGCAACCTTTACAATATTGTCTACTGATCCATGAACATGGATTTTTTCTTTTATTTAGGTCTTCCTTAATTTATTCAGCACTTTTTTATAGTTTTCAGTGTATAGTCTTTCACTTCCTTGGTTAAATGTATTTCTATGTATTTTATTCTTTTTGATACAAGGCTCAATGGAATTGTATTCTTAATTTCAATTTTGTATTGGTTACTGGTAGTGTGTAAAACTACCACTGATTGTTGTGTTTTGATTTTGTACCTTGTGACTTTATTGAATTTGTTTATTAGCTCTAATAGCTTTTTTATGAATTGTTTAAAATTATATATGATCATGTCATTGGTTAACAGTGATAACGATAGTTTTAATTTTTCTTTACTATTTGGATGCTTTTAATTTCTTGTTCTTATCTGAATGCTTTGGCTATAACTTGTTGAATAGAAGTGATAACATTTGGCAGCCTTGTCTTGTTCAAGATCTAAGGGGAAAAGCTTCTTTCACCATTGAATATTATGTTAGCTGTGGGTTTATCATACATGCATTTTATCATGTTGAGTTTTCTTCTATTCCTAGTTTGGTGAATGTTTCTGTCATGAAATAATTTTGAATGTTACCAAATAGCGGAGTTTTCCTTTTTGTCATCAGTTGAGATGATCATGTGGTTGCTTTCCTTCATTGTATACATAGATTACACTGATTGATTTTCTTATGTTGACACATACTTGCATTCCTGAGATAAATCTCACTTGGTCATTGTGTAGAGTCTTAATTTTTAGAATTTTAATATGCCACTGTATTTGGTTATGAAAATATGCTAGTATTTGTTAAGAATTCTTATATCAGTATTCAAAAAGAATACTGGTCTTTAGATTTCTTTTTTTTTTAACATTTTTATTGGAGTATAATTGCTTTACAATGGTGTGTTAGTTTCTGCTTTATAACAAAGTGAATCAGTTATACATATACATATATCCCCATATCTCTTCCCTCTTGCGTCTCCCTCCCTCCCACCCTCCCTAACCCACCTTTCTAGCTGGTCACAAAGCACCAAGCTGATCTCCCTGTGCTATGCGACTGCTTCCCACTAGCTATCTATTTTACATTTGGTAGTGTATATATGTCCATATATACACTACAATTCTCTTACTTTATCTCAGCTTACGCTTCCCCCTCCCCGTGTCCTCAAGTCCATTCTCTAGTAGGTCTGTGTCTTTACTCCCGTCTTGCCCCTAGGTTCTTCTTGACCATTTTTTTGGTTTGTTTTTTAGATTCCATAGATATGTGTTAGCATACAGTAACATGAAGACTTTGGTTTTGGTATCAGGGTAATGCTTGCCTCATTGAATGTGTTGTTAAGTGTTCCTTCTTCATTTTGAGGAAATGTCTGAGAAAATTAGTGCTAATTTTTTAAATGTTTATCTGATTTGTTGGTGTACAATTTTTCACAGTATTCTCATATATTTTTTATTTCAGTAACATTGGTAGTAATCTCCCCACTTTCACTTCTGATTTTAGTTGTGTCTTCTCTTTTTTCAGAGCAATTTTAGCTAAAGGTTTGTCAATTCTGCTGACCATTTCAAAGACCCAACTTTTGGTTTGGTTAATTTTCTCTATTTTTTAAATTCTCTATTTTGTTTATCTCCATGTGAGTCTTGATTATCTCCTTCCTACGGCTAGCCTTAGATTTAGTTTACTCTTATTTTTCTAGTACCTCAAGATGTAAAGTTAGGTTATTAATTTTAGATTTTTCTTCTTTGTAAATGTAGATGTTTACAGCAATAAATTTCCCTCTGAGCACTGCTTCTGCTATGTTCTGTAAGTTTTGATATTTTGTGCTTTCATTTTCAATTGTCTCTAATTATTAATTTCCCTTGTGATTTCTTCTTTGATCCATTGGTTGTTTAAGATTGTGTTGTTTAATTTCCACTTATTTGTGATTTTTCCAGTTTTCTTTCTGGTATTAATTTCTAGTCTCATTCCACTGTAATCAGAGAAAATAATTAGTATGATTTCAATTTTTAAAAATTTATTGAGACTTATTTTGTGACTGAACACGTCTTCTATCCTTCAGAATATTCCATATGTATTTGAGAGGAATGTATATCCTACTCATTTGGGGTGGAGTCTTCTCTATATGCCTATTAGGTCTACTTGGTTTATACTGCTGTTTAAGTCCTTTACTTACTGATCTTCTGTCTGATTGTTACATTATTAAAAGTGGGGAATTGAAACTTCCATCTATTATTCTAGAAGTGTTTCTCTATTCAATTCTATCAGTGTTTGCTTCATATAATTTGGAATTCTGCTCTTTGGTGTGTATATGCCTATAAATGTTCATATTGTTGATAAATTGACCCTTCTGTCGATATATGCTATCCTTCTTTGTCTCTTTTAATAATTTTTACTTAGAGTCTATTTTGTCTTATATTAGAATGAACACTACCAACTCTCTTTTGGTTACTATTTGCATGGGATATATTTTTCCATCCTTTCACTTTCAAGCTATTTGCTTTAGATCTAAAGCAAGTGTACGGTAGACAACATATAGATGGGTGATTTTTAAAAATTCATCCTGCTAATCAATACCTTTTAATTTGAAATTCAATCAATTTATATTTAAATTAATTACTGATGAGGAAGGAGTTATTTTTGCCATTTTGCTATTTATTTTCTATATGTCATATATTTTTGGTTCCTCAAATCTTCTGTTACTACCTTATTTTGTGTTTAATTGATTTTTCTTGCATTGTACTGTTTTGATCCCCTTCTCATTTTATTTTTTGCATATTTCTAGTTATTTTCCTAGTAGATACCCTAGGATTTCAACTAATATCTTAAAAGATAAAAAATGTTGAATTAATACCAACTTAACTTCACGAGTATACAAAAATTCTACTCCTATCTCATACTGCCCCTCATGCTGTTGTCATAAATTACATCTTTCTACATTGTGCGCCCATTAGCATAGATTTCTATTTATACTTTTATGATCTTATCTTTTAAATCACATTAGACAAAAGGAAAAGCTGCAAACCAGAATTACAATAATACCTGCTTTATATTTACCGATGTTCTTTATTTCTTTGTATTTCTTTGAGTTACTGTCTTGTGTCCTTTCATTTAAGCCTGAAAGACTTCCTTCAGCATTTCTTGTACAACCATTCTATAGTGACAAACTCTCCACTTCTGTTTATCCAAGAATGTCTTAACTATTGAATACTCCCCCTTAATTTTTGAAGGATGGTTTTCCCCAATATGGAATTCTTGGTTGCATTTTTTTTCTTTTAGCACTTTAAACTTGTTATGTTGCTGCAGTCTGGACTTCATGATTTCTGATGAGAGATTAGCTGACAATCTTATTGAGTCTCCCTTGTATCTGACAAATGACTTCTTTGTTCCTCCTTTCAAGATTTTCTCTTTGATTTGGCTTTCAATGTTTGAGATTAATATGTCTCCGTGTGCATCATTTTGCATTTACAATACTTGGAATTCATTCAGTTTGTTGGATGTGGAGATTCGTGTCTCATCAAATTTAAGTTGTGGGCTGTTTTTCTCCTTTCCTTTGGGACTCTCATTATGCATAAGTTGGTATACTTAATGGTATCCCACATATCTCATAGACTGTTCATTTATCTTCATTCTTTTTTATTTTTGTGCTCATAACATAGGGTGATTTCAGTTCACCTATATTCAAATTTGCTACTTCTTTTTTCTGCTGCTCAAAACTGCCGTTGAAACCCTCTAATAAAATTTTCATTTCACTTATTGTACTTTTAATCTCCAGAATTTCTATTTGATTCTTTTTTATATAATTTTGATCTCTTTATTGATGTGCTCTATTTGTTGAAACGTTCTGGTTTTGTTTATTTCTTTGTGCATGGTCTCCTTTAGCTATTTGAGTATATTTAAGGCAGTTGATTTAAAGTCTTTGTCTGGTAAGTCAAACGTCTACTTCCTCAGGGAAAGTTTTTATTAATGTCTTATTTTCCTTTGAATGGTTCACAGTATTTTGTTTTTTTGCATGCCTAACAACTTTTGTTGAAAACTGAAGTTTTAAATATTAGCCTTTGGTGGACTTTAATGATGCAAATGTTACACTGTTAGATACTTATTTTGTGCCACCTCAGAGTCTCTCAGCCTCATCAGTTTTGGAGACCCTTGACCACTTGTTCCACTCCAGTTGCCACTGCAGTAACAGACTCTCTGTGGACATGAGTTCACTTAATTCCAAGCAGTGGACACCTTAGTAACATACCCTCATATTGGCATATCTTCCTTATTTGCCTCATTGCTCTTTTTCCTCACTCCTTCCCTCAGATTGTATTCTTTAATAAATTGGTAGTTCATAAATATAAAAAATAAATATTATGAGTTGGTACCTCTGGAAATCAGAATATTTCCTGTCCTCAGGGTTTATTGTTGCTTGCTGTAGGTTGTGGTTTTTGTTTAATTACTTCCTAAATTTTAAAGATTATATTTTTGTTGTGTTTGGTCTATGAAGTCTTGGTTCCTTTAGCTTGTGGTCAGCTAATGGTTTGACAGACATTCACTTAAAGCAGAGAGACAAAAGAAAAGAAAAGAAAAGAAAAAAGAAAAACTTTCTAGTTTTTGCAGAATCCCTTGGTTTGGGAGCACTCTTTCAAGGCTTAGCCATGCCATTTACTACTTTACCTTAGCCTTCATTTCCTGCTTACACTGAGCTTAAAACCCAACCATAGGTGAAAGCTTAGGATCATCTCTGGCTTTCTGATCATTCTTCCTGCCCTGGCATACACTTGGCCTTCTGGATTCCTTGTTATACACAAGACCACTTCAGACCCTTTATTCCCCAAAGAAACTTTTTCCCTAGTGTTTCTACTAGGTTTTCATGATGTCAATTGTTTACACCTAGTGTAATCTTGTGCCCCAGGTGGCAGCAGATTGTTCATCTGCCTTTCAATGTGTTCAAAGAATGCCCTCTGCTTAGCTGCTTTTCTGCCCTGAGACAGTTCTGAGTTAGGTGAAACAAAGGCAAGTATCTTGCATCAGTCTTTTAGGGAACCCCCAGAGAGCTTAAAACAGATGAACACAATTCCTTGGGAACAGGAAGGAAAGCAGGTATCACAACTAAAATGCTGGCTGCCCTCTTCAAAACTACTGCTGCATCAGTACTATCTGCATTTTATAGATATATAATCAGAGCTCTAGGCTGAAGTCTAGAGAAACTAAGTAAATTTCCAAGCTCTCACTGATAGCAAGTAAAAGACAGTATTTTAAATCCGATTCTTTCTTACTCCTGAGACTGATCGTTACATGCTATGTGTTGTCTTACAATGTCCATCTATTCTCCATACTTGGCCAAGCTGTACTCACTATATGCTCTTTCCCTCCTCCCCATGCACACTTGGTCTCTGATTAAAGCTGCATTCTGAAGAAATCTTTCCACCTAATCCACTGGTAACCTTCTGCTATCTCCCTATTATCTACCCTTTTCCACAGGTTTAGTTTCTCTTTTGTTCCTACCCTGTCTTGTGGCCGTTACTAAACTCCTCTTCTAAATTACACTGGAAAAACACTTTAGTAGTATAGATTCCTATACATTAATTTCACTTGCCTCATATATCTTAATATGCAATAGCAGTCTCGTTCTCTGATTATTTTGTTTTATCCATTTTTCTCTCTTCTTTAGTAATATCTATTATTTGCCAGTTGAACCTTTATAATCTATCTTCTATGTCCATTGTCTTTTCTCCCCTTCCATTCCTTTATTCTTTTCTTCTATATTCTTATATTGGTTCAAAATTTTGTCCTTTGCATCACTGATTCGATTTTCTCCAATGTCAAGTCTGTTATTTATTGCTATCAAAGCAGATTTCCTATAGCATGAATAGATTGTTGGCAGATAGCAGTGATTCAACAAATTCTAGTTTCCCTCTCCAGGTGAGACCAAGCAACTCAAAGGCACATTAGGGTATGGCCCATTGGAAGCATCCTTGACAAGCAGAATCTCACTATAAAAAATATGGATGTCTGTTAGTGGCTCAAACACACTGCCTGAAAAATTCTGAGGCAAGTAAGGCTTCAGGGTGTGGTCCTTTGATGATCACCGAAGTACTGTCAGTATCAATAATGGAGTAACCCATGGTAGAAACCTGAGTTACTTTAGGAGCTCAAAGAAATGACTATGTAGGCTCCAGAAAATAAATGTATTGGTATCCAATCTATCAGAAAAAAGAGACTGTATCAATTTCTGCCAGGATCAGAAATAAGTTTCTAACTTTTTCAACCCAATGGACTACATAGAACTTTTTTTCACATCAATTTTACAGGGAATTCAGGGAGGAGATTCTTGGTACCTATACACATTCTACCACCTTTCCACAAGAGTATATAATCAATAAAATTAGAAAATATTTAAATAGACAACTCTACAACTAGACTAGATATAACTTAAACTTTTTGTGACTCACAAGTCACTTTATAGTCTTGCAGTGCCTCACAGTACTCACCATAATCCTAAATTCCAACTGCACTATGCATGTGGAAGTTACAAGTAGTTCAACTTGAATAAGCACTGATTTTATAGTCACCTAAGACACCCTGAAAATTGACATTAGCTATTGGGATACACTGCAGCTTCTGTACTGAGCATTTGTCTCATTCTTGTAACAAAATCCATTTGTTTCAATTTTTCATAAACTGGAACTTTCTCTAATACCACTTTAATTAAAATTCAGAGTCTATAACATGAAAATGACTGGCAAAGAAATTTGAATGGTGCTAATAAAATTTTTAATTCATTTTAAATATTTTATTTTTTAACAGTCTAATTTGTTAATAAAGGGGAGAAGAGTATGAGCATATTTTATCTTTAGTTATTAAAACAAAAAGAGGATATTTCTCCATAAAATTGTTAGGGCAAATTGTACATTTTCTTAATTTGAAAAATCTAAATTTTATATAATAATTCGTTTTCCATTAATTTCTATATCAAAAATTCAAAGTGATTTTTCTAGGAATTCTGATGTAGAAACATGGCATAACCATCAACTTGCATAATACAAAACCTATGCAAAATTTTACAAAAACTCCAATTCTTACAGGAGGTCACAGATTCTCAAGTATCACCTGCATTCAATCATGACTAAGAGTCAAAAGTTAAAAGTACTACTGAGAGTACACTAAAACTAGTTCAATGTGGAACAAATAAAATAAAACTAGAAGAGTAGAGCACATTTTGTTACTTTGATCTAGTGTGAGTAAGAGTACAAAAATATATTTCCTCTAGCCAATACCATTTTTGTTTTACATTTCCTCCTTTCAGATGTGCAT
Organism: Stenella coeruleoalba; assembly: GCF_951394435.1. Lineage (NCBI taxonomy): Eukaryota > Metazoa > Chordata > Mammalia > Artiodactyla > Delphinidae > Stenella > Stenella coeruleoalba. The sequence continues at coordinate 102,079,416 of NC_137152.1, read as the reverse complement.
TGTTATTTTGCTGGTACAGGGTATTTCCATTTCACACTGGCAGAAGCCCAGGATAACACAGTAGATGGAACTTGGAACACTGTACTTTAGGGAGGAGATCACTCAGGAGGATTCAATGGGTTTGGAATGCCAACTAATTAAACACCTGGAGATGAAAAGCACTTTCCCTGGCTGAATTCTGGCAAATGTGTCATTTTAATATGCATAGAATCATAGCCAGGTCATGGGTATATAGTTTTGAAGAAATAACAATCCTGCCAACCTAGAGAATGTTTTCCTCAAAATGTAGAAAAGACAGAAAGTTTTATTATTGAATAAGCATATTCAGATTACAATGCCTCATAAGTAAGCCAAGGAAATTCCCACCCTATTTATACAGCCAGACAGTCAGAACCCCTTATGTACATATGTTCTCAAGTCTCTCTAACAGGACCTAACAGCATCCTTTGCTACAAATTCTTTCATAACACTCATTCTAAGTTTACTTGGGAATTAAGGTAACCATTCGTTTTAGTTAATTGCATTTCTCCAAAGGTATATTAAAATTTCTTATCTCTCTGACAAGCAGATGGTTACAGCTCAGAGCAAGGTGCCTAGCTTAAACTCCCACCGCAACAGGGAGCTAGAGGTGTTATCTTTGTAAATGTTTACATTGCAAAGAGATGACTTCCAGACACTAAAAAACAGCCTTAGGTTGTAAACCTGGCAATAGGGTTACTGAGCCTCTTTTAACAATGCACATCCAGGGCTTCCTTGGTGGCACAGTAGTTGAGAATCACCCTGCCAATGCAGGGGACATGGGTTCGAGCCCTGGTCTGGGAAGATCCCACATGCCGCGGAGCAACTGGGCCCATAAGCCACAACTACTGAGCCTACGCGTCTGGAGCCTGTGCTCCGCAACAAGAGAGGCTGCGATAGTGAGAGGCTCGTGAACTGCGATGAAGAGTGGCCCCCGCTCACCGCAACTAGAGAAAGCCCATGCACAGAAATGAAGACCCAACTCAGCCAAAAATAATAAATAAATAAATAAATTTATTAAAAAAAAATGCACATCCATATTCACAACCACTAGGTTTCTCATAGAAAGGCTGTAAGGAAAGAAAAAAAGGTGAGGGGAAAACAGTCTCTTTCCATTTTGGCAACATGGAAAATTAAGTTTTTATTTATCCTGATAATGGATAAATAGCAGAGTACAGGGATTGAGTGGCAGTCCCGGTGGCTTTGGATGAATGATGCAGACCAGATAACATTGCAAGAGTTCAGAAAACTAAATTATTATTGGAACTAAGGTCCACAAAAGTGGACAGAATCTACCAATTAAACCTAAACAGGGTCAGTACCTGCTAAAACAAGTTTTAAATAGGATCAAAACACTAATATAATAATCAGAATGTCCAGGATACAATTAAAAATCACTCATTATGCCAAGAACCAATTTCTTGATTGACAGGTTTTTTTTCTTTCAGTACTTTAAAAATGTCATCCCACTGCATCTGTCCTCTGTGAATTCTGTTGCAAGATCCGATGTTAATTTTATTAAGGATCCCTTGTACATGACAAGTCACTGGATAATTTCAATTCACATATCTTCAAGTTCACTGATTCTTTCTTCTGCCTGCTCAAATATGCTTTTGAAAGCTTCTAGTGAAGTTTCATTTCAATTAATGTACTTTTCATGTCCAGAATTTGTTTGGTTACTTTGTAATTTACATCTCTTTTTTGATATTCTCTACTTGTTTATGCATTGTTCTCGTGATATCCTTTAATTCTTTATTTATATTTTCCTTTAGCTATTTGATTGTATTTGAACAGGTAATTTAAAGTCCTTTTCTACTAAGTCCAATGTGTCTATCTCCTTGGGATAGTTTCTCTTTGAATGGACCATCATTTGTTGGTTCTTTACATACTTTGAATGTTTGGTTGAAAATCACACATTTTGAATTTTATGATTTGATAACTGTGAAATAAGATTCTTCCTTAGTCTTTAATTTTGTTGCTGTAGCTGTTTGTTTAGTGAAGTTTTAAAATCATTTTTGTAATGCCTGTATTATTTGTCATGTGTAGTCTTTGTTAATTTAGTTTGTGTTCACTTTGTGTTTTGACAGAGATTTACTTTAATGCCCATAGCCAAATAAAGGGAGAAAGAGGGGAAAAATTTTTTCAAAATTTCCTAGTCTTTGCAGATTGGTTTTGTGTTAGAGCATTCTTTCGATGTCTAGCTAGATGTTGAAAGAATGCTCTAGCATGGTTATTTACAGTTCCATCTTAGTTCTCACTTCTTGCTTGTACTGAGCCTAATAATCAGTCATAGTTGAAATCTTAGGATCTTCAGGTCTTTTCTGAGTATGCATCCTAACCTGGGCATGCACATGGCTTTCCAAATTTCCTGGTGTATTAGGTATGTCTTCAGTGTTCTAATATTCTAAAGAATCTCTCTCCCTAGCCTTTCTTCCCTGGTTTTTGGTGTATTTATGTTTGCCTCAGCTGTAATCTGTTGCCTCAGGTGGCAGTGGATTATTCATTTGCCTTTTGCTAATTTGAGGGATGCTCTCTGGGTGCCCACTTTTTTGCCTTGAGAAACTTCTAAGTTAAGTAAAATAAATCAAGCCTTTCAGGTAGTCCTCAGACAGGTTAGAAAACACAAGTACCATGATTAGCAAATAAAATATGCTCTGCTCCCTCTGGAATCAAGGACCAGGGTCCCATGCTGGAGACCTGGGCAGCTGTCTTAAGACTATTCCTATGCAGGAGAGGAGACTGGGTAGGAGCAAGTAAAATATCACAAAACTTTCCTACCCTTTTTAAGTTGGCTTTTCCTTGATTCCTCATTTGCTTATTTATTGTAAACCTTTGACAGCTTTCCAGAGTTCTAACAAAGTTGATTCTGTTTTACTTGGTTTTCCAGTGTTTTTGTGGAGACAAGGACTCTTGGAGCTACCTATTCTGCCATGTTTGCTGACAACACTCTCAAGATGTTTCTTTATTTTTCAGAAGTTTAACTATGATGGGTCTCTGCATGGCTTTGTTTCAGTGTATTCTATTTGGAGTTCACTCAGCTTCTCGAATCTGTAGGTTTTTATCTTTTTGCTGAATTTGGGAGGTTTTCTGCCATTGTTTCTTTAAATACTCTTTCAGTCCCACTTTGTTTCTCCTCTCATTCTGATGAAATGTTAAATCTTTTCTTTCTTTTTTTTTTTTTTACTGTTGTGAAGATCATTGTTTTGCTCATTTTTTTCAGTCTGTTTTTTTTCTCTGTCGTTTAGGTTGAATAAATTCTACTGATCCATCTTCAAGTTCACTGTTCACTGATTATATTTTCTGTCATCTCTAGTCTACTATTGAGTAAAGTTTTTAAAATTTTGGTTATTGTGTTTCTTAGTTCTATAATTTGTAATTGGATTTTTTTTTTTACAACTTCTGTTTCTTTGCTGGAATTATCTATTTTTATTTTGTTTTAAGACAATTTGTAATTAATTGTTGAGGCATTTTTATGACTGCTGCTTTAAAATGCTTTTCAGATAATTCTAACATGTGATTCATTTCAGTGTTATCATCAGTTAGTTGGTTTTTTCATTCGTATTAAGATTTTCTTGGTTCTTGGCATAATGAGTGATTTTTAATTGTATCCTGGACATTCTGATTATTATATTAGTGTTTCCTCACTTTTATTCTGAGCCGTGCGGATGAAAGGCTCTTGGTGCTCCAGCCAGGAGTCAGTGCTGTGCCTCTGAGGTGGGAGAGCCAACTTCAGGACACTGGTCCACAAGAGACCTCCCAGCTCCACGTAATATCAAACAGCGAAAATCTCCCAGAGATCACCATCTCAACACCAAGACCCGGATTCACTCAATGACCAGCAAGCTACAGTGCTGGACACCCTATGCCAAACAACTAGCAAGACAGGAAAACAACCCCACCCATTAGCAGAGAGGCTGCCTAAAAGCATAATAAGGCCACAGACACCCCAAAACACACCACCACACATGGACCTGCCCACCAGAAAGACAAGATCCAGCCTCATCCACCAGAACACAGGCACTAGTCCCCTCCACCAGGAAGCCTACACAGCCCACTGAACCAACTTTAGCCACTGGGGACAGACACCAAAAACAACGGGAACTACGAACATGCAGCCTGCAAAAAGGAGACCCCAAACTCAGTAAGATAAGCAAAATGAGAAGACAGAAAAACACACAGCACATAAAGGAGCAAGGTAAAAACCCACCAGACTTAACAAATGAAGAGGAAATAGGCAGTCTACCCGAAAAAGAATTCAGAATAATGAGAGTAAAGATGATCCAAATTCTTGGAAATAGAATAGAGAAAATGCAAGAAACATTTAACAAGGACCTAGAAGAACTAAAGAGGAAACAAACAATGATGAACAACACAATAAATGAAATTAAAAATACTCTAGAAGGGATCAATAGCAGAATAACTGAGGCAGAAGAACGGATAAGTGACCTAGAAGACAAAATAGTGGAAATAACTACTGCAGAGCAGAATAAAGAAAAAAGAATGAAAAGAATTGAGGACAGTATCAGAGACCTCTGGGACAACATTAAATGCCCCAACATTCGAATTATAGGGGTCCCAGAAGAGGAAGAGCAAAAGAAAGGGACGGAGAAAATATTTGCAGAGATTATAGTTGAAAACTTCCCTAATATGGGAAAGGAAATACTTAATCAAGTCCAGGAAGCACAGAGAGTCCCATACAGGAAAAATCCAATGAGAAACACGCCATGACACATATTCATCAAACTATCAAAAATTAAATACAAAGAAAACATATTAAAAGCAGCAAGGGGAAAACAACAAATAACACACAAGAGGATCTCCATAAGGTTAACAGATGATCTTTCAGCAGAAACTCTGCAAGCCAGAAGGGACTGGAAGGACATATTTAAAGTGATGAAGGAGAAAAACCTACAACCAAGATTACTCTACCCAGCAAGGATCTCATTCAGATTTGATGGAGAAATTAAAACCTTTACAGACAAGTAAAAGTTGAAAGAGTTCAGCACCACCAAACCAGCTTTACAACAAATGCTAAAGGAACTTCTCTAGGCAAGAAACACAAGAGAAGGAAAAGACCTACAATAACAAACCCAAAACAATTAAGAAAATGGGAATAGGAACGTACATATCGATAATTACCTTAAATATAATGGAGTAAATGCTCCCACCAAAAGACACAGACTGGCTGAATGGATACAAAAACAAGACCCATATATATGCTGTCTAAAAGAGACCAACTTCAGACCTAGGAGCACATACAGACTGAAAGTGACGGGATGGAAAATGATATTCCATGCAAATGGAAACCAAAAGGAAACAGGAATAGCAATTCTCATATCAGACAAAATAGACTTTAAAATAAAGACTATTAGAAGAGACAAAGAAGGACACTACATAATGATCAAGGGATCGATCCAAGAAGAAGATATAACACTTGTAAATATTTATGCACCCAACATAGGAGCACCTCAATACTTAAGGCAAATACTAGCAGCCATAAAAGGGTAAATCGACAGTAACACAATCACAGTAGGGGACTTTAACACCCCACTTTCACCAATGGACAGATCATCCAAAATGAAAATCAATAAGGAAACACAAGCTTTAAATGATACATTAAACAAGATGGACTTAATTGATATTTATAGGACAATTCCATCCAAAAACAACAGAATACACATTTTACTCAAGTGCTCATGGAAAATTCTCCAGGATAGATCAGATCTTGGGTCACAAATCAAGCCTTGGTCAATTTAAGAAAATTGAAATCATATCAAGTATCTTTTCCAACCCCAACGCTATGAGACTATGTATCAATTACAGGAAAAGATCTGTAAAAAATACAAACACATGGGGGCTAAACAATACACTTCAGAATAACCAAGAGATCACTGAAGAAATCAAACAGGAAATCAAAAAATACCTTGAAACAAACGACAATGAAAACACGATGATCCAAAACCTATGGGATGCCGCAAAAGCAGTTCTAAGAGGCAAGTTTATAGCAATACAATCCTACCTTAAGAAACTGGAAACATCTCAAATAAACAACCTAACCTTGCACCTAAAGCAATTAGAGAAAGAAGAACAAAAAAACCCCAAAGTTAGCAGACGGAAAGAAATCATAAAGATAAGATCAGAAATAAATGAAAAAGAAATGAAGGAAATGATAGCAAAGATCAATAAAACTAAAAGCTGGTTCTTCGAGAAGATGAACAAAGTTGATAAGCCTCCAGCCAGACTCATCAAGAAAAAAAAGGAAGAAGACTGAAATCAATAGAATTAGAAATGAAAAAGGAGAAGTAACAACTGACACTGCAGAAATATAAAGGATCATGAGAGATTACTACAAGCAACTCTATGCCAATAAAATGGACAACCTGGAAGAAATGGACAAATTCTTAGAAAAGCACAACTTCCTGAGACTGAACTAGGAAGAAATAGAAAATATAAACAGACCAATCACAAGCACTGAAATTGAAACTGTGATTAAAAATCTTCCAACAAAGAAAATCCCAGGACCAGAGAGCTTCACAGGCGACGTCTATCAAACATTTACAGAAGAGTAACACCTATCCTTCTCAAACTCTTCCAAAATATAGCTGAGGGAGGAACACTCCCAAACTCATTCTACGAGGCCACCATCACCCTGACACCAAAAGCAGACAAAGATGTCACAAAGAAAGAAAACTACCGGCCAATATCACTGATGAATATAGATGCAAAAATCCCCAACAAAATACTAGCAAACAGAATCCAACAGCAAATTAAAAGGAACATAACCATGATCAAGTGGGGTTTATCCCAGGAATGCAAGGACTCTTCAATGTATGCAAATCAATCAATGTGATACACCATATGAACAAACTGAAGGAGAAAAACCATATGATCATCTCAATAGATGCAGAGAAAGCTTTCGAAAAATTCAACACCCATTTATGATAAAAACCCTCCAGAAAGTAGGCATAGAGGGAACTTTCCTCAACATAATAAAGGCCACATATGACAAACCCACAGCCCACATCGTCCTCAATGGTGAAAAACTGAAACCATTTCCAGTAAGATCAGGAACAAGAAAAGTTTACCCACTCTCACCACTGTTATTCAACATAGTTTTGGAAATTTTAGCCACAGCAATCAGAGAAGAAAAGGAAATAAAAGGAATCCAAATCGGAAAAGAAGAAGTAAAGCTGTCACTGACTGCAGATGACATGATACTCTACATAGAGAATCCCAAACATGCTACCAGAAAACTACTAGAGCTAATCAGTGAATCTGGTAAAGTAGCAGGATATAAAATTAATGCACAGAAATCTCTGGCATTCCTATAGACTAATGATGAAATATCTGAAAGTGAAATCAAGAAAACACTCCCACTTACCACTGCAAAAAAAAGAATAAAATATCTAGGAATAAACCTACCTAAGGAGACAAAAGACCTGTATGCAGAAAATTATAAGACACTGATGAAAGCAAGTAAAGATGATACAAATAGATGGAGAGATATACCATGTTCTTGGATTGGAAGAATCAACATTGTGAAAATGACTCTACTACCCAAAGCAATCTACAGATTCAATGCAATCCCTATCAAACTACCACTGGCATTTTTCACAGAACTAGAACAAAAAATTTCACAATTTGTATGGAAACGCAAAAGACCCCGAATAGCCAAAGCAATCTTGAGAATGAAAAATGGAGCTGGAGGAATCAGGCTCCCTGACTTCACACTATACTACAAAGCTACAGTAATCAAGACAGTATGGTACTGGCACAAAAACAGAAATATACATCAATGGAACAGGATAGAAAGCCCAGATATAAACCCACGCACATATGGTCACCTTATCTTTGATAAAGGTGGTGAGAATATACAGTGGAGAAAAGACAGCCTCTTCAATAAGTGGTGCTGGGAAAACTGGACAGGTACATGTAAAAGTATGAAATTAGAACACTCCCTAACACCACACACAAAAATAAACTCAAAATGTATTAAAAACCTAAATGTAAGGCCAGACACTATCAACCTCTTAGAGGAAAACAGAGGCAGAACACTCTACGACATTAATCTCAGCAAGGTCCTTTCTGACCCACCTCCGAGAGAAATGGAAATAAAAACAAAAATAAACAAATGGAACCTAATGAAAGTTCAAAGCTTTTGCACAGCAAAGGAAACCATAAACAAGACAAAAAGACAACCCTCAGAATGGGAGAAAATATGTGCAAATGAAGCAACTGAAAAAGGATTAATCTCCAAGATTTACAAGCAGCTCATGCAGCTCCATATCAAAAAACCAAACAACCCAATCCAAAAATGGGCAGAAGACCTAAATAGACATTTCTCCCAAGAAGATATACATATTGGCAACAAACACATAAAAGAATGCTAAACATCATTAATCATTAGAGAAATGCAAATCAAAACTACAGTGAGATATCATCTCACACCGGTCAGCATGGCCATCATCAAAAACTCTAGAAACAATAAATGCTGGAGAGGGTGTGGAGAAAAGGGAACACTCTTGCACTGTTGGTGGAAATGTAAATTGATACAGCCACTATGGAGAACAGTATGGAGGTTCCTTAAGAAACTACAAATAGAGCTACCATATGACCCAGCAACCCCACTACTGGGCATATACCCTGAGAAAACCATAATTCAAAAAGAGTCATGTACCAAAATGTTCATTGCAGCTCTATTTACAATAGCAGGACATGGAAGCAACCTAAGTGTCCATCATCAGATGAATGGATAAAGAAGATGTGGCATATATATACAATGGAATATTACTCAGCCATAAAAAGAAACGAATTTGAGATATTTGTAGTGAGGTGGATGGATCTACAGTCTGTCATACAGAGTGAAGTAAGTCAGAAAGAGAAAAATAAATACCGTATGCTAACACATATATATGGAATCTAAGAAAAAAAAAAGTTCATGAAGAACCTAGGTGTAAGACAGGAATAAAGACACAGACCTACTAGAGAATGGACTTGAGGATATGGGGAGGGGGATGGGTAAGCTGTGACAAAGTGAGAGAGTGGTATGGACATATATACACTACCAAACGTAAAATAGATAGCTCGTGGGAAGCAGCCATATAGCACAGGGAGATCAGCTCGGTGCTTTGTGACCACCTAGAGGGGTGGGATAGGGAGGGTGGGAGGGAGGGAAACGCAAGAGGGAAGAGATATGGGAACATATGTATATGTATAACTGATTCACTTTGTTAGAATGCAGAAACTAACACATCATTGTAAAGCAACTATAGTCCAATAAAGATGTTAAAATTAATTAATTAATTAAGTTTAGAAATAACCATATGAAGAAATAAAGGTCACTATATAGGTAAGAGTTAGTATTATTGTATTCATAGTTCATAAGTCCCGTTTTTATTTCCTACATGATTTAAAATACAAATATATAAAACTAATTTTAAATCTATGTTAATGATCAAACAATAAAGATGTAACTGATGCAATGACAACATAAAGGGGGAGAAGTGGACCTATAAAGGGGGAGAAGTGGACCTATCTAGGAGCAGGTATTTTGAATGCTACTGAAGCTTAGTTGGTATCAATTCAAACTAGAATGTTATACCTTTCATAAATTTTAGATATTAAATGTAACTCTGTTGGTACACACTAAGAAAATATATTTAAAATACACACAAAAGGAAGAATGGATTTAAAAAAATAAAACCTAACCATATGCTTTCTATAGGAGAGTCAGTTTGAATCCACAAATAGCTTGAAAGTGAAAATCAACAAAACCAAAAGTTCATTCTCTGAAAAGCTCAAAATTGATAAGCATCTAGAGAGGCTGACTAATAAAACAAGAGAGAAGACAAAAATTGCAAATATCAGAAGTGAAAGAGGATACATTACCACAGATCTATGGACATTAATAAGATAATAAAGGAATACCACAAACAATTCTAGGTGCACAAATTTGATAAACTGAATGAAATGGACCAATTCCTTGAAAGACACAATTTGATAAAACTGGCACAAGAAGGAACAGAAAATCTGAATAGACCTGTATCTATTAGTAAAATCAAATCAATAATTAATAACCTTCCAAAACAGAGAGTCCCAGGCCCAGATGTGTTCACTGGTTAATTTGTTACAAATTAAACAATGTCTACTCTTAGAATTCCCTCAGAAACAGAGGGAATAATAAATAAATAAATTAAAAAAAATTTTTTAAAAGGTGGGGGAGGGATGGTTAAAGTGATTTTTTTTTTTTCCAGTACGCGCGCCTCTCACTGTTGTGGCCTCTCCCGTTGCGGAGCAAGGCTCCAGACGCACAGGCTCAGTGGCCATGGCTCACGGGACCAGCCACTCCGCGACATGTAGGATCTTCCCGGACTGGGGCACGAACCCGTGTCCCCTGCATTGTCAGGCAGACTCTCAACCACTGTGCCACCAGGGAAGCCCCTAAAGTGATTTTTATACAGAGGCACAATGTTAGAATTATTTCAGCTACCTACGTTGTCTATTTTAAACAGCAAGTAAACAAGCTATAAATTTTTAAAAGGCCTTGAAAAGGAGTCTTCACTATTATATTTGCATACTTCCAAGAAGCAGGGCATGATTTGTCCAGTCAAGTTATATAAAATAGCACTTCTCAAATTCTAATGTGCTTACAAATAGCCTGCTAAAACTGTTCAAATGAAGTTTCTAACTTCAGCAGGTCTGGAGTGGGCCCAAGAATTTACTTTTCTAACAAGTTCCCAGGTGAACAGGTATTTGGACTACACTTTGAGTAGCAAGGGTCTAATAAATTAGGAATATGATATTAATAAGGTCAAAGTTATTTTTTTCTTAAAGATTCTTTTTTGATGTGGACCATTTTTAAAGTCTTTATTGAATTTGTTACAATATTGATTCTTTTTTATGTCTTGGTTTTTGGCCCCAGGTATGTGGGATCTTAGCTCCTCAGTCAGGGATGGAACCCACACCCCCTGCATTGGAAGGCAAAGTCTTAACCACTGGACTGCCAGGGAAGTTCCAAGGTCAAAGTTTTAAATTCTATCTCCATATCAGACAGTTAGCTTCAGGTAAAATGAAAAAGCATGGAATCTGTAGTGAGGGTGAAAAGTTTGCAATTCCAGATCTTTCACTTGTTAACTTTGGGATTTATGCAAGAGACTTAATCTCTCTAAGCCAGTTTCCTCACCTGTAAATTAGGAATAGGATTAGCCCCCACTTCCTGGGATGTTGTGAAAGTTAAATGAGATATTTGTAAAACGCTTGAAACATATTTGATGCTAAACAAAAGTTGGTTCTTCTCCCCTTTCCACCCAACCACAATAGATTACATTCCTAACTCTAAGGATTTTACAAATGATTGGTACAAAGGTGACTGAATCTGAGATCAAGTAGAAACAGTTGATAGCAAACTAACAGATAAAAGATACTCAAATTATAATTTCATACACATATTGGCTAGAATAAAATGGAATTCGTATAGTTTACTATTTCTTATTCCACCCCTTCTTAGACTCACAGTCCCAGCCCATTATTTTTGAGGCCTCCTCAACATTGATCCAAAGATCTATAAGCATCTAGAGTACAAAGAATTGATATTACTGCTTTTAAATATCTACACTTAGAAAATGAGGAAAGAATGATATGATTAAAGTTATTTGGCTAAGCAAATCATCAGCGAAAATGCACTCATTATAAATTATTAGGATACAATGATGAAAAAAATCAGACAAGTAGTGTAATTTTGATTCAATGTTGGTTGCTATTGCTGTATTCTGAATGTGCACCAACCTTGACCTTGTTCCATTTCTAAATAGAAATCCAAAAACAATGTTAAATGGCTTATATTCATCATTATTCTTCCCAAATCAAACCCTCTAGAGGAAAATCAAATAGAGGTAGTCTTTTGTACCTAAAAATATACACATATTTTGGAGAGATACAATAAAGTGCAATATTCTACTGCATTGACCCTTTTATATTAGATAAAACGTGTGTCTCTTCTGAGCAACTACTGCTGAGAAACCTACTAAAATGAAAATTATTTTTTCATCTATCCTATTTTTTTTTCTGTGCATAGAAATCTGTCTGGCCTAACATTTTATCCAGGAAGCATCTGGAATAAGTTTGACTAAAGTCCTCAATCAGTTACAGTATAGAATTTCTGACCCATTGAAATTAAAATTTTACTTACTTGGCTTACAAGGTCAAGTCAATTGTTGATCTTTAGATTTACCAACAGACATGCCTCCTAGTGGTTCCAATAGGGGATTTAGAAAAATTGGACAGTCCTGGCTACTATCACTTTTGCTGATAAATTACTCAGTCTTCAGAGAAGACTGATTTAATCTTATAGATACATGCATGCCTTATAAGTATCGGAGTTGTAGGTGTAGTAGATCCTAACCCATGAGCATGTGAAACCTAATACTCTCATTAAATCTCTGTGTCTCTATGTCTTTATTCAAACACTTGTTTATTGGGATATGTATTTGTGTGTGTGTGTGTGTGTGTGTGTGTGTGTGTGTCTTTGTGTAAAACAGAAATGTGGTCTTTCCAAATGAAAGAGGGTGTTGCTGTCCATAGAAATACCACTAGCAAAAATGTTGCAAAAATATTTTAGTGTTTCTCAAAGGACCTAATCTTGGTTTATTTAATGCTGCAGAATTATATAACACATATAATGTGATGCTCACTAGAATGAAGAAATTGAAACCAAACTAAAACAAAACATTCTCTCTTGCACTAAAAGTGTTAAAGCTAAAGTTAAATGAACACTGTCAGTAACATTCAAATGATATTTCTTGCATGGTGCAGGAAGTTAGTCTGGGTTTCAGCTAATTCTAAGTTTAGATACTGGTGTGACTTGCTTTATGTAAAAGTTTTAATACTGAAAGAGAGAATAATAGTACAATGTGTTTATTCAGTAAGTAGTACATGTAAATCCTACACTACTATTTTGTGAAGTTGAAACACCTTTCTGTAATGTGCACAATTAACTCCTAATATTTTATAAGCCTGGATTGGTTTTTTTGGTCTCTTCTTAAAATTGGATCTTGAATATATAATGGAATTTAGTAGTTAAAACCTTTTCTTGGGGCTTCCCTGGTGGCACAGTGGTTGGGAGTCCGCCTGCCGATGCAGGGGACACGAGTTCATGCCCCAGTCCGGGAAGATCCCACATGTCACGGAGCGGCTGGTCCCGTGAGCCATGGCCACTGAGCCTGCGCGTCCGGAGCCTGTGCTCCGCAACGGGAGAGGCCACAACAGTGAGAGACCTGCGTACTGCAAAAAACCAAACCAAACCAAAACAAAATCTTTCCTTGGGCATGTGGTAAAATTAGTCTGCTTGTATTGATGTTTCAGATCTTTTCAAAAATCAAAAACATAGTTAATTTTCCCCACATTTTCAGGAAATCCAGTTTTTAGAGTACCTTTAACTGCAAATATCTTTTATAACAATAGCATTTCATACCAAATTGAATTTTTGTGTTAAAATCTGAAAGATAAAATTAAGGATTAGTACAGTGTACTGTTTGATAAATACTCTTTGAATGAATGATAGAGAACACAATTGATTAAATCCATAAAACTGCCTTCTTAATTGATCTCAGGAACATAATTAATTCCTTTAATAAAGAGGTTATTTTTTGAAAAGAAAACCCAATATTTCTTCATTACACAAGTATCCCCAAAGGGAATATGATCACTCTCTCTAAAGCTCTCCTCTTACTCATTTTCCAGGTACATTTTGTTCTCCATGTATCTTCCTTTTCCTTGTTTAGACTCATTAATGAAATTATTTACTTTGTCTTCTTTGAATATAATGAATTACAATAGTAGGAATTATATATACGTTGATTGTTTGATTAATTAAAGTGCCTATCACTAAACTATATTTCTCATGAAAAGAGAAGGGAAAATTCCAAATTAAAAATCAACATTTCTAGTAACATGAGGAGGAGGGTGGAGTCAAGGATTTAGACATTTGCCAAAGCAAAACAAGCTCAAAGTGGAATATTATAGGGGCCTCATTTAAAATAATCTTACGATGAACAGCATTTATAATTGAACTCACTGTTGATGGGAGTAGGAATTGGTAAAATCATTTGGTGGCTAGGTGTGTGTTCAAGATCTGTATTTTATATTAGCTTTCCCTTTTTATAGGTTACTAATATGTAAAATATACTTAATTAGTTTGCCTTTGAGGTTTGTTTAAAATAACTGTCTTTAAGTATGTTGCTTTATTGTGGTCAATACACTCTAAAAGAATTTTTTTTTTATTGTTTGGAGAACAGAAGTAAAATACATCACCATTAAACCTTGATGCAGCTGAAACAAAGCAAAAACAAAATTATACTCCAATATCCTTGAAATCTTTGTTGTTTTGTAGTAAATGTGGATTGTTTCTTTAGCTTTGCTTTCTGAACAGATGTGTATTTGCATAATGGAAGATTTAGTTAGACTTGTGAAAGGAAAATCACATCTCTATTTTACAATGGGACTAATATATGTATAAAGGATTAGATAAAGCAATCGAAAAACAAGCATATGATTTATACTTTAGTTCTAACCCACTCTTTGTACTTGAAGAGCTACAAGATATATTATGAATGTATAACACCATGCCTAATTTTCAGTAGAGTGCATAAAGGTATGCTTCATCTGTAGAAAATTATTCTCTTTGCATTCTTGGGAAATCAACTTGTACTGTGGCAGTTTTTATTTTTATTTTTTTAAGATTTGTATGCTTGGGTGCTTCCTTGTGAATGCTAACTCTAAATCTTAGATAATATCCAAACCAACAGCAGATAACTAAAAATTTAACAGAGTATAATATGAAATTTCAAACAGTTGGGCTACTACTGTGCCCTGAATTATAATATCTCATTAATTAGAGTCATTTAGTGTCACAAAGACTTCCATGCACCAATTCATTATCTTTCCTCCCTTTTTTCCCCTAGAATGGAAGGGTTGATTGTGTACACGGCATGCTCATATTACACATTTTTTATGATGAGCATGAAAGGCAGGTTGCCTTGTATTAGTATTATATTTCCTATAATAGTAGTGTTTATTGGTTGCAGTGGTAAAGAGAAATAGAAGCTTACTAACCTATTAGCAGGAGGTAGGCTGATATGAGACACATATAAAAAACTATTACAAATCATGTCCAGCACAACCTATTTTAATCCAAAGCAGAACAAAGTATATTGTTTTGATTTTAGATTCAACACATTTGGATTGAACATAAAAATAAGGATCTAAATTGAGGTCATAAATGTCTGAATTAAATTGGATATTTTCTCCTTTCCTTGTTCAGTTAAATAAATACCCTTAGTGCTTAGTAGTGCCTGACCTTCAGTACTAAAAACCCTGAATCCTCTCAACTGATATGATGTGATAGAAGCAGAGAGCTTAAAGAAAAAACATTCAACCCTATCACAACTGTAAAGAAAAATAAACACATTCAACCATGTTACCTTTTAGACCTGATCTAAACGTATCATTGTAACAAATTTCTTATATTTGCAGTTACACTAGTCCAAAGGTCAAAAGCACTTACTGACTAACTTTAGGTTATCCTTTGATTTATCTTAAGAGGCCTTATGGAAGACTTGGGGAAAGATTTTGCAAAAAAGGAAATAAGGTCATAAAGGAAAAGTCAGATAGCTTCAGGCTTTCAAATAATATATAGAAATCAAAATTCTCCCAAAGAAGGATTCTTTTCAATCCTTTTACTTTACAATGCTGTACTATTAAACAAACTTTACACCCTGCTTCTATTTTTAAAAAATTACAAATAAAAGTCCAAGGAAGTCAATTAATATTACACAAAGTATTATCTTGATTTAATCCAACCCCTTACATAATAAAAGTTTGCAAAATAAAGGTTGAATAACTCCTCTGATATTTTCTACTCAAGAATCTACTGGAATTAAATCCACAAAATAGAATAGTATTTTATAATATCTAGAAAAATATAGAACTAACATTAACATGTTAGTAACAAGAAATTCATCCAGTTGTTTAACTTTGATTAAAATGAGTTCATTGAATTTTGTGTCTAGCTCTGAAAGCCTTAACAATATGTCTGGTTTATTTTTCTTGCAATCTGGGAGATATAAAATTCCTTATACCAATTGGTAAAGAAGTAGAAAAGCTCTGAGGAAATAAATCATGACATGCATGCAAGGTATCTTGTTTTTAGATTTTATTTATTTATTTTGTAGGTTTATTTATTTATTTTATAGATTTTACCTACTGAGCATCTTGTTCTTAGATTTTATATTCTACTATTAAAACAATCAATATTCATAAAGCACAATCTCACAAGCATTGCCTCAATTTTCTAAGACACATATGGAACATTCAAAATAATTAATATTAGAAACTATTGATGTGCATGTCCTTTTTATATTATATGTTCCCCTTCTGAATGCTTGACATGAACACAAAAATCTCAATGAAAACTACATTATTTCTTTTTTTTTTTTTTTGCAGTACGCGGGTCTCTCACTGTTGTGGCCTCTCCCGTTGTGGAGCACAGGCTCTGGACGCGCAGGCTCAGTGGCCATGGCTCACGGGCCCAGCCGCTCTGTGACATGTGGGATCCTCCGGGACCGGGGCACAAACCCGTGTCCCCTGCATCGGCAGGTGGACTCTCAACCACTGCGCCACCAGGGAAGCCCTGAAAACTACGTTAGTTCTTAAATCCTTCTTTTTTGTAGGAAAAATTTTAGTAATATATTTCCAAACTGATGACAGCATTCTTAAATTATATTTCATAGTAAAGCCTATATTTATGCTCCAGTTTCTTATGGTCAGAGCCACATACTTTCCAAAAGCAAATAATAACTTTACTATGCATACTCAAGAGCATATTTAGGCTGCTGTATCTCTGGTAGAGATACAAGCTGAATAACCTTACTTGTCTGGCCTCTTGCAAATGCATTTCATTGTCTCCTTTCCATATTTTGTTTTTTCCATGACAAAAAGGAATGATCTTGCTTGAGACCCATTTTTGTTTATAGTCTACTATGTCTTTCAGTGGCTGACTTTTCTTCATTTATTCTGTTGTTTTTTTGTTTTGGTTTATGCACAAATGTACTCTTTGAAATGATGTTATTTCAGCACCATAGCACTTTGCTAAGCCATTTCATTTCTTTGTAATTCAGGTGGCTTTGGGGTGGTGGAACGTTTCCAGAGTGATATAAAACTAATACATGAACTAATTTTTATTTGAAATCTCTGTAAATGCCATAATGCTAGTCAAGATAATATAGGTCAAAAGCAAAAATAGTTTATTGGACTTAAAAAAGAAAAATCATTTTCTTGTTTTATTCTATGTTATAATCTGCAATTAGTAAGTATTGTAAGCCACAATGCCAATGTAGCATCAACAGTAATAGCTAATTTTCATTGAGCATTTGTTGTCTACCAGATGAGAGTCAAGCTCGCCATATGAATATCTCATTAATCTTCAAGCAATCTTATGAAGCAGTTCCTATTATTATGTTTATTTTGAAGATAAGAAAACTGGTATAAGAGAGAGAGCTCTAGAATCACAATGCCTAGATTTGAACATCTATCACCTTTGCAACCTGAGTATAAGTAATCTAATCTCTCTAAACCTCAGTTTCTGCATTTCTTTGGAAATGGCAGATAGTCCAGATTGGCTTAATCAACAGGGGTTTTGTATTAGAAGACTGTTGGACTTAAGGTTGGAACAATGACTTCGGAGTGAATTTTGGAAAGCCTTGTATATTCAGCTAAAGATTTTGAATTTTATTTCACATGCAGTGTAGAATGACATATCTAAAACTTTTTTTCACCAATGACTATACTATAAAGATGCATTTTCGGTTCAATTTTGACTCAGTCTTAGATGTGTAATTGAAATGTTCATGTTTCTACTACTTTTAAGTATTTGATATCTCAGTTATTTTTAATATTCTAGACCTGTGCTGTCCAATAAATAGCAATTAGCTACATGTGGCTATTTAAATTTTAAGTAATTAAGTTAAATTTTAAAATTGGTTCCTCAGTCACACCAGGCACATTTCAAGTGTTCTTGTGTCTAGTGGTTACTAGATTGTACTGGACAGCACAAATCTAGTACTTTTCCATTACTACCAAAATTTCTATTGGACAGCACAGCCCTAAACCATACCATTGCACTCTTTGGGACTCATCCCAATCCCTTCACCTCTAGGATATTACTCAATTATTCCTACATGTACTCAGAGGGGTGCTTTGTGTTACAGTCTATCTATTAGGAGGGCCAGCAGTATGTTTCCTTTCCAGTTCTAATTACCCTCACCCAATGTCTCCCTAACTTAAAGCCTTCTGGAAAGGAGTCTTCATTGCCACTACAGTGTCCATGTCAGTGTTGTCTCCCAGTACTCCCAAAGACCCATTCTTTCCATAAATATAATCTGTTAAAACACTTTGCCATTTGTCTGCACCCAGGACATTATTTTTTCCACTTCCATCTCCCTTTCAAAAAGCAATCTACATAATTCTACATAATCTCAAGCAAACACAGCAATTTGCGTGATGAAGTTGGAATACTCGAGATTATATTCAGGTTACCAGGACTTTACAGTCTCTCTAAAGGCATTTGGAAGTGCATCTATTTTGTATTTACATAATTAAAAGGCCCATCTGGATACTTCCTAAACAGAAGAAACCATCTTCCCTTAAGATGATTTGAAGTTGCTGCCACTACCAGGTAAAACAGACCTACAGTAACTTTGAAAATGCCTCCTCCTTTTATCTCATTCATATTTCAAAACCTTAAGATGACTTTATAGACAGAGCATATGAAAATGAACAAAATGCTAATCAATATAATCTTATATTGACTTATAATCTGAGGTTATACTAATCTCAGTAGTTCTCAGGTATTATAGATGATAGATAGATGATAGGGAGATAACTATAGATAGAATATACATGCAACAGCTATTTCTTTATAACACATTGAATTAAATAGCAATTCAAGTACTATAGTTGGATTTACTATACTTGGGTAATCTGCATCATAAAACCCCTTACTCTGTCCTCTTTCTACAAATTAGAGGTAACAGAATCAAGACAAAGATAATTATTTTGAAGAAGTGTGATGTGATATAGTTGTTTGCTTAAAATGTTAGACAACTGGGTGCTGGCCATGAAATGAATTAGAGAAAGGAAGGAAAATAAGAGGATAGAAGCAAAAATTAGTTTAAAATAAGATTATTGATGATAATCCACAATCTCTGCAAATGAACTTTAAATTTTCATGGAAATATGAAGTGCTAATAGAGGTGCTGAAAAGTTTAAGAACTCTCAACTTAACACAACATTGTAAAGCAACTATACTCCAATAAAAAGTAATAAAAAACTTAAAAATTAAAAAGAAGGAACTCTCAACTTCCTTTTAAAAAGTCAAAGTCAGAAAACATTGTTGGAATTTGTGATATCATTTTCCCTCACATACAATTGCATATCTGTCGCTATAAAAATGTCCATTTTAATATTTCAATCTCTGCCTATCCAGAAGTGATTCAGGACATTGTGTAAACAGAGGTCAACATTTGTTTGCAGTTTCCAGGGTACCCATGTCATAATGTTTGCTTTAATGAATATAGGAGGTTTGCCATTAAAAAGAAGTATGTGAGCATTATAGAGCATTAAAGAAAAGACACACACTACGATGCGTATAATAAAAAACAACAGATAAAAAGTGTTGGTGAGGATGTGGAGAAATCAGAACCCTCATATACTGCTGGTGATAATGTAAAATGGTGCAGCCACTTTGAAAAACAGTCTGGCAGTTCCTCAAAAAGTTAAAACATAGGACATATCAATTTCACTCCTAAGTATATACCTAAGAGAACTGAAAACAAACATCCACACAAAAACTTGTTAATGAATGCTCACTGTAGCATTATTCATAATAGTCATACAGTAAAAACAACCCAAACGTCTATCAACTGATGAATGGATAAATAATAGGTGGTATAGCCATACAATACATTATCATTCAGCCATGAAAAGGAACGAAATGCTGATACATGGTACAACAGAGATGAACCTTGAAGACATAGGCTAAATAAAAGAAGACACTTACAAAAGATGGCATATTATATAATATCGTTTATATGAAGTATCCAAATAGGCAAATCTATAGACACAGAAAGTAGATTACTGATTGCCTAGGGATATGGGAGTTGCGATTAAATAAGGCGTGAGTGCTATTGGGTATGAAGTTTTTTGGGGGGTGATGAAAATGTTCTAAAATTACATAATGTTGATGGATGCAAAATCCTGTGAACATATAAAAAATATTGAATTGTACACTTTAAAGGGTTCAATTATATGGTGTATCAATAAAATTGTTTTTAAAGTTCATAGGATAAAATAATACCTTACAATTCACCAAACAGAAATACCCAGTGTTAACATTTTGGTGTATTACAACACACTTTTTGCTTTTAAATGGTTATTGACTGACATGTAAAAATGTCTATATAATGATATTTATATTTTACAACAAGACATATTTTTAAACAGCAAAACTGCATATAAGAAAATAAAATAATATTTTAATTAATGGTGCAATATAGCATATTTATAAATATAAATACTCGATATATAAAAGTTAACAATTCTCTACAAATTAATGTATACATTTGATGAAATACAGATCAAAATCTCAATAGGACTTATTTTAGAAATTGAAAAATAATTATATAGGTTTTCTGGAATGAAATTAGGCAAGAATAATGTGGGAATTTTTAAAACAAATGTCTATAAAGGAGTAGAAAGTTGTATTATGAAGTCAGGGTAACTAAACGAGTGGGTGCTGGAATCAATCAGTCTGGCATCTAGAAAAATGGAATAGAATAGGAAGTCGAGAAAAAAAATTAAGTACGATATAATTTACTTTATGACGAATATGGGATTCCAGATCAGTAGGAAAAGGAAAGATTATTCAACAAATAGTATTGGGATAATCAGCTAGCCATCTGGAAGGAATTAAGTTAGCTCACAGTCTATATAAAAATCAATGTCAAGTGGATAAAAGATGTAGATATAAAATGAAACAAAAATATTCAACATCATTAGAAATTAAAGAAAATAAAACAAAGTGTCAATTTTTGCCTATCATATCGATGAAGATGGAAATAATTATTAACATTAATTGTTGGTAATGATGAAGAAACAGTAACTTTCATGCATCACTGTTAAATGTGTAAATTTGTACATACTTTGAAGGTCAACTTGATACAAAATAAAAAAAACAAACAAACTCTTAAATATGTGTGTTTCCTTTAAGCCAGCAGATTTACTTCTAAAAATTTATCCTAGAGATAAGGATATTATTTACAGTATGGATTTTAATAGTGAAAATGAGAATCAACCTAATGACCTACCAACTTGTACAAAATCTGGTACATATATGCAATTGATTCTTATGTAAATATTAAGAGGAAAGCATTGAGTCTCTTAAAGATACCTGTAATATATTGCTGAGAACAAAAGCATATTTAAGGTATTATGATAAAAAGAGAGAAGAGAGAAGTACGGAAGAAACTGGAAACATGGAAAGATATACTCCACAATAATAACAGTCTTTTATCTTTGTAGAGTGGAATTATACATTTTTTTAACATCCTTATTGGAGTACACCTGCTTTACAATGGTGTGTTAGTTTCTGCTGTATAACAAAGTGAATCAGCTATACATAAACATATATCCCCATATCTCCTCCCTCTTGCGTCTTCCTCCCACCCTCCCTATCCCACCCCTCTAGGTGGACACAAAGCACTGAGTTGATCTCCCTGCCCTATGTGGCTGCTTCACACTA
Source organism: Stenella coeruleoalba (assembly GCF_951394435.1). Classification (NCBI taxonomy): domain Eukaryota; kingdom Metazoa; phylum Chordata; class Mammalia; order Artiodactyla; family Delphinidae; genus Stenella; species Stenella coeruleoalba. Next base: position 102,057,548 of record NC_137152.1, on the reverse strand, counting down.
GCTATCTATTTTACATTTGGTACTGTATATATGTTCATGCCACTGTCTCACTTCATCCCAGCTTGTCCATCCCCTCCCAGTGTCCTCAACTCCATTCTCTACATCTGCGTCTTTATTCCTGTCCTACCGTAGCTTCTTCAGAAACATGTTTTTTTTCTTTTAGATTCCATATATACGTATTAGCATATGGTATTTGTTTTTCTCTTTCAGACTTACTTCACTCTGTATGACAGTCTCTAGGTCCATCCACCGAACTACAAATAACTCAATTTTGTTTCTTCTTATGGCTGAGTAATATTCCATTGTATATATGTACCACATTTTCTTTATCCATTCGTCTGTCAATGGACACTTAGGTAGCTTCCACGTCCTGACTACTGTAAATAGTGCTGCCATGAACACTGTGGTACATGACTCTTTTTGAATTATGGTTTTCTCAGGGTATAGGCCCAGTAGTGGGATTGCAGGGTCGTATGGTAGTTCTATTTGTAGTTTTTTAAAAGAACCTCCATACTGTTCTCCATAGTAGCTGTATCAATTTACATTCCCACCAACAGCAAAAGAGGGGTCCATTTTCTCCACCCTCTCCAGCATTTATTGTTTGGAGAGTTTTTGATGATGGCCATTCTGACTGGTATGAGGTGATTCCTCATTGTAGTTTTGATTTTCATTTCTCTAATGATTAGTGATGTTGAGCATCCTTTCATGTTTGTTGGCAATCTGTATATCTTCTTTGGAGAAATGTCTATTTAGGTCTTCTGCCCATTTTTGGATTGGGTTTGTTTTTTTGATATGGAGCTGCATGATATGCTTGTATAATTTGGAGATTCATCATTTGTCAGTTGCTTCATTTGCAATATTTTATCCCATTCTGAGGGTTGTCTTTTCATCTTGTTTATGTTTTCCTTTGCTGTGGAAAAGCTTTAAAGTTTCATTAAGTCCCATTTATTTATATTTGTTTTTATTTCCATTTCACTAACAGGTGGGTCATAAAGGATCTTGCTGTGATTTATGTCATACAGCGTTCTGCCTATGTTTTCCCCTAAGAGTATTATAGTGTCTGGCTTTACATTTAGGTCTTTAATCCATTTCGAGGTTATTTTTGTATACAGTGTTAGGGAGAGTTCTAATTTCATGCTTTTACATGTAGTTGTCCAGTTTTCCCAGCACCACTTATTGAAGAGGCTGTCTTTTCTCCATTGTATATTCTTGAATCCTTTATCAAATATAAGGTGACCATATGTGTGTGGGTTTATCTCTGGGCTTTCTATCCTGTTCCATTGATCTATATTTCTGTTTCTGTGCCAGTACCATACTGTCTAGATTACTGTAGCTTTGTAGTAGAGTCAGAAGTCAGGGAGTCTGATTCCTCCAGCTCCGTTTTTCTTTCTCAAGATTGATTTGGCATTTGGGGTCTTTTGTGTTGCCATAAAAATTGGGAAATTTTTGGTTCCAGTTCTCCAAAAAATGTCACTGGGAGTTTGATAGGGATTGCCCTGAATCTGTAGATTGCTTCGGGTAGTATAGTCATATTCACAAGGCTGATTCTTCTAATCCAAGAATATGGTATACCTCTCCATCTGTTTGTATCATCTTTAATTTCTTTCATCAGTGTCTTATAGTTTTCTGCATACAGGTCTTTTGTCTCCTTAGGTAGGTTTATTCCTAGTTATTTTATTCTTTTTGTAGCAATGGTAAACAGGAGTGTTTCATTAACTTCCCTTTCAGATTTTTCATCATTACTGTATAGGAATGCAAGAGATTTCTGTGCATTAATTTTATATCCTGCTACTTTACCAAATTCATTGATTAGCTCTAGTAGTTTTCTGGTAGCATCTTTGGGATTCTCTATGTATAGTATCATGTCATCTGCAAACACTGACAGTTTTACTTCTTATTTCCCGTTTTGGATTCCTTTTTCTTCACTAATTGCTGTGGCTAAAATTTCCAAAACTATGTTGAATAATAGTGGTGAAACTGGGCAACCTTGTCTTGTTCCTGATCTTACTGGAAATGGTTTCAGTGTTTCACCATTGAGAACGATGTTGGCTGTGTGTTTGTCATATATGGCCTTTATTATGTCGAGGTAAGTTCCCTCTATGCCTACTTTCTGGAGAGTTTCTATCATAAATGGGTGTTGAATTTTGTCAAAAACTTTTTCTGCATCTATTGAGATGATCATATGGTTTTTATCCTTCAATTTGTTAATATGGTTTATCACATTGTTTGATTTGCATATATTGAAGAATCCTTGCATTCCTGGGATAAACCCCACTTGATCATAGTGTATGATCCTTTTAATGTACTGTTGGATTCTGTTTGCTAGTATTTTGTTGAGGATTTTTGCATCTATGTTCATCAGTGATAACGGTCTGTAGTTTTCTTTTTTCATGACATCTTTCTCTGGTTTTGGTATCAGGGTGATGGTGGCCTCTTAGAATGAGTTTGGGAGTGTTCCTCCCTCTGCTATATTTTGGAAGAATTTGAGAAGAATAGGTGTTAGCTCTTCTGTAAATGTTTGATAGAAGTCGCCTGTGAAGCTCTCTGGTCCTGGGATTTTCTTTGTTGGAAGATTTTTAATCACAGTTTCAATTTCAGTGCTTGTGATTGGTCTGTTTATATTTTCGATTTCTTCCTACTTCAGTCTCAGGAAGTTGTGCTTTTCTAAGAATTTGTCCATTTCTTCCAGGTTGTCCATTTTATTGGCATAGAGTTGCTTGTAGTAATCTTGCATGATCCTTTGTATTTCTGCAGTGTCAGTTGTTACTTCTCCTTTTTCATTTCTAATTCTATTGTTTTCAGTCTTCTCCCTTTTTTTCTTGATGAGTCTGGCTTATGGTTTATCAACTTTGTTTATCTTCTCAAAGAACCAGCTTTTAGTTTTATTGATCTTTGCTATCGTTTCCTTCATTTCTTTTTCATTTATTTCTGATGTGATCATTATGATTTCTTTCTATCTGCTAACTTTGGGGGGCTTTTTTGTTCTTCTTTCTCTAATTGCTTTAGGTGTAAGGTTAGGTTGTTTATTTGAGATGTTTCTTGTTTCTCGAAGAAGGATTGTATTGCTATAAACTTGCCTCTTAGAACTGCTTTTGTGGCATCCCATAGGTTTTGGGTCATCGTGTTTTCATTGTCATTTGTTTCAAGGTATTTTTTGTTTTCCTCTTTGATTTCTTCAGTGATCTCTTGGTTATTGAAGTGTATTGTTTAGCCTCCATGTGATTGTATTTCTTACAGATTTTTTCCTGTAATTGATATCTAGTCTCATAGCATTGTGGTAAGAAAAGATACTTGATACGATTTCATTTTCTTAAACTTAACAAGGTTTGATTTGTGACCCAAGATATGATTTATCCTGGAAAATATTCCATGAGCACTGAGAAGAAAGTGTATTATGTTGTTTCTGGATGGAATGTCCTTTAAATATCAATTAAGTCCATCTTGTTAAATGTATCATTTAAAGCTTGTGTTTCCTTATTTATTTTTATTTTGGATGATCTGTCCATTGGTGAAAGTGGGGTGTTAAAGTCCCCTACTATGATTGTGTTACTGTCCATTTCCCCTTTTACGGCTGTTAGCATTTGCCTTAAGTATTGAGGTGCTCCTGTGTTGGGTGCATAAATCTTTACAATTGTTATATCTTCTTCTTGGATTGATCCCTTGATCATTATGTAGTGTCCTTCTTTGTCTCTTGTAATAGTCTTTATTTTAAAGTCTATTTTGTCTAATATGACAATTGCTACTCCAGATTTCTTTTGATTCCCATTTGCATGGAAGATCTTTTTCCATCCCCTCATTTTCAGTCTGTATGTGTTCCTAGGTCGGAAGTGGGTCTCTTGTGGACAGCATATATGCAAGTCTTGTTTTTTATCTATTCAGCCAGTCTCTGTCTTTTGGTTGGAGCATTTAATCCATTTACATTTAAGGTGGTTATCGATATGTATGTTCCTATTACCATTTTTTTAATTGTCTTGAGTTTGTTATTGTAGGTCTTTTCCTTCTCTTGTGTTTCTTGCCTAGAGAAGTTCCTTTAGCATTTGTTGTAAAGCTGGTGTGTTGGTGCTGAATTCCCTTAGCTTTTGCTTGTCTGTAAAGGTTTTAATTTCTCTATCAAATGTGAATGAGATCATTGCTGCTTAGAGTAACCTTGGTTGTAGATTTTTCTCTTTCATCACTTTAAATATGTCCTGCCACTCCCTTCTAGCTTGCAGAGTTTCTGCTGAAAGATCTGCTGTTAACCTTGTGGGGATTCCCTTGTATGTTATTTGTTGCTTTTCCCTTGCTGCTTTTAATATTTTTTCTTTGTATTTGATTTTTGACAGTTTGATTAATATGTGTCTTGGCATGTTTCTCCTTGGATTTACCCTGTATGGGACTCTCTGCGCTTCCTGGACTTGATTGACTATTTCGTTTCCCATATTAGGGAAATTTTTCAACTCTAATCTCTTCAAATATTTTCTCAGTCACTTTCTTTTTCTCTTCTTCTTCTGGACCCCTATAATTCTAATGTTGGTGTATTTACTGTTGGCCCAGAGGTCTCTGAGACTGTCCTGAATTCTTTTCATTCTTTTTTCTTTATTCTGCTCTGCAGTAGTTATTTCCACTATTTTATCTTCCAGGTCACTTATCCGTTCTTCTGCCTCAGTTATTCTGCTATTGATCCCTTCTTGAGAATTTTTAATTTCATTTTTTGCGTTGTTCATCATTGTTTGTTTCCTCTTTAGTTCTTCTAGGTCCTTGTTAAACGTTTCTTGTATTGTCTCCATCCTATTCCAAGATTTTGGATCATCTTTACTATCATTACTCTGAATTCTTTTTCAGGTAGACTGCCTATTTCCTCTTCATTTGTTTGGTCTGGTGGGTTTTAACTTGCTCCCTCATCTGCTGTGTATTTCTCTGTCTTTTCCTTCTCCTTAACTTACTATGTTTGGGGTCTCCTTTCTGCCAGCTGCAGGTTTGTAGTTCCCGTTGTTTTTGGTGTCTGTCCCCAGTGGGTAAATTTGGTTTAGTGGATTATGTAGGCTTCCTGGTGGAGGGGACTGGTGCCTGTGTTCTGGTGGATGAGGCTGGATCTTGTCTGTCTGGTGTGCAGGATCATGTCTGGTGGTGTGTTTTGGGGTGTCTGTGAACTTATTATGATTTTAGGCAACTTCTCTGCTAATGGGTGGGGTTGTTTTCCTGTCTTGCTAGTTGTTTGGCATAGGGTGTCCAGCACCATAGCTTGTTGGTCGTTGAGTGGAGCTGGGTCTTAGCATTGTTATGGAGATCTCTGAGAGAGCGTTCGCCATTTGATATTACGTGGGGCCGGGAGGTCTCTGGTGGACCAGTGTCCTGAACTCGGCTCTACCACCTCAGAGGTTCAGGCCTGACACCCAGCTGGAGCATCAAGACTCCTTTGAGAAATCTGAGGTCTTCTGCCAGCATTCAGTAGGTATTTTGTAGGAGCTGTTCCACATGTAGATGTATTTTTCATGTATTTGTGGGGAGGAAGGTGATCTCCATGGCTTCCTCCTCTGCCATCTTGAAGCTATCCCTCCCTTCTATTTTTTAAGAAGAGTTTATTGTTTCTTGAATGTTGCTGATGTCTTTTCTGCCACCAAAGACCCTTTGGGATCTGCAAATATTTCACACCTTTTCTCTTGACTTTGTGGTCTTCTCTTTGTCTGTGCAGACCAGTGAAGAGGAGGCTCCTCTGGCAGGTACCATCCTGCTGACTCTCAACTCAAGTCTTGGCTGGAAATTAGATTCATTCCTCTAATTTCTTCAGGGTCTTGTAGAAAATAGGAGGTCATTTGCCTCAGAGAGATTGCAGATCAGGTTCCAGACCACTGCAGTAAAGTGAATATTGGGAGGACCAGAGTGCTGATATCTCGAATTATACATTTTTAATTACACACTTTTCATTTGTATTTTCCTCAAGGAATATATAGTATACTGTTATGATAAATCTTCCTTCTACATTTTAGGAAGGCCATCCCATTCCTAATCTTTTACCTTTTATATTTTATGGATTTTAAATTTATATTTTATAATATATATTGAATATAATTTGATATAGATTGTAATGTAGAAATTCTACATTATCTTCTGAAATGGTTAGCCAATTTTCCTAACACTATATCTGAAAAATTCATACATGCCTGTTTAAAAGGGTGATGAATTGAACTTGTTGCCCTGAGATTATGAAACTGACTGCTACTGTCAACTCTCACTCTAGCCAATATCCCTTTCTGAGTTTATTTTTAAATGGCTGGAGAAGGCAGAGTCATAAATCCTCAACTTGGGAATAAACTGCAATAGCTTTTCTTGGTTCTGTCATGGGAGAAGGGTAGACACCCCTTACAAAATGCTAAAGATAAGTAATGGCACATTAGGAATGCCTGAAAGATGCAGAAAGTAGGAACTAAATGCCCAGTTGGATATCTACTTGGGCAGCAGACTTGTTGCCCTCTGTCTAAAAGAACAAGAAAAAAACTACCTGGGCAAAGGAAGAGGGCTGAGTTTCCTCTGGATAAAGAGGACACTAAAGAAAGCAGCCTAGTGACTTCCCTGGTGGTCCAGTGGTTAAGACTCCCTCCTCCCAATGCAGGGGGCATGGGTTCAATCCGTGGTTGGGGAACTAAGATCCCACATTCCACATGGTGTGGCCAAAAAAATAAATAAATAAAGTTAAGGAAAAGAAAGAAAAGTTAAAAGAATGCAGCCAAACTCAAAGGAGCTTGCTGGTATGTCCCCAAAAGAGCTGGCTGCACAGGCACAGGGTTTCAAGAATATTACAGAGTGGGAGAAACATGAGAAAGTGACTCCATAAAGATTCTCATCAAATCCTGGGCTCATCCCTGAGCTGCATAAGTATGAATTAGACCCTATTCAGAATACCAAAGACTTTGAGACCTAAACTAACAAATAAACCACAATCCATGTCCCAAACAGACCACTGAGTAACTCCCACATGGGACATATCCAAGTAGATTCAAGAAGCTCAGCACACTCCAAACAGGACAAATTAAAAGAAGTTCATGCCAAACATACCATAATTAGACTGCTGAAAATTAAAGATAAAAATAATATTGAAAGAAGCAAGAGAAAATTGATGCACTACCAATAAATAAATGCAATGGGCTGAACTGTATTTCACCAAAATTCTTATGTAGAAGTGCTAACCCCTAATACCTCAGAATGTGACCCTATTTGGAGATAGGGTCTTTAAAGAGATAATTAAGTTAAAATGAGGTAATTAGATCAGGTCCTAATCCAATATGACTGCTGTCCTTATAAGAAGAGGAAATTTGACTATACATACATACAGAGGAAGACGATGTGAAGACACTGGGAGCAGACAGCAATTTACAAGCCAAGAAGAAGGGCCTCAGAAGAATCTAATTCTGACAAGACCTTGATCTCAGACTCTTAGCCTCCAGAATGGTGAGAAAATAAATTTCTGTTGCCTAAGCCATCCAGTCTGTGATATTTTGTCATGGCAGCCCTAACAAACTAATACAATGGTGATTCTAACTGTGGATTTCTCATCAGAAACCATGAAAGTCAAAGGAAAGTGGCATAATATTTTTCAATGTGCTGAAAGATTCTTATCTGTCAGCCTGTCAGACTGTCAGCCAAAATTCTATTCTTCAGAAATGATGGTGAAATAAAGACAATCTCAGAAGAAGGAAAACTTAGAAAATTCATCATCAGACAACTTTTTCTAGAAGAACTGCTAATAAAATCTATTCAAAGTAAAAGAAAACGATATCAGATAATACCTTGGAACACTGGGAATGAAGGAATAGCAATAGAAATGTAAATATGAGAGTAAACATAATGGATGATTCTTGGAATTTAATGGTTCCCTAAGGCTAATTATTTTGGTCCCGTGTTGAGATATCTGGGGCTTTATAAAGACACATACTTCCACAATAGCACCTATTTCCAGAGCCAAGCAGCAGAGGACAATGAGGGGGAAAAAACCAGAATATTTTAAGAAAATGTCTTCCCCCTCTTAGTTTTGACTACTATAGGTTCCCATTGGGTGTTTGTTGCCACCACCAGGAGATTGCTGGGGCTGGATCAAGATAATTGACAGAAAGAACACAGATAGGAGTTTATCACACTCTCTCCATTAGGTGTTCTCTTTCCTCCTCCTTGAGACAGAAATCGTGGGCTTCTCCTGGGGAAGAACTCTAAAGTTGAAATGTCAGTGATCGAGAACAGTGGTGGTTGTATGCATTAGCCTTTTACTCTTCAATTCCTAGTATTTTTACTATATAGCACAGTGTTAAATATATTTATGAAAACTGTTTAAACTTAAGATTCATTTACATGGGGTTTACTTACAAAGCAACTATTTACTTAAATTCAAATACAGTTTTCCTGCCCTTTTTCAATGTGCTAAATGCTTTAGCTTTGCTTTCTTTTGTTTTGTTTGCTTTTGCTTGTTTTAACTCTTCGCATGGGGAAAGCTTTTGTTGTATTAGAATAAGTAATGTAAAAAACAATCAAGTGAGTTCTAGCTTCAATTTTATCTCCAGTCTGAGACCTTGAACAAGTAATTTAATCTGTTTTATCAGGTAAAAATAATTAGGCTGAAGGAGATAATTAATAATTAGTAAGGTTCCTTAGAGTTCTAATACTTTGACCTCTTCACTTGTATAGGGGACATTGTACTGTGCTCCAGCATTCCCCCACTCCCCTGTCCACAACTGCCAGAAGTACTGCTGGCTGACATTCCTATCCAGTAACTGCTTTCATCTGAAGAGAGTCTAATCACATAAGATCATACCCTTGCATCCAGTGACTTGTAGATAGGGGAATATAAATGTCCATCCCCTTCATCCAAACTCAGAACAATTATGAAGGGTCATCCTAGCTTCACAGAGAGCTGTGAGGTTTGTCAAGGTTTTGGGCAAGGTTCTGAGGGCAACTTTTGCAGCCCAACTTCTCCCTTTTTTTTTTTTATTTAATTGAGGTGTAACTGACATTTAGCATTACACTAGTTTCATGTGTACAACATACTGATTTGATACTTCTATATGTTACAAAATGATCACCACAATAATTCTCGTTAACATCCATCATCTCTGCCCAATCTTCTTTTCTTACTTTTACCCCAAAATTGTTAATTCTGGAAGAACTCCCTAATAAAATTCCAGCATGCTAATCTTTGTCTCAGAGTCTGCTTCCCAAGGAGCCCAGACTTCAACAAACTGGAAGTAATATTTTCCTCCTCTGGGGATTTTATTTTTACCTCTGTCTTGGTGGTGCTTGCATTCCATAGTGTATTATACTTACTGCATGTGTTTTTTTATGCAGCTTTTTCTTTCCCATTAATTTGCAAATTCTTGAAATCAAGGGTAATGCATTTAAAAAAAATCTTTCATAGCAGCCAACCTTGATTCATTAGTTGGTTGGTTAAGTAAATGCATAAATGAAGTGATATTGAAGTAATCATAATTTTCCCTGCTTGATCTCTTTAGAAACATCAATAATTAGTTTTTATAAGTTTTTTTGTTTATTACAGAGGTTGTGTTTTTCCTATTCCCATGAACTTTGAGTTGTATTCATAATTTTTGTGTGGTTCTCTTAGTTCTGTGGCATCTTTACAATCATGTGGTACTTAGGGTTTTATTGCTTGCTATGGGGGCATTAATTACTGTGATCCCATGATGGGTTTTCTAATTAGTTTGTCAATACTGAATTAGAAAAATTTAATTCTATTTGAACAAATGAAGAAAAATGTATGATATATCAAGGACTTAAAGGCAAATGTCTTTGCTTTCTTTTATATTTGTAAAGCCAGTTGGTGATTTTTATTATTTTTTTAGTATTAAAGTTTCATTTTTAATTATACATGGTTGGAACAGAAGTTCATTCAAATATTACAAAGTGATATTACTATTCTTAAAAGTGAAATCCACAGGTATAATCAGTTGCTATTCATTTGGAAGTCATAGATAAGAATGCCATATCATTTGTAATCGTGCAGTCAATTTCATTCCTTGTCTCAGCCTTCATTTCTAAAGAGTGTTCCATTTAGTGGGAGTTTTTAGAATAATGTAAGAGACCAATCATGTGCTATACAGCATTCACATTATATTAGCCCTTTTCCAAAGCTTTCCCTTCTGTTTTCCAAATTATCTTCCTGTAATTCATGAACTTAGAAGCTCTCAGCAATTTGAATTTCATGTTAAATCTCAGATGCTCTTTCAGTAAATCATGCCATTATTCACTATTTCCCTCTTTCAAAAAAAAAGAAAAGCCTCCACATTTAAGATCCATTCAAACCGTTCCATTTTCACATCACTGAAACTATTCATACTCTTAAAATATCATCTTTGGGATTTTAGTTTCAAATAATAAATAGCAACTTTTATCTTGCAGACAATTATTTGAGAAAACAGCATAGAATATGAGCATTTCTACATTGCCACACCAAAAGTGCCAGTGACAGGCCAAAAATCACCTTAAGCATCTGTTGCCATCAGATGCATTTTTCAACATTGGTAGCAAAGTCATCGACTATTTTGCCAACGTCAAAGTTATCTCAGCTAGATGCTACATTAACTTCTACCACTCCCACCACAAATAGTCCCAAGAAGACACTTCCAAGGGAATATAATATTAAAAAGGCACAGTACGTCCATTCTATGGATTTAGCTATGTCTATAAGAATTTACCCAAAGTGATATCCCAGACATCTTGAGTAAAAAGAAAAAAAAAGTATCAGAAAAAATATTAACACTCTGATTGTATAAAAAAAAAAATGTATGGATATAGATGTGCAATTATAGGACAGGTTATACAATGTATACAGGTACACAATGTATAATCTGTACAGATTATACAAGAAAATGTTATCATTGGTTACCTTGGAGGGAATACTTGGGGTAAGACGAAACCATTAAGATTTTCTTTATATATGGTTGTGTGTGCATTAAATGGAGTATGCATGGCTTATGTAGTTAAAATGAAAGAAAGTATTTAAAGGGCAAGAAATAAATATTATCCTGTTTTAGGCATCCATTTGCTTTTATTTTCTTCTCAAAACAAAACTACTTTCCTTCTCTGGCATATTACAAATGGACTCCCCATCTGATGCATTTTTACTAATCTAGAGTAGTATCTCTTTTTTTCACAGCAGCCTCCTATGTTTCTTCTTTGCTTTAAAACATTCATTAAAGGTGAATCTCTTCATGAAGTTTTATAGTCATCTCAATGACAACAATAACTTCTCAGCACTTAAGTGCAAGACAGGGTGGGCGAGGATCCAAGTAGGAAAGACCTATTATCAAATCCATCAATTAAGGCCCTGCTTGCATCCTCACTATCAACTTAAATCATTTATTGTTTGAACATCTACTTTTATTACAGTCAGCAATGACTTTTAGTGAATGATAATCTGTTTGAATTTCACAAGTATGTTAGAATTTCACAATCTGCATTTCTTAGCAAAGACTTAGCCAATATTTTCACAAACCGATACCTATTATCACTATATCATAGGTGATGTGTCATAAGCTAATGTGTCATTTCTTAATAGTGGTATTTTAGCAGAGATTTTGATCAGTTGATTACCTGTTGTATTTTCTGGGAATATTTTAATTTTAACTTAGTTTCATATATAACCCATGTCTGCATCTCTGTAGCCAATAATCCTAGGCATATTTTTGAGTCTTTGTCATTTGTGGTTTTGTGTGTGTGTGTGTGTGTGTGTGTGTTTCTTTGTGGCTGTATGTTTTGTGCCTCTCTCATTGGATTGCAAACTTCCCAGGAGATTACATCAATTTTCTATTTTAATACCTTATAGTTTCTATTAAGTTTTTCCAAAATCTGGTTGACCTACTCCATAAATGGCATGAAAACAGAACATAAGAATTAGGAATGTGGCATGGGAAGGTGTCAAAGCAGTGTTGCAGAGAAGAAAGAAAATTTGCGTTTTTTTTTTTTTTTTTTTTTTCGGTATGCGGGCCTCTCCCGTTGCGGAGCACAGGCTCCGGACGCACAGGATCAGCGGCCGTGGCTCACGGGCCCAGCCGCTCCGCGGCATGTGGGATCCTCCCGGACCGGGGCACGAACCCGTGTCCCCTGCATCGGCAGGCGGACTCTCAACCACTGCGCCACCAGGAAAGCCCTGCTTTTCGTTTTTTACTACCAAGTTAGGAAAACAAAATGGAGATCTTATTGCTAGAATTTTTTTTTAAGTCAAATATATTTTCTTGCTTGAGTATAAATGTTAATCATTCTTTGTGTGTTAGATCTTTCTGGGTATATTAAGATAGATGTTGAATATATAGAATAATAAATCCTAATTCATTCTTCATATCTTTGCTATGACAAGCGACAAGCAAAATTTAAGCTGGGCACTTTCTGCTTAATTCATTGTGATAAAAGATGATATATCCACCTCCTGAAATTGAACCTCTGGCTGTTGTATGCAAACAGTTTGACAGATATGTCAGAATAAAACTGTATCAAGGGGAAAGAAAATTATCTTTCTCTATTTTAACCTCAGGCAGGGACCAACCTTAGGTAGTTAGGATGATTTTCATAAGAACGATCTCAGAAAATTATAGAAAAGACCATACTGTATTTTTGAGTGTTTCTCTAAGAAAACTAAAGTGCCTGAGATGTGGAACATCTTAACCAAAAGGACTCTCTCTTCAGGTCTAATGGGTTTAACATGGAAACATGCTGAGCAGAGCCTCTGAATCACTCTTAGGATAGACACCTAAGGCATTTTGTTCAAAATCCCCAGGAAGATCACACAAGAATAGAATCAAAGTTCCCTGCCTCCCAGTGCTCTTCCCATTCTATTGAGTTGCAGAAAAATTGGAAATATAAGTTGGCTCCTTACCTTTAGGTCCCACATTAGAAAACTCAGTGTATATCCTGAATCACACTGTATGTTTAGTGACAAGAGGATAATTTAATTCTTATTAGTTTTCTACATTAATTGCATGCTATCCCATGGAGCCATTAGGTTACCAGGTAGCATATGAACAATTTTGAATGTTATGATTTTATCTCATTTTATCACAAAGAGACAATTTACCTCTAAGAAATAATTTACAGAATTTATTTTAAAACAACTGGTTCTCCCCAAAGTGAGCAAAATTCAGACCCATAGCCACAGAAGTCATTCAGCAAATACTTTTGAATGTAATCTTAAATTCTATAGTTTATACTTCTCACTATAATGATGCTCTTGTTTTGAGATGATTATGTCTTAAAATCTAACCTTAAAGGAGCTACCTGCTTCAGTCTTTTTCCTACAAGTTTGAAGAGTAATGTCAACTTCTTACTCTGAAATAAATATGTGGGTGGGGGTGATGGCAAAGATAGTTCCTATAAATTACTGGGAAATAACTATAGCATTTTGCTTTGAAACATCTACCATCAGGAGTTCAGTATTTTTGGGTTTTTATTTCTGACTCAATACGTCCTATTGTTTTAAAAGATCTCATGATTCTACCTATAGCATTGTGGTATTTTTAAAATAATTTTAAAATTTCTTAATGCATGCATTTTAGTATTCTTTCCCATATTGTTTTTGCACTTACATGGCACATTTATAGCTATTATAAAACAGGCCAATGTGATTGACTGGTCGGCATTTCATAACAAGAAAATATTTAAATGAACAGAAAATGTAGATGCCAGAAATAAAAAGAGAACTGGGCTCCATGTTACTCATGATCTCATATAATAAATTATATATTATATCTATATAGATATATGAAGACATAAAAATAACTGTTAGACAATTATAACTAGGTCAGGAGGAACTTGCCAATTTTTGTCTAATGAAACCTATTTCTTCATTGCTAAAATAAAAAGTATTTTTATATTTTTCAAAAGTTTTATGTAGTGTATTTCATGTATGTTTTATATACTGGCAGAGACTTATAAGCTGCTGGCATTGTCTGATGATTTGTCAGCAAAACTGCCACTGACTTCAACAATGTAGCAAGAGCTGCTACATATTCTTCTTTAGAATATGAGCCTCAGAAGGACAAAATTGGGCAGTGCATCATTTCATATTTATTACCCCCCTAGGTACAGTAGGTTGCAATGCAGACAGAACATCTAGCTGGGATTGGATACATCAGAACACCTGGGGGAAAATTCTACTACTCAGTTCTCCACCTGCCAATGTTCCAGGTAGAAAGTCTAAAATGCTGGGGGTTCTTTGTGAGTATGTGTGCGTATGTGTGCGTGTACATAGGCATATCATTGCATACCTCAAATAAAGTTTATAATTGAAATAAAATTGGTAATTCGGAGGCTTCTGAATTGTATGAAGTGTAAAAAACTCAATTAGAAAAGCAGTTATTTGAAGTCATCATTAACTTTTATAAATATTTTAATTTAATAAATATTTTATAATTTTTAAAAGATTTAATGTTATATCGTTTAAAATATTAAAATGCATAGAGAGATCTGCCAAGATGGTGGAATAGAAAGATCTGGCTCACTGCCTCTCACAGGCACATAAAAATTACAATGATTTACAGAACACATATCAATGAAAAAGACCACAACCTACCAGAAAAGGTCTTCCACAACTAAAAACATAAAGAAGAAACCACAGTGAGATGGGTAGGAGGGGCAGAGTCATGATACAGTCAAGACCCATACACCCAGGTAGGTAACCACAAATGAGAGAATAATTACAATTGCAGAGGTTCTCCTCAAGGAGCAAGGGGTTTCAAACCTAAATTGGGCTCCCCAGCATGAGGGTCCTGTGTCAGGAAGATAAGCTCCTAGAATGTATGGCTTTGAAGACCAGCGGCACTTGCTTTTGGGAGACCCAAAGGGCTGTGAGAGATAGAGATCCACTCTTAAAAGGTACACACAGAATATCTCAAGCTCCAGGACCCAGGGCAGAAGCAGTAATTTGAAAGGAGCCTGGGTCAGACCCACCTGCTGATCTCAGAGAGCCTCCTGGAGAGGCAGGAAGCAACTACAGCCCACCCTGGGGACGTAGACACTGGCAGTAGCCATTTCTGGGAGCTTGCTCTACCATATGGACTCTGATGCTAACAAGCACCCTTTTGGAATCCTCTGTCTAGCTTATTAGCCTCAGGACTCAGCCCTGCCCATGCCCATCAGAACATAGGCAACAGTACTGGGACTCCTCAGGCCAAGCAACTAGCAGGGCAGGGACACAGCTCCACCCACCAGCAGACAGGCTGCTGTAAGACGCCCTGAGCCCATAGCTACCTCTGGACATGGCCCTGCCCACCAGAGGGCCCAGGAGCAGGCCCCACACATGAGTATGCAGGCACTAGATTTGGGATTCCTAGGGCCCTGTAGCCAGAGACCCCAGAATGCACCTCCACCCAGCAGTGGGCAGCCACCAGCACCAGAATCCCAGGCTCTGCCAACCAACTAGCCTGCTCTAGACTTGGGACCAGCCTCACCCATGAGTGGGCAGACAACAGCCTCAGGAAAACTACAGCCCCACACTTGGCAAAACCAGCCCACCCACCAGCAGGCCAACACTAGCCTTGGGATAAGCTGGGGTTTGGCCCCACCCATGACCAACAAGCCTCTTCTAGCCTCACATCCAGCCTCACCTACCAGTGGGAGGACACCAGCCCCAGGAAAACTGCAGCCCTGCAGCCTACAGACCCAGCTGACTCACCAGGAGGCCAATTCCAGCCCTGAGACCTACAGGGCCCTGGCAGTCCCCCACCAGCCAGACTCCTTTAGCCTAAGGACCAACCTCAACAACCAGCAGGCAAAAAACAGACCCAGGAAAACTGCAGCCCCAAGTCTATGGACCCAACCCACTCACCAGAAGGCCACCTCCAGCCCTGGGATCACTAGGCCTCAGCCCTACCCACCAGCAGGCCAACAAAGCTTTTGGACACGCTGGACCCAACAATCAGCTGTGTCAAGAACCAGCCATACCCACCAACAGTCCAAAACAAGCTCTGGGACCCTACAGCCAGATACAGGACCTGGATCTATCTATCAGTGGGCTGGCACTAGCCCCAGAACCTGGCTTTACCCACCAATGAGCAGGCACCAGCCCCAGATCTCCTGGACCCTGACTAAGCCAACCAGAGAGCCAGGGGCCCCATGGGGGTTCTCAGCCAGCCAACTCATGAACTGGCCCTGTGAAGTAGCAGCCAGCAGCCTCCACACAAGGCAGAGCCTGGCAACCAACCAAACTTGGGGCCAGACAAGCCTATGAGACCAACCATAGTAGTGGACCCACCATAACAGAAGGATCAAGGCAGCCCACATATGGGGCACCCCTAGAATATATAGCTCTAGTGACCAGAGGGGCATGCACTGCTGAGACACATAAGATGTCTCCTACAAAAGGCTAATTTTCCAAGGTCAGGAAATGTAACCAACCTGCCAGATATATAGAAATAAGAACAGCAAGTTAGATGAAATGAGGTGACAGAGGACATGTTCCAAACAAAGGAACAAGATAAACCTCCAGAATAAGAACTAAGGGAAGTGGAGAGAGCCAATCTACCAAGAAAGAGTTCAAGGTTGTGATTGTAAAGATACTCAAAGAACTCGGGAGAAGAATGGATGAACAGAGTGAGAAATTAGAAGTTTTTATCAGAGTTAGAAAATATAAAGAACAACAAAACAGAGATGAAAAGTGTAATTACTGAAATGAAAAATACACTAGAATGAATCAACAGTAGAATAAATGATACAGAGGAACAGATCAGTGAGCAGGAGGACGGAGTAGTAGAAATCACTGAAGTTGAACAGAAAAAAGAAAAAAATTTAAAAATCAGGCATACTAACATTCACATTATAGGGGTCCCAGAAGGAGGAGAGAGAGAAAAGGGCAGAGAATATTTGAAGACATATTAGCTAAAAACTTCCTTAACCTGGGAAAAGAAACGGTCATCCAATCCAGGAAGGACAGAGAGTCCCAAACAGGATCAACCCAAAGAGGACACACCAAGACACACTGTAATTAAGATGGCAAAAATTAAAGATAAAGAGAGAATATTAAAAGTAGCAAGGAAAATGAAACAAGTTACACACACAAGGGAACTCCCATAAGGCTATCAGCTGACTCTTCAGCAGAAACTCTGCAGGTTAGAAGAGAGTGGCATGATATATTTAAAGTGATCAAAGAGAAAAACCTACAAATAAGAATACTCTGCCCAGGAAGTCTACCGTTCAGTTTTGGTGAAGAGATCAAAAGTTTTACAGACAAGCAAAAGCTAAAAGAGTCCAGCACCACCAAACCAGCTTTACCAGAAATGTAAAAGGGACTTCTCTAAGTGAAAAAGAAAAGGCCACAACTAGAATTATGAAAATCACAAACAGAAAAAAGCTCATCAGTAGGCAAATATATAGTAAAGGTAGTAAATCAACCATGTACAAAGCTAGTAATAAGGTTAAAAGACAAAAGTAGTAAAATCATCTATATCCACAATAAGCTGTTAAAGGATACACAAAACAGATGTAAAATATGGTGTCAAAATCAGTAATTATAAGCAGGAGCAGAGTGAAAATGCAGGGTTGTTAAAATGCATTCAAAATTAAGAGATTAGCAACTTAAAATAATCATGTATATACACAGGTATATAAACATCATGGTAAACACAAACCAAATATCTATAACAGATATACACACAAAAAACAGAAAGGAATCCAAACACTAAAGATAGTCATCAAATCACAACGGAAGTGAACAAAAGAAGAAGAAAGGAAGAAAAAGAGCTACAGAAATAATCCCATAACAATTAACAAAATGGCAATAACTACATACATATCAATAACTGCTTTAAATACAAATGGATTAATATTCCCATTAAAAGTCATAGAGTGGTTGAATAGATATGAAAACAAGAACTGTATGCATGCTTCCTACAAGAGATTCACTTCATCTCACACAGACTGAAAGTGAGAGGATGGAAAAAGGTATTCCATGCAAATGGAAATCAAAATAAAGCCAGGATAGCAATACTTATATCAGACAAAATAGACGTTAAAACAAAGACAGTTATAAGAAACAAAGAATGACATTACATTATAATCAAGGGATCAATCCAAGAAGAAAACATAACAATTATAAATATATATGCACCCAACACAGGAGCACCTAAATATATAAGGCAAATATTACTGGACATAAAAGGAGAAATTGACAGTAACACAATAATAGTAGGGGACTTTAACACCCCATTTACATCAATGGACAGATCATGCAGACAGAAAATCAATAAAGGAAACACTGTTCTTAAATAACACATTAAAGCAGATAAACTTAATAGAAATATAGAGAACATTCCATCCAAAAGCTATAGAATATACATTCTTTTCAAGTGCACATGGAACATTCTACAAGATAGATCATGTGCTAGGCCACAAAACAAGTGTCAGTAAATTTAAGAGAACTGAAATCATATCAAGTATCTTTTCCGATCACAGTGCTATGAGACTGGAAATCAACTACAAGAAATAAACTGCAAAAATCACAAACATGTGAAGGCTAAACAATATGCCACTAAACAACCAATGGTTCCCTGAAGGTCAAAGAAGAAAGCAAAAAATACCTGGAAACAAATGAAAATGAAAATACAATGATCCAAAATCTATGGGACGCAGCAAAAGCAGTTCTAAGAGGGAAGTTTAGAGCAATACAAGCTTACCTCAGGAAACAAGAATTATCTCAAATAAACAACCTAACCATACTCCTAAAGAAACTAGAAAAAGAACAAACAAAACCCAAAGTTGGTAGAAGGAAAGAAATCATAAAGACTAAAGCAAAAATAAATGAAATAGAGACTCAAAAAACAATAGAAAAAAAATCAATGCAACTAAGAGCTCATTCTCTGAAAAGATAAACAAAGTTGATAAAACTTTAGCCAGACTCAACAAGAAAGAGAGAGGACCCAAATCAAGAAAATCAAAAATGAAAAAGAAGTTATAACGAACACCACAGAAATACAAAAGATTATAAGAGATTACTACAACCAGCTATATGCCAATAAAATGGACAACCTAGAAGAAATGGACAAATTCCTAGAAATGTACAATCTCTCAAGACTGAACCAGAAAGAAATAGAAAATATGAACAGACCAATAACCTGTAATGAAAAATGAATCAGTAATTTAAAAAAAACCCAACAAACAAAAGTCCAGGACCAGATAACTTCACAGGTGAATTCCACCAAATATTTAGAGAAGAGTTAACATCTATCCTTCTCAAGCTATTCCAAAAAATTGCAGAGGAAGAAACTCTTCTAAACTCATTCTGTGAGGCCAACATCACACTGATACAAAAATCAGACAAATATATCACACACAAAAAAGAAAATTACAGGCCAATATCACTGATGAACATACATGCAAAAATCCTCAACAAAATATTAGCAAACTGGGCTTCCCTGGTGGCGCAGTGGTTGAGAGTCCCCCTGCTGATGCAGGGGACACGGGTTCATGCCCTGGTCCGGGAAGATCCCACATGCCACAGAGCGGCTGGGCCCGTGAGCCATGGCAGCTGAGCCTGCGTGTCCAGAGCCTGTGCTCCGCAACGGGAGAGGCCACAACAGTGAGAGGCCCATGTACCGCAAAAAAAAAAAAAAAAAAAAAAAAAATTAGCAAACTGAATCCAACAATACATTAGAAGGATCATACAACTTGATCAAGTGGGATTTATCCCAGAAATGCAAGGATGGTTCAATATTTGAAAATCCATCAATGTGATACACCATATTATCAATCTGAAAAATAAAAACCATACGATCATCTCAATAGATGCATTAAAAAGCTTTTGAGAAAATTCAACATATATTTATGATTAAAATCTCTCCAGAAAGTGAGTATGGAGGGAACATATCTCAACATGATAAAGACCATATATAATAAGCCCACAGCTAACATCATACGGGAAAGCATTTCCTCTTAGATCAGGAACAAGACAAGGATGTCCATGCTCACCACTTTTATCAACATACTATTGGAAGTCCTGGCTGCAACAATCAGACATGAAAAAGAAAGAAAAGGAATCCAAATTGGAAAGGAAGAAGTAATACTGTCACTGTTTGCAGATGATATAATACTATACATAGCAAACCCTACAGACACCAGCTAAAAACTACTACAGCTCATCTATGAACTTGGTAAACCTGCAGAATACAAAAGTAGTATAGAGGAATCTGTTTCATTTAAACACTAACAAAAAACTATCAGAAAGAGGAATTAAGGAAACAGTCCCATTTAAAATAGTGTCAAAAAGAACAAAATACCTTAAACTTAACTAAGGAGGTAAAACATCTCCTCAGAAAACTATTAAGACACTGATGAAAGAAACTGAAGATGACACCAACAGATGGAAAGATACACCATGTTCCTTGACTGGAAGAATTAATATTACTAAAATGACCACAATACTCAAGGCAAACTACAGATTCAGTGCAATCCTTATCAAAATACCAAGGGCTTTATTGATCCTTGCTATCATTTCTCAAACTCTTCCAAAATATAGCAGAGGGAGGAACACTCCCAAACTCATTCTATGAGGCTATCATCACCCTGATACCAAAACCAGACAAAGATGTCACAGAAAAAGAAAACTACAGGCCAATATCACTGATGAACATAGATGCAAAAATCCTCAACAAAATACTAGCAAATAAAACCCAACGCACATTAAAAGGATCACACACCATGATCAAGTGGTGTGTGAAAACCATCATTCAAAAAGAGTCATGTATCACAATGTTCATTGCAGCTCTATTTACAATAGCCAGGACATGGAAGCAACCTAAGTGTCCATCGACAGATGAATGGATAAAGAAGATGTGGCACATATATACAATGGAATATTACTCAGCCATTAAAGAAACGAAATTGAGTTATTTGTAGTGAGTTGGATGGACCGAGAGTCTGTCATACAGAGTGAAGTAAGTCAGAAAGAGAAAGACAAATACCAAATGCTAACACATATATATGGAATCTTAAAAAAAAAAAGGTCATGAAGAACCTAGGGGCAAGACAGGAATAAAGACACAGACCTACTAGAGAATGGACTTGAGGACACGGGGAGGGGGAAGGGTAAGCTGGGACAAAATAAGAGAGTGGTAGTCTATATACGGACATATGTACACTACCAAATGTCAGATAGATAGCTAGTGGGAAGCAGTCACATAGCACAGGGAGATCAGCTCGGTGCTTTGTGACCAGCTAGAAGGGTGGGATAGGGAGGGTGGGAGGGAGGGAGATGCAAGAGGGAAGAGATATGGGGATATATGTATATGTATAACTGATTCACTTTGTTATAAAGCAGAAACTAACACACCATTGTAAAGCAATTATACTCCAATAAAATGTTAAAAAAAATACCAATGGCATTTTTCACAGAAGTAGAACAAATATTTTTAAAGTTTTTATGGCAACACAAGAGACCCCGAATAAGCAAACAAATTGAAACAGAAGAGCTCAAGGTTTCACATATACTGATTTCAGACTATACTACAAAGCTACAATAATCAAAACAGTATGGTATTAGCACAAAAACAGACACATAGATTAATGCAACACAATAAAGAGCTCAAAAATTAACCCATGTACTTATGGTCAATTAATCTATGACAAAGGAGAGAAAAATATACAATGGAGAAAAGACAGTCTTTTCAATAAGTAGCACTGGGAAAACTGGACAGTTACATGTAAAAGAGTGAAATTAGAACGTTTTCTCCCACCATATATAAGAACAAACTCAAAATGGATTAAAGCCTAAGTCACCTGTCTTGGTAAAAATCTGTTTGGAATGCACTATAATAGTCATATTGTGTATATGTATGATTTACCTATACTAAAAATCAGTTTTAGTAGAAGCACAAAAGTCAGGTCAGAAGAGGAGTTGCCCAGGAAAAAGCCAAAACCAAATTATACAATTCCATCAATCTCTTGTTTTCTTGGCCTACCTGTTCAACAATGTAAGACCTGAAACCATAAAACTCCTGGAAGAAAACATAGGCAGAATACTCTATGACATAAATAGTACAAATATATTTTGGGATCTGTCTCATAAGGCAAGGGAAACAAAAGCAAAAATAAACAAATTGGACCTAATTAAACTTAAAAACTTTTACACAGCAAAGGAAACCATCAACAAAACAAAAAGAAAACCTACATAATGGGAGAAAATACTTGCAAATGATATGAGTAATAAGAGGTTAATGTCCAAAATATATAAACAGTTCATACAGCTCAATACAAAAAAAACCCAAACAACCCAATTAAAACTTTGGCAGAAGATCAGAATAGACAATTTTGCTAAGAAGAAATACAGATGGTCAACAGACACAGGAAAAGATGCTCAACATCACTAATCATAAGAGAAATGCAAATCAAAGCAACAATGAGACATCACCTCACATCTGTCAGAATGGCTAGCATCAAAAAAAAACACAAATAACAAATGTTGATGAGGATATGGATAAAAGGGTACCCTTGTACACTGTTGGTGGGAATGTAAATTGGTGCAGTCATGGTGGAAAACAGTATGAAGGTTCCTCAAAAAACTAAAAATAGAACTACCATGTGATCCAGCAATTCCACTCCTGCCTATGTATCCAAAGGAAACAAAAACACTAATTCAAAGATACATGAACCCCAAGATTCATAGCAGCATTATTTAAAACAGCCTGGATATGGAAGAAATATAAGTGTCCATCAACAGAGGAATGGATAAAGAAGATGTTGCCATTTGCAACAAGGCTGGACCTGGAGGGTATTACACTTTGTGAAATAAGTCAGAGAGAGAAAGACAAATACTGTATGATATCTAAAACTAAAAACTAAAGCAAATTAGTGAGTATAATGAAAAAGAAACAGAATCACCTATATAGAAAACAAATTAGTGATTATCAGTGGGGAGAGGGAAGGAGAGAGGGGAAAGGTAGGAGTAGTGGATTAAGAAGTACAAACTACTATATAAAAAATAAATAAGCTACAAGGATATGTTGTACAGTACAGGGAATATAGCCAATATTTTATAATAACTTTAAATGAAGTATAACCTTTAAAATTTTTGAATCACTATGTTGTACACCCGAAACTAATATAATACTGTAAATCAACTATACCTTAATAAAAAAATAAATAACAGCATATACTAAAAAATTTAAAAATTAAAAAAATAAAATTCATAGAATCTATAAAGTATTGTTAAGGTTTACTTGTTTTTAAAAATATTAACAGCAAAACAGAAGAGCAGAGGATGAAGTTTTTGCCCCCTAATCATCATAATCTGAACCATTTAGTTCAACTCTTTACACCATAGTGCCAAAGAAACCAATATCCTACATTTGTTCCCTATGTGAGCTAGTTTGCTTATACACTAAAAGAAAAAAAAATTATCCCTGTGCCAGGACTACAGATCCTACTCTTCATACAAGCCAGCTCATTCAAAACCATGTGTTACTACTCACAATGGAGGACTGAGTGTAGGCGTTATCTCCTTACCTGCAAAATAATTCAAAGTGCATGCCTTAGTGAGGGGGGTTCAGTAATACCATATTTATATATGAAGGGCAGTATATACAATTTGATTAGTAAATATTACATGTAACTCTCAGTCTCTTTAATTTTATTGGTGTCTGTTTTTTAGCGAAACATGAGCTCTCTCCTGTCTACACTGAGGCACCCAATAGGTTTAAGAAGAAGTAATTGCATTAGCTAGGTATATAACGCAATCCATAATACATTCTCACAATTGAGTCTACCAAGATGGGAAAGTTAGTCCGATTTCTTTTCTATAAAACCTTGAAGAATTATTATCCAAAGACAGAGCTCTGGATCTTATCACATAAGCGCTAAATAGGTTACCACTGAGTTGGAGAAGCACTACAAGGCCTTTTACTGTCACAGGAAGGAGACAGGTTTACAGTCCTTAAAATGCCTTTTTTTTTTTTTTTTCTGAGAAGTGGTGGTGTTTCTGCTCCAGAAGCCAGTTATAGAAATTAAAAATCACCCATTTTTCCTAATTTTTAAGTGGCCACTGTAAGCCTAAGTCACCAGTCTTGATAAAAATCTGTTTGGAATGCACTATAATAGTCATATTGTATAAACGTATGATTTACCTATACTAAAAATCATTTTTAGTAGAACCACAAAAGTCAGGTCAGAAAAGGAGTCGCCCAGGAAAAAGCCAAAATTAAATTCTACAATTTCATCAATCTCTTCTTATCTTGCTCTACATGTTCAAAAGTAGCATTTGTCTGTAGTGAATACCAGAATATAACTAATATACCTGGAAATGTTCAATACATAAGGAGGCTATTGGTCTTTTCACATAGGGAACTTTTGAGACTTGGTTTGCAAGAATATCACTGCAGTTACTGAGGCCCTTGGAACAATATAAAGTGTTTTATTTAAGAGAATAATAATGTGCTTGACAATGGACTAGTGCCTTACCAAGAAATAAAATAGCCTAAAAAATAAGTGGGGATTTTTTGAGTGGTGTTATCCACTTAGATGACCCACATTCATATAATTTACTTCCTATTTATATTCAAGAAACCCGATTCCATTCAGCTTCAAATTTCTGTATGTCTTCCTATTGAAATTCAGCTCTTCGTGCATTTTGACCTTTTCAGGAAAGCCAGCTTCATAGTGAATTGTGGTGCATTAGGAAGGTAAACACATTCAGTGCTTGTTATTCAATGGGCTTGGATTTAGAAAGTCATTGTCAATAGGTTAATCCTTTTGTACAGACAGTCTCTTTGGCCAAGAGGCATCTTAAACAAATAAAGGTTTTACCAAAATGCTAATTTCTGAGTATTTCTGTCAACTGTCAAAGAATAAATCTCAGCAGGGGCCTTAAAATTGGTTAATTCTAGTTTATATTCATTTCCCATCAGCAGAATTTCGAAAAGAACTTTAGTGTACATAAGTCTAGTCAGACGTTATTTGTAACCCAGCTCAAAAAATCATTAGAACTTTTGACTTTCATTCAGTCATCCACTTTTAAGCAATTGTCTCCAATCAATAAAGAAGCTACCTACTTTGGAAGTGTATTCAGGGATCACCAAAAAATAAACAAACCAGAATCGTAATCCTGCTATTAATTTGGAATTCACAAGTTTTTATGTGCTACATGATATTGGTAAATAAAAAACATATGTGGACTTAGGTAAAAAGAGCTTTTATTAAAAAGGTCGTTGCAATAGAGCAGAGGGACTATTGCAATACAGAGAATGCTCTGATGATAAGATCCTAAACTTCTCAAAGGTCAGGCAGAGAAGGACTTTTCTTTTACAGGGAGGGGAAAACAAGGCTAGAAACAATCAAGATTCACAATTAATCAAGGAATGTCTTTGTCAGGAGAGGTCCTTAAGGAGATGAGCAATGGTTAATTTTATGTGTTAACTCAACTGGGCCACAGTGCCAAGAAATGTGGTGAAATATTATTCTGGCTGTTTCTATGAGGGTGTTTTTAGATGAGATTAACACTTAAATTGGTGGGTTTTGAGTAAAGCAGATTGCCTTCCATAATGTGGTTGGGCCTTATCAAATAAGTTGAAGGCCTGATTAGAACAAAGACTGACCTCCTCTAAGAAAGAGAGGATTCTTCCAGCAGAACACCTTCGGTTTTGAACTGTAGAATTGGCTCTTTCCTGGGTCTCCATCATGTTGGCCCACCCTACAGATTTTAGACTTGCCAGCCTCCATAACTGCATGAGTCAATTCTTTAAAATAAATAAATAAATACACACACACATTCTATTGGTTCTGTTTTTCTGGACAACCTTAATACAAGGAGCTAGTCCACATTCCAATGCTAGTTCAGGTTAAGACTGGGTCAAAGTTAAGGGCCTTGTGGGAAGGAAAGAGGCTTAAATTTTGGTCAAGTTCACAAGCATTTTCTTCTCATTGTTCAGAGGATACAATTTGGCTAATTATTTATGAGGCAAAAAACAAGGAATTTGGAAGATCTCTGTCAGGCCTTGTCCTCAGTAAAGAAGGGGGTTATCCAGAAGTCTTATCTAAGTATCTAAGTCACACTGTGAAATGTGGGTCTTTGCAGTAAATTCCTTCCTGAATAACAAAGAATGAGAGGATTTATTTGACTATCAATGTTTATCAAGAGCACAGAGGGCTTCCCTGGTGGCGCAGTGGTTGAGAGTCCACCTGCGGATGCAGGGGACGTGGGTTCGTGCCCCGGTCCAGGAAGATCCCACATGCCGCAGAGCGGCTAGGCCCATGAGCCATGGCCGCTGAGCCTGTGCGTCTGGAGCCTGTGCTCCACAACGGGAGAGGCCACAACAGTGAGAGGCCCATGTACCGCAAAAAAAAAAAAATAGCACAGAGCTTAGGTATATTCAAAATTATAATTATTTAAAATAAGTGTACATAAATTACTTTATAACTGTGATGCATAATTAGGTACTATAAGCCTATTGAGAAGTATAGTACCTTCAGTAATTTTATGTTATTTATTAGTAATATCACTTTTCTTTTTAAAAAATTCTATTAAAGTGTGTTATAGTGAATATTGCATGTATTCCAAGAAACCTGGGCTTGAAACCATCATTTACTTGCCATGCAAAATTGGGCATAGTTTTATACAGATGGAGATATACTTAGTACCTATCTCAGAGAGTTTTTATGGCATTAAATATAATCACATATATGCAAGTCTTGAGAAACAATAGGTCTTCAATAAATGGTTTTCTCATTTCAATAAGTGTTCAAGAAGTGTTTTTTCCATTTAATTTCTTTCCCTTCCTTCCACGAGTTAACTTTACGCCCAAACCAACACATTATGAGCATGAAGAAACATGGTTTGAGGAGAAAGTCAGTTGGGCTGAGAACTAGACTCTAAGCATCCCAGCTCCCAAGAAGCAAATCCATGAAGGACACTACTGGGACTATAAAATAGGTTTGGCCCCAAAATAAGTGTCAATAATAGGTTAACAATTATTCTCTTCATCATCATCTTTCTTCAGCACTATAACATGGATGGATCTTGAAAGCATTATTCTAAGTAAAAGAAGCCAACACAAAAGGCCATATGAAATATTCAGAATAGGCTAATCCATAGAGACAAAGTAGGTTAGTAGTTCCCAGGGATAGAGGGGAGGGGAAATGAGGAGTGCTGCTAAAAAGGAGTGACTGCTAATGGGTGCAGTGTTTCTATTCAGGGTGATGAAAATGTTCTGGAGCTAGATAATGGTTATGATTGCACAACTTTACTAATATACTAAAAACCACTGAACCATACCCTTTAAAAATGGTGAATTTTATGGTATGTGAATTATATCTCAATAAAGATGTTATTAAAAATAAAAGAGAAATAATTTCTAAAAAACAAATGAGAGAATCCATTGACTGCAGACCTGCACTGCAAAGAAGGTTAAAGGGATTTGTTTAGGAAGAAGAAATATGATACTAGGTAGTAAACTGGATCTACATAAAGAAATAAAGAGCACTGAAAAGGAATAAATGAAGATAGAAATAAAATTAATATTTCCTGCATTAATTACCCTAACACATAACTGTTTGTCTAAGACAAAAGTAGTAGTAATATATTCTGTGTTTAAGGCATGAGTGAAAGTGACATACATGACATAAAATAGCACAAAGGATGGGAGGGAGGAACTGGGAACACAATGTTGAAAGGCTCTTATACTACATGTGAAAATGTCTTACCTAAAGGCAGACACAGATTAACTAAAGGTGTATATTGTAAACCCTAAGGTGCCACTAAATTATTTTTTAAATATATAGAATTAATAAGTCAATAAAGAAGATAAAATAGAGCCCTAGAAATGCTAAATTAGATCAAGTGCAGGCAGAACAGGGGAAAAAATAACGACCCATGGGACAAATAGAAAATAGCTAGCAAGATGGTACATTTTTATTCAATCATATAAAAATTATATTAAATGTCAATGTTTAAAAACTAGTTTAAAAATGGCTGCCAGATTGGATTAAAAAAGCAAGATCCAACTAAGTATTGTCCAGAAGAAACCCCCTTTACATATGAAGGCATATATACACAAATATACCATGAAAGCATCAACCAAAAGAAAATGAGAGTGGCTATATTTCTTTTTTTTTTTTAATGTGTGAACTGTATTTTTATTCTCAAGATTTAAAAATTAAGGTTTAACATTTTCATTCTGATCAATTGATAATTCTTGAACTTGTGGCATAGGTGAATTCTTAGATGGTCATTTCCTGCAGAAACGACATCCCTCCTAAAGCTCCAGTAGAGTGGCTATATTTCTATTAGACATAGTAGGTTTCAGAACAAGGAATATTATGAAGGAATAAAGAGAGGCATCCCATAAAGATAAAGAGATCAATTCTCCAAAAGATATAATGATACTAACTATGTATGTGCCTGCTTAACAATGGGGCTTCAAAATACACGAAGCAAAAACTGATAGAACTGAAAGAAAGAGTAGAAAAATTCATAATTATAGTTGTATCAATAGATTTCAACATTCTTTTCTTAGTAATTGACAGAAAAATATGCAGAAAACCAGGTAAGGATATAGAAGAACCAAATAATACTATCAACCAACCTGACCTAATTGATATATATCAAAAATTCAACCAAAAAAACCCATAACAAAATCCACATTGTTTTCCAGCACATGGAAAATTCATTATGATAAACCTTATTTGGGGCAATAAACCTTAACAAATTTAAAACAATAGAAGTCATGCACTATTTTGTTTCCAGACTATAAGAGAAACTAGAAATCAGTAACAAATATATCCTGGAAATCCTCAAATATTGGGAAAGTAAATAACACGTCTATATAACCTAAAGGTCAAAAAGCAAATATCAAAGGAAAAGTTTTTAAATTTTTAAATTAAATGAAAATAAAATATAGTATTCCAGAATTTGTTGGATAGTGTTCAAGTACTGCTTAGAGGACAATTTATAGCATTAGGTGCTTATATTGCAAAAGAAGAAATATCTCAAATAGGTATTCTAAGCTTCTATCAAAATAAATTATAAAAATAAGAGCAATACCGTTTCTACAGAATCTTTTCAGAATATAGGAGGGAGCACTTCACAAACAATTTTGTGAGGTCAGCATTCCCCTAATACAAAAACAAGAAAATGGAATTGAAGGGGAAAAACCCCCAAATTTTCAGACCTATACCTCTTATTAACATAGATGCACACATCCTCCACAGAGTATTAGTAAATTGTATCCAGCAATATAAAATAAAATAATGCATCATAATGAAATGGAGTCTGTCCCAAAGTGCAAGATTGTTTTAATGTTCAAAAATCAATGTAATTCACCATATTAACATATCATACCATCATCTCAATACAACAAAAGCATTAAACAAAATACTCCAGCAACCATGCTTTATAAAAATTCTCAGACGACTAGAAATAAACATAAACTTTAAAAAATCTGATAAAGGGTAATACGAGAAAACACTCGTGTATTTTCCTCAACACTCACTCTCAATATTTCACTCTGGCACTTCTGTTCACCAAATGTGCAGGATTTTTTTCCAGATCAAGCAATTCTGTAACTCTCAAGCAGACATCAGCTGTGTTCCCTACACTTTAATTCTGACACTATTTATCTGGAGATAGAATCAGATCTCACAGGTTAAGATTTCAGTCTCACAAGACTGTCTCCACTTCAGATGCCGATTGTAAGTACAGTACCTGTTCTTCTGATCAACTGGCTATAAATCAGAGGGTCCCAAGACCCTCACCTCAGGTTCAATTAATTTGCTAGAATGGCCCAAATAACTCAGGAAAAGTTTATTTACTATATTACTTACTGGTTTGTTACAAAGGATATTAAAGGATACAAATGAACAGCCAGATGAAGAGATACATAGGGTGAGATCCAGAAGGATCCAGAGAACAGAGCTTCTTTCCCCAGGGAGTGTGGGGTGCATGGGGAAGGATGTGTTCTTGTTCACCAACCTGAAAGCTCTCCAAACACCGTCCTTTCTATGGAGGATTCATTACCTAGGCATGGTTGATTAAATCATTATCCATTGGTGATTAATTCAACATCCACCCCCCCACCACTCCCTGGAGGTTGGAAGTTGGGGCTGAAACTTCCAACCCTCTACCACAAGGGTAACTAGCGCCCATCTCAGCAAGAGTGTTAGGAGCTCTGTGCCAGAATGCGGAGAAAGACCAAATATGTATTTATCACAAATCACAGTATCACAAAAGGTGACTACAAAAAGCCTACTACACCTAACATACTACTTAATGGTTAAAGACTAATTGTTTTCTTACCAAGATTGGGAAAATGGCAAAATGTCTCTTTGCCTCTATTATTCAACATTGTAGTAGAAATCCTAGCCAGTGCAATAAGATTAAATAGATAAATCAGTAGCATAGAAATTAGAAAGAAATGTAACTTTACGCTGACAGCATAATATTCTATATGGAAAAAAATTTCAAAGAATCTACCAAAAACCTCTAGAACTGGGAGGTAACAGGACACAAGGTCAATATATAAAAATCAGTTATATTACTTTAAGCTAAGGGTGAACATTTGGAATTCAAAATTTTTTTCAAGTACCACCAAAAAATAAAATCCTTAGTTACATACCTAAAAACATCCTATCCTATCCTACCCTGAGAATAGGATATGAATGCCTAAAATTACAAACAATGAATTAAAAAATCAAAGAAGACCTAAATGAATGGAGATATATTCCATGTTCATTAAGTATGTGACTTAATATTGTTTAGATGCTAATTCTCCCCAACTTGATCTGCAGATACAATGTAATCCCAATCAAAATCCCAGAAGGAGTTTTGATAATAAGCTGATTCTAAAATTTACACAGAAGTGAAGAGAAACAGAATAGCCAAAACAGTTTGGAGGACTCATACTATCTGATTTCACGATTTACTAAAATATATATATATATACACACACACACACACACACACACACACACACACACACATACATACACAGTAACAAAGGCAGTGTGATATTGAGAAAACAATAGACATACAGAGCCCACAAATAGACACACAAAAATATAGTCCAAAGGCAATTCAATGACAATCATTCCAACAAATTGGATACCCACATGCGTAAAAAGAACACTGACCTAAACTTTAAACCCGCACCTTAAAAAAAGTATTAACTCACAGTGGATCACAGATCTAACTAAAAATATAAACCTTACAGAAGAAATCATAGGAGAAAGTTTTGTGAGCTTACGTTAGGCAAGTGTTTTTTTGACATGACACTAAAAGCACAGTCCATATTAGAAAAAATAATAAATTGTGATTTATAAAAATTAAAAACATTTGTTCTATGAAATACATTGAATAAGAAAATGAGAAGACAAGTCCTAGACTGAGAAGAAATATTTGCAAATCACATATCTGACAAATGACTTTTATCCAAAATATTTAAAGAACTCTCAAAACTCAACAACAAGAAAATAGCCCAATTAAAAACATGCACAAAAAACCACATTTATTCCTTTGAAAGTTCTCAAATCCTTTCCCTATTGCCCAAAGAGAAGGCATGCCCTATGGTTGACAGTGTTGGTTGCCATTTTTGCCCACGTTTGAGTCTTTTGTTCTATAGGGCAGAGGTATCTTGTTTTTTCCTGCCTTTCCCACAGTGGCTGTTGTTCTCCTCCGCCAGGCCTTTACAATGAGGAGTACTTTTTTCAGGACTCTTGCTATTCTAACCCAGTTAGGTTCATGGAAGAATAGCCTTCAAGTGAGTGCACATTCCCCTTACCTGTGTGGTCTTAAAAGATTCTATATTCTTTTGCTAACCTAGATTTGGCTTTTACCAGTTTGTTGGCAATTTTAGCTGAAATCTTCTTACAGGTGTCTATGTCTGCCCCAAGTAAGAATAAAGAACTTGTGTCC
Organism: Stenella coeruleoalba; assembly: GCF_951394435.1. Taxonomy (NCBI): domain Eukaryota; kingdom Metazoa; phylum Chordata; class Mammalia; order Artiodactyla; family Delphinidae; genus Stenella; species Stenella coeruleoalba. The sequence goes on along the minus strand of NC_137152.1, from coordinate 102,025,696 downwards.
TGTCTACTCTTGAAAACGTCTTAGTTTTCTTAGATTGCACATTAACTGGTTGCCCTGTGACCTCAGCTTTGTGATGAGAAAATTTGTGAATTTCTAGTTTGTTCAGTGTTTTTGTTGGTGTCATAGGGTATAAGTGATGCTCTCCCCAAATTTTTACATGCCAAATGGAGGCCAGAAGTTCCATATAGATTTTAAATGTACTCTGTTGTATGTAGTATCTTTCATTTGTTGAATGTCAGGTGTTGTGCAAGGTACTTTACACATGTTATGCCACTTAATCCACATAGCAGGCCATAAATTAGGACCTGGTCCCATTTTACAGATGAGTTTATGAGGTTGAGGAAAATTATATAGTTTGTTCTTGGTGGTAGAGACAGTAAATAGAAGAGTCAAAAATAAAACCTATTTCTGCTTCGTTCATGTCTGCTTTTTATTTATCCTCCTTAGTATATTAATATTGCTTCTCTTTGGGAGTTCAGAGAATTTAATATCTAATCTCCTCTACTGCTACTTGGTAGGAAATCTAACATTTCTTAGAAGTGACAGGAGGCACAAGGGGGATGCAGAGAGCTAAGGAAGGACTCATCTGTGCTGGCAGTGCTGACTTTGTGGGGTTTGCAGTAGGAATTTGACTTCTGACAGCTTTCTCTAGGTGAGCTGGCAGGGATAGGTCTTTGCAGATGAGAACTTTGTAACAGAAAACTGATATGACCAATCACTTAGCTCACAGATGACTGGTTTCCCCCAAGAACAGAGGCAGTTTGGATTAGTCACAAATTGGAGAATGACACAGCAATCATTACAGTCCAGCTGCTAAGCCTGGAGAGGTTAAGACCACATCAACATCTGCCAAGGAAAGCTCCCTGTTTGTAAATCTGTGTGATGGTCTAGTCTTTTCCTTTCCCTTTAAATGAGGGATAGATTTGCCATGGCCAAAATTGAAAACATATTGACATATGTAACTGATTTAGAAACTCAGCAAAAATGCTGCTGCCCTTAGAGTAAGTGCAGGTGTGCTTGTATTTTAAGTAATTTGGGTGGCTCATAATTTCCATTTATGGGTCCTTGCTTTATTGATGGAAACTTCCATTTGAATAGTCTTTCAATGGGACATGCATTCACTCCTAAAGAAATAAGATCAGTGAGGTGGTATGGGGAACAAACGTGGTAAGTGGTTAAAAGTAATAAGCAGAAAAGTTTGATAGATGAAACAGGGAAACTTACTGATTAGCTACGAAATCTTAGCAAGTTACTTAACTTCTCTGTTCCTGCAGTTCCTGCAAATTGAGAATAATAATAGTAAGCTACTTTATGGTTATTGAAAATTAATGGAATCAGTACATGTAAAGCATTTAAGAGGCCCTAGAACATTAATTGTTATGCAAATATTAGCTGTTGTCGTTATTATTATTAAATTTTATGTTCAGAATAATGAAAACAGAGAGTGAGCTGATATAAATTTTATTTGCCAAAGATGCTTTTCACAATTATGTAACATACATTGGAGTGTAGAGATGACCCTATTGCTGTAATCTAAAAGTTGGATGATAAGGACCAGAATGGCATAAATGTAGAATGGAAGCACAGAAGCCAAAATATATTTCAGGGGAGGAAATGGGCAGATCTTGATAGTGTGAAGAGACGAAGAATAGTAGAATTTGCGAAGCTGGGAGATTAGTAGAGCCAATTGTTGTAATGAGAAAATTACAACAGGAGGTTGGGGGGTATATTAAATTTGAAGTATTATTTAGATTCCAAAGAGAAATGTGTGGATGACGGAGAATGTGGGACAAACAGAGCAAGAGAGGTTAGCATTGTAGATATATATCTAATAATTATCTATATTTAGGTAGTTCCTGAAATCATGTATGTATCTCAGCTTCCTTCTAAAAGCTTCCAAAAGCTGTACTTGTGCCAAAATATAGACTTGGACTCAAAAATGAGAATTTGAGGACAAATAAAGAATGCTGATTTACATAAAGTTATTCAAACGACTGAGGAGAAAATGAGATGCATAACATAGGCATAATAAAATCAACAAGAACAACTGCCTGATAGTGTATTCTGATCCCTGCAACAATTGCCCAAATTATACCCCAATCTAGATATTGACTCTACTTGAAAAAAGTAAACAATAATAAAGTACTCATTTTGAAATATTGTGCCATTCAACTAAAGTAAAACTATATTTGAAAAGTTAGAGTTGCAATATAGTATAATATTTCCTCATTCCTTAGAAAACTGGTCATTAATGCCACCCTCTGTAGGTCTCTAAAGATGTACTTTGTTTTGTACATGTAGATAAATTCCTGAAAAGTTGTAGGCAAATACATTATATCCTAAATGTACCGGGATAGTTACAAACTTATAAGAAAGCTTTTATGTGAGTAATGATAACCTAGTTTATCTTTGTAGTTAATTTGGAAATACACCTATTTAATTTTTTAAATAGGGGCCAGATGAAGTTGGATATCATGCAAGGCCTTGAAGGCCACGGTGAAAGTTTGGATTTTATTCTAAGTGCAAATGGAAAACTATTGAAGGGCTTTTAAGCAAAATGTTTGCAGGAACTAATTTATAATGTGAGAAAAATATAAATAAGATGATAAGGCATACCTATGGATACCCATTACTTGTAATCAAATTTTGATGGTCTTTGTTTTCTGGAAAGACATGTAACAGAGTTAGTGTTGCCAATTATTAGCAATGTAGCCTCAGGCAAGCTATTTAACCTCTGTGAATATTAGCAGCTTCACTGATTCTGAAGCGCTGGGAATAATCACACTGACATCACATAGTGGTTGAGGATTAAATCTGATACTTTATTCAATCAACAAGTACTTATTGAGCCCTTACTCTGTTATGTGCCAGGTACTATTCTGGGAGGTGGTGATATAGCAATGACTATAATGAAATCATGACTTTCATGGAGCTGACATTCAAATGGATGAGAGAGATAATAAACACAAATATATATTTATTATAATATGAGCCATGAAGAAGAATAAAGCAGAGTGAGAGAATAAAGATGGAGCAAGTAAAGTTTCTCTGAGAAGGTGACAGATCTTTTAGGCAGAGACCTGAATGAAAAGAGAGTTTGAGCCATGCAAATATCTGGGACAGAGATTAACAGACCAAGAGAACTACAATTTCAAAACCCTGAGATAGAATCCTGCTTGGTTGGTGTACTTAAAAGACATCAAGGTCTGCATAGTTTGAGGTCAAAGAACAAAAGTAAGAGTGGTGTAGGAGATGAGATCAGAGAGATAACCTGGGGGCAAGATCATGTAGAACCATATAGGCCAATGTAAGAACCTTGGGAAGTGACATTATCTGAATTACATTTTCACAGGAACACTGGCTACTGAGTAGAGAATAGATTTCATACATTAGTAAGAAGAGGTTGGATCTCTAAACTCAGTATTTGGACCCTTTGGTCTCTGAAGCTAGAAAGACACGGTACAGAGCTCAACTCCTAAAACTGAAGCCTCCCCAGGCTGACTGGGATATCTAGAAGCTGGGTATCTGGATATTCGGCTACAAAATTATGGGGTCACTGCCAGCAGGAAAAAACTGGATTACCCTTAGAAATCAGGAAAATAGAAGTTAAAATAAAAATAAGATACTATTTTCCCCCTGAGATTGGCAGAAGTCTGACAGAGCCACATACTGACAAGGATGTGGGAAAACTCTCATACACTTCTGGTTGGAGTATAAATTGGTGCACCCACTCTGTAGACTGGTAATAAATCCCATATAACCAAGTATGTCATGAGTCTGAAAAAAGTGCTAATGAAAATTTAAGATTAAGCTAATAAAGGCATACTGTCTAGATCACAGGACTTAATAGCATTAGTTTCCTCTGTTTGACCTTATACATCTGAACATATGTCTCTTATATTCAGGTGGCCCATTTTAAGAGCAAAACTGATTAATTAGAGTGCCTAGAGAAGGCTGATGAAGTATCTGCTGAAAACTATGTACTATAACAGTTGAATGCCATGGGAATGCTCAGCCTCAGAAGAAAAAGCTAGTGGGACCATTAGAATTGACACAAAACTGAAAATTATTAATGCAACATACTTTTCTTCTAGTCTTCCAGAGTGTGTCTCTTTCTTTAAACTTAACAAACCAGATCTTACGGTTGACTTAAACACCCTATTGTAGCTACTATTGTATTTTTAAACCAAGAATCAGAACACATGGTCTGAGAAATAGAGGTATAATTATGAGGACAAATAGAATGAAATGTTTAAATGAAGACTATGTATAAAGTATGGAATGACATCATACTTCATATAGTGCTCAGCAAATACCCCATGATTGACTATTTCCAGTTACATATTAGCTGTCACTATCTTTTTCATTATGCTCCCCAAATTATTTGCATGCTAATATTTATTGTACAACTTAAAGTATCCCACAGCTGCTTGAAGGCTAAATAATCTTTTCAAAATTTTAAGAGAAAATTATACTGATTGCTTTATGAGCTCTAGTGTACCTCTTATAACATTTAAGTTTTAGCTTTGAAACCTGGAATACTATACTATCATAAGAACTGTCACAAATGTATGAGGTAATCTAGGGTTTCAGATGCTTGGAACATTTCGCTCAAAATGGGATTTAAATATGGTAGCTATAGCTTCATTACCCTAACTCCTACTATCTCATTTTGCATTGTATCAACTATAAATTATCCCCATCTCTGTGAAATCACTTCATAGATACCTCTGAGCCCTCACCCCCTTCATGCCTAGAATAAAAAATAATTGGTCCATAAGATGGTAAAATGGTTTAGCCATGATAAATGGCTGAAAGACTGGAGAACAGTGAGAGCTAAAGACAGTGCAACTGAAAGAATATAAATGTGGAAGCAGCTAAGCTTAGTTTGAAATTAGAATCTGACATTTACTTGCTGTTGCAGGGCTACTATGTTGCACAACTGGGCTCAGAAAGTGAATGGATTATGTAGTGGCCCAGACTGTATGACTTTAAGCAAGTTACTTATAAGCCTCAATTTTCTTATCTAAAAAATTGGGATAATAATACTAGTCTTCAAAGTTTTTGTAGATTTAAAGATGATATAAGAAAACTGCCTACCAAACAGTATGCATTCAAAAAAAGCAGTCATAATAATAATCATTATTATTGTTACTTATTTGTTATTATTGGAATTTTAACAGTGGTTAGAAAAATGAATTTCAGATTCAACCAGATAGATTTCAATTCACATCACAGCTCTGATGCTTCCTGAATATGTCAAAGTGGATAAATTAACCCCTCTCTGGTACTGAGTTCCCCCATTCGTCCAATGTGAAATAATTGCTCATCTTTCATAAGAGTGACAAACTATTCTAAGAACTGTATATACATTAAACTATTTACTTATTACAAAAACCTTGAGGTCAGTACTATTAATACCACCACCCCCAAACAGAGGCACACAGAGTGTGAATAAATTGCTTCAAGTAATACAACCAAGAAAGAGAGAGAAAAAAAAGAGAGAGAGAGAGATATTTGAATCCAAACAGTCTGAGTCCAGGATCCAAGTTAAATTGCCTTCCTAAGTCACTGGAAGGATTAAATGAGATAATGGATATAAAGAATTTAGCATGGTGTGTACAAGGTAGTAAGCACTTAATGGATTTTAGCCTTGGATTGGTCGAGATTCTTTTGGTTGCAAGTGACACAGACCCAATTCAAATTAAGCTAATCTGCACACACAAATACTCAGAGAGGACTTTATTGACCTACATGACTGACAAATTCATGGGTCAAATGAGGTCAGCAGGACTCGATCTTTCTCTCCATCCCTTGCTCTGCTTTTCTTCCTGTTGGCTTTATTCTTAGGTAGGCTTCTGTCATGTAATAGCAAAGATAGCTACCAGAAGTCCTCAGTATGCATTATCTTTATACTTAGCAATTCTAAAGAAAAGAGAACACTATTTTCTAGTCATGTCTTTCATTGTCCTAGCACAGGCACAGGTTCTTTTTTAAACCGATGACAACAACCAGAAACAGGAGCAATGACTAGATCTAGGTCATGCCTCACCCTGAGACTAGGGCATGAGATCAGCCCCATCCAGTTATATGACTGAAATCGAAAGAGAGGTGTTTGATCCAAATTTACCACTCAAAATGTGGTTAAGAAACCTGCCTCTTCAGGTCTAGGAACTCAGAAACAGAAAACAGTTAGAAAGAAAGACAAGCTCTTTCCAAAGAAAACATGAAAAAGGTAGCAGCTAACTGATCATCCTAAATTACATCCAGATATTTTTATTCTCCACGCTTTGCCGACTACCTAGTTATCACCCAAATTTACTCTTCAATATTCTTAGTTCTCCCAAATAGAGGCAGGTTTGCTGTAATATTCTGATCTTGATCTAAAGACCTCCAAAACTCATGGGCATACGGCATTAAGAGTGGGAGATTTAAGCGACAGTTTCAAAGTAAGAAATAATGTCAGTTCACTTTACCTTTGGTTACAATTTCCAAATAATTGTATTCTAAATGAGCTCAAGGTGTATAGATGTAAAATACTAAAATCGATTTTCAGAAAACTTTTACTGGAAAATCTGTTCTCAGAGAATACTATAAAAACACGTTACATAAAGAAATAGTGCCTATATATCAAATAGATCCAACTGATGCCTATCTCTTTACTAAGATTTAAAAATTAATTCCTCTCTTGTAGTGATCTTAGGGAAGAGATGGAATACAAATAGATCTTAGATTGCTTAATGTATGTTTTTATTTTTTGAATTCGTGTTTAGTTTTCATTTGAGGTACATGAATTTTCTTTACTACCATACTCACAATTCCAGTATAGAAAATATTCTTTGAAAGTACAATGTATCTGAATAGATTAGTCATTTTTCTTTAATGTAGCTTTGCCAAATGCTGTAACATTAAATCAAGCCATTTGTGAGACGTGATTCAGTTAGCCCAGCCTTTGAAAAGAAGACAGAGCCACATGACAAGTACAGGGTATTAGCTGTACCTCACAGTATTTTTTTCCATGTGTACTTTTTGATCTATTAGTTAAAGTCCTTAGTCTTTAATATACCAACATAATTTAATACTGTTTAAGAAACATTTATCTTAGGAACATTAATTGAATTATAGGAAAAGAAGAATATCAGTGGTATTGTAGGTACAAGAAAAAAAATTGTTGTCTGTCAAAAAATGTTGGAAAAAAAGCTTATCAAGAAGATGTCCTAAGCAGTATAAAATCCTTAAGCAAATCTTTTTTGATCTACAATACGTTGTCCTGGATGCTGAAGATTCTCACCTGCCTGAAGGCAGGGGACTGGATATGGTGGTCTCTGGAGATTTTTTTCTAGGTCTGGTCCTCTCTTCCTAATCTCATGTTGATTTTAATATTAGGTCAGAAATGTCAAGAGTAAATTCCCCTGCTCTTCTTTGCTGGCTCTCCTCTCACATCGCTTGTCCTGTGCCTGATTGGGGTCATCCTGAATAACACGCCTGGACTATTTTAGTACATCCCCTTCACCGATCTTGTTATTTGTAATTCAAAAGAAAAATATTTCTGATGACTACAAATTTTTATTTCTTCTTTCTGAATAAAGTCATGTAAAAGTAGCAGTATTTGCGGCTCTTGTTGTATGACTAGTACTATGCTTGGTTATTGAAAGAAGGTGAAATGGCATATTGTTTATAGTCCAATGTAACTAATTTATTCAATCATTTCAACTTGGTTGGGTATAAATGTTAAATGGTTTTGTGAGGTTTTTCTCCAAACACTGCCTGCACCTGAGCTATGTTGTATCTCTCTTTCCTTTTCTTTAAAGACACCTTAAGTAGATTACACAACTCCCAGTCATGTGTGGTTATAAAAAGCTCAGTTTAGACAAGTTATAACTGATTTAGATCTTCCTATCTCCCATTGCTAGCCAGGACTGTATATATACAGGAACCTGAAACAGGGAGGAATGTGTAGTCTGATATTGTCCTCTTCCTATCTCTTCTTCACCTTGACACAGTCAGCCTCTAGAAGACCTACTCTCTCTTTCTCCCCTAGGCTCTGGTTCTTAGATGTGTTGAAGGTTAAGAAGATGATAGATAGATAGATAGATAAATAGATAGATAGATAGATAGATAGATAGATAAAGGAAGAACAGATAGGTGTCTCTTACTTAAGTGGCCACTTATTACAGTCTTCGTTCTGTTGTTGCTGCTCCTCTGGCTAAAACTAAATGGTCGTTAGGGCTGGGATTATAGTGAGATGAGTGAGGCATTCTACAGGGTGCAAAATTTAAGGGAACCAAAAATACTCAATAATCAAAAATAATTCTTTAATGTAATTTTTGTTAAAAATCAAAATTAATTCAAAAATCTATAATGGAGAATATATCAAACTGGAAGGTTGGTCATCCAACCTTTCATTGAAGATTTCAATGAAAATGTGAAAATAGAGTGGGACTAACCATTCAGGGAAATTCTCAGTGATATTGGAGAGGGAATTTTATTTCTCAAAGAATGTAGGATAAGGCTTCAAGTATGTTGATTTGGATATTAAGGGTAAGGTTGACCCGAGAAGCTGGGAGCATGTGGAGTCATTTGAATTGCATACATAATGCTCCAAGGAATAACTTTTAGCTTCAGCTGAATTATTTATTAATAACTTCTTATCAGTGGAATTTATGGGTTAAAAGCTAAGAATGTTTTATGACTTATTTTAGAGGCATAATCTGGTGGAAAGAACTTGGCCATTGGATTAGACAGACTTGTTTCAATTCCTGATCCATCTTTGTTAAATTTGTGACGCTTGGCAACTTGTTAACCTTTTTGAGAATGGGTTTCTTCATCAATAAAATAAAGTTAATGATTCCCACTTGATAGGATACTAGATGCAATTTGAAAAAACCTAAGCCATAATTCCCTCACAGGGAATCTACTCTTTCCCATAGTCTTGCTAAATAGTCACTGTAACACATGGTTGTGCCCCATGACCATCCCTTTATTGGGCCAAGAGTAAACATAGTTTATCCATAAAATGGCTAATATTGTATGCCTGATAGGGGCTGTCTCAAGAAGATGAAATAAGTTTATTGGGATATCTTTTTTTGAGAAATTTGAATTAAGAGCAGAAATAAACAATTAGCTATAGAAAGTTGATCTGTCTGGTATTTCTCTTAGCAAAAGAAGTAGTCACTTGGGGGCCATTTTATAAACAAGCAAGGGGAGACAGAGACAGATATATAAAGAAAGAGATGCGTGTGTGTGTGTGTGTGTGTGTGTGTGTGTGTGTGTGTGTGTGTGTAGAGTGAGAGAGACAGAGACAGAGACAGAGAGACTGAGACAGAGAGAGATACAACCACACGGATAGATACAGAATGGAGTTCAGAGAAGTACTCATATAGAGAGACAGCCAGAGAGACATTTGGAGAAAAACAGACTCAGAGATCACTTAGAGATACACAGAGAGATGGACATACAGAGAAACAGAGACAATAGATAAATACAGAGTGACAGAAAAGGATACACAGACTGAAAGAGACAGAGACAGAGAGCCTAAGAGACAGAGATAAATAGGAGAAAGACACAGAGGGAAAAGCAACAGAAGTAGACAAAGGGAGAGGCAAACAGAGTGAAATACAGAAGAATAGGGACCTGGAAAGAAAGAGAGGAAGGGAAGACACATTCTCACACAAAAATATACAGAGATAGTGACCACATAGACAGAAAATGACAGACATACAAAAGGAGATAGAGACAAAAAGAGAGACATAGACACAAAGGAGACAGATGTAGACACAGGACACAGAGACATTGATGCTGACTCAGAAATGAGATACCCTCTAAGAGACAGAGATGGAAATGGGAAGATCACCGGCCCTGGAGCTAACTTGATTCCTAGTCTTCCTATCACCTGGCCAGTTCTCTTTTACTGGGTTACCATGGAACCTTCCTAAGTACTCTTCTCACTCCTCCCCAGTCTTGACTTGCACCAGGTTGAGTTTACTGTTTCTAGAACCCAGAGAGCCCTTAACAGCATTATAGGCACAGTGTCCACTAGCACTGTGTTAATATTAGTCCCATGCTTCATGTGAGCACATCGCTTCATGAAATGCCCAATGGACAGAGCAGGCAGCAGTGAATGAATATTTCAACAAATTATTTGGACTAGGATTTTTCTCTTCGTTGAAGGATAGTCACTTTCTCAGAAACTACTGAATACTAAAACCAAACAAACGGAAACAAAACCATTTTTATCTCCAAGTGAGTCACTAAACAAACAAGTATTAGGCATTCTCATCCTCCTTTTAGTCAATTTAATCTCAATCTCCAATTCCTACATGAGAAGACACTTCTACAGCAGCCCTCCCCTTCCTTTGGCTCCACTTCTCAGAATATCCTCTGCCCCTGCAGTTTTCCTTATCCTGCCCCCTGACCTGTATCCAAAGTGACAATTTTGCAGTGGTAGTGAGGGTTCAGGATAAGAGATAGTAAGAGGGACATGGGTGCACATGCGCTCACACACACACACACACACACACACACACACACACACACACGCGCGCGCGCACAATCACCTGATTTCTCTTGCAGTGCAGAGACTGAGTGCCCTTATTGAAGTTCACTGCTTCAGAGAAGTCCTCTCTGATCTTCAGGCTTCCCTCACTTCCAGTCTGAGTTAAGCACGCTCTGGCCTATGAACTTATTAAATGGCACAAATGTGCCTGTTTCCTCTACTACACTTATGAGCTCCCCAAGGGGCTTGACAGCATCTTATTCTTCTCCAATTTATCCCATATTATACGGCACAATGTCTGAAACACTATAGAAATTTAATAAATGCTTGAAAATAAATAAGATGACTTCTCCAAATAAATGAATTTGTACCCCTTTAAACTCCAGAAAATTTTTATTTTAAGCTATATATTATCCACACAATCTCGAGCAAGTTACTTAATTCCCCTAAGGTTCATTTTCCTCATCTGTAAAATGGCAATAATAGGAGTACAGATATAATAAGAGGTACTGTAAAGTCAAAATGAGTCAATAAATGAGAAAGACTTAGAAAAGCACTCAGCACATAGTAAGTATTCAATAAATATGAGCTGTTACCGTCTTCACTTTTTCCTGAATGACTTGGCAACATCAATATAAGTGTCAGTTTTATGCTGTGCTTTAATAAAGTGATACATTTGGAAGCTATCAAGCTATCTAAGGAAGTTTGTCCTTCTATTAAATGAACTCAGACTGCTGGGGTTTTTTAATCCTCATGGCTATCATTTTCCTATTTTCTTCCTTGCTATCAGCTGACATTTCTTGCTAAAACCAATGTGTCTGTCCATCGCATTGCCACTCCAATTTTTAATATATCACACTTAACATTTTATGGACTAGGAAAACATATTACTAAGCTTCTTAGAATAATGTGTAAAGTAATAGATACGGGACTATGAACAAAATCCTAATCATAAGGAATTTTCATGTGAAGAAAATAAAAAGTGTGTTATCACATGGACATATTGATTTCCTAGATGCATTTTGTGCTTTCTTCCTGTCAACAGAAAACACTCTATATTTCTGAGTAACAAACTTCTGGTATAATTAAAGTGGTATCTCACTAGCATGCCCACTGTAGAAGGATAATATGGCATACTGGAAAGAGCAAAGACAACGCAGACTGAGACCAAATTTTGATTCTATTTACCCATGTGAACTTCAGTGATTTGTTTAGCATTTCTGAGTCTTACTTTCTTCACATTAAGATAAAAATACTTCTGGAATAATAAGACCTATAGGATTAGAAATTGTCTATGTAAATAACCACAGTTCCAATAAACAACAGGGCTCAAAATACAACAATTGTTAAAGTTATCGTCTGTTCATCCACAATTGTCTTTAGATTGCCATCCAAATATTTAAATATTTTAACTTTTCACAGCTTTATATTTTACTCCCTGAAATACCTCTATTTGGGTTTTATAACAAATCTAAATATTTTACTGGATCAGTAATGCCTTGATAAAATGAACTTAGTCTGCTTTTCTTTTTTAATCACCATTTAGGGCTTCCCTGGTGGCGCAGTGGTTGAGAGTCTGCTTGCCGATGCAGGGGACACGGGTTCGTGCCCCGGTCGGGGAAGGTCCCACATGCCGCGGAGCGGCTGGGCCCGTGAGCCATGGCCACTGGAGCCTGTGTGGATGAACCTCTGCACATCCAGAGCCTGTGCTCCACAACAGGAGAGGCCACAACAGTGAGAGGCCCACGTACCGCGAAAAAAAAAAAAAAATCTCCATTTAAAAAACAATGTTGAATATTAAAATTTTAATCCAATATATCTAAATTATCCACAGGTAGTTTTGGTAAAAGAAGAATTAAAACTTTATCCCTTTTGTTCCCTGCCTTGATTGGAATAAATTGAGTGGCCCTGGCTTGTCGACTAATACTCATCCACTATGTATTCTGTTGATGGTTTTCTTTGAACAGTTCTGTCTCCACATGTCTCCAAATCGGCCTTTCATTTTTCAAATAAATATTAATAAATTATAGATGTCTTTGTTAAACAGACTGACTCTTAATAATAAAAGGAAACAAGATAGGAGTAAAGGAGAACTATATAAAATGAAGACACCCCAATGCCAATTAATATGACATCAATGGTTTATCTAATTTTTAGGGGAACAGTAAGCATACAATTAATATAGTGTGCTTAGTCTATTGCCTGATCTAGCCATTTTTCAATATTCATGTACAAATGGTGATATCTAATATATACAGCAGGTTATAAATTCTAATTTAGATCACAACTTCCCATTCTTAGAACAATAAACTACAATATTTATCATCATGTCACATTCAAGACATATTGGACTATCTTTTTTGATCCACTTCCAGATCTAGTCTAAACTGTGGTAGAATTGTCTCTAATTCCCCTAGAAGATATCTGAGAATTTAGGGGTGGTTAAAGGAGGGAACTGATATATTATGACTGGATGGCTATCTCTGTCTGATTAATTACTCTTTACTTTAAGATGTCTACATTTTAAACTTCTCATTATGAAATATATCTCTCAAATGAAATATATCTTTCAGATCTCTGGAACATATTTAAAATTAAATTTTAGTCCTTTAACATTTGAAAGTAGAGTTTCTACTAGCTCAGATTCATTATTGATTTTGCTGTGTCACCTAAAATTTAATTATAAAGATGACACTTTAATCCTAGTGAAACTGGTTGGTTTATTATAAGCGAGGAACAAAAATGCCAACAGACAGATCAGAGCTCCAGAAATATTTTTTGATTTTTTTCCAACAGAATGAGTTATATTAACTTGGAAATGTATGCACAAATAAACTTCAAATGTTATTCTTGTAGCAGTGGACATTCATAAGGGCAATGATACCTGACATTGTGTTTCCTTTTTAGGCATTTAATGACTCGTTGCATCATTAAACATCATTCACTCCCTGCTTTTCATGGACCCTCGAGCTAGTCATTAACTCCATAGTGAGGAATGTGAACAATGGAATTATTGCCTAATTATAGTTACAATCTTCTCTCCCCTGTTAACACGTATCTATATAACTAATATCAGAAACTTTATTATTTCTACTACCTCTGTAGTGACTGATGCCTTCACTGAATGATTTTTAAATCTACCTGTTTTATAAGAGAATATTGTTACAGATATAAATTGCGTACACAGAATTACATTTTTCAATTTTTTAGAAAATAACAAAAGTTACCAATAAAATAATCCATATAAAATGATAATTTAAAATCGAAACTTGAACAGTACTGAAAAATAACTCAAGTAGAAAACTATATTTTTAAAATATAAGCTATATTTGTCAAATAAATTTTTCTTTCTGATTATTAGCTTAATTTATATTTATTAATTTTGAATGCTTCTTTCCCAATGGATAAATCAGTGGTACAGAAGTGCATATTCTATGATTTTAGCGGTGAAATATTTTAAGGTATATTCTAAAAGTAAAAATATGTACTGTTTTAAAAGTGCTTGTCTTTCATTATTTGATTGCCCTAGGATAGAGAGTTATTGGATTTTTTTTTCTATTGATGGTTTCCAGATTAGACTATAGACTAGAGATGACAAAATGCAGCCCACAAGTCACATTCAGCTCCCAGGTATATATGTTTTTATAAAAATTCAATTAATTCAAATACTTAAAATTGACTTCTAAGAGAAAATTTAGAGAAAACCTTTTGACTTTGGTTTAGGCAAATATTTCTCAGATACAACACCAAAGCTCAATCCTTAAAAAGAAAAAAATGATAAACTGGACTTCAGCAAAATTAGAAATGTGTGTTCTTTGAAAGTCACTGTTAGAAGAATGAAAATACAGGCAACAGACTAAGAGAAAATACTTTTCAAATCATAAATCTGATAAAGGACTTGTATCCAGAATTTATAAAGATCTCTCAAAATTCAATAAAAGAAAAACCAACAACCCAATTTAAAAACAGAGAAAGGATTTGAAAAAATACTTTACCAAAGAACATATATGGATGGGAAATAAGCACATGAAATTATGCTCAACATCATTAACCATTAAGGAAACATAAATGAAAACCACAATGAGATTTTACTACAAACATATCATAATGGCTTAAAAAAAAAAACTGACGACACCAAGTGCAGGATGTGGAGGAACTAGAACTCTGATTCATTGGATGGGTCGCAAATATTTTTCCAAGTGGAAACTTCGTATGTAGTTAAACATAAACTTACCACATAACCCATAAACCTCACTGCTAAGTGTTCACACAAATGAAATAAAAACTTAAATTTACACAAAAATCTGCACATGAGTGTTTATTAGTAATCACCAAACTATGAGAACAGCACAAATATTGTTCAACTGGGAAATGGATAAACAAATTATGGTTCATCTGTACAATGGAATGGAAGAGGACTCAGCAATAAAAACAAATTACTACTAAACACAATAACCTAGATGTATCTCAAGTTCACTAAGCTAAATGAAAGCAGCCAGAGTCTAAAAGCTACATACTATATGATTCTATTTATATGACATTGTTGAAAAGACAAAACCATAGATACAAAACCAAAACAAAA
Organism: Stenella coeruleoalba; assembly: GCF_951394435.1. NCBI lineage: Eukaryota > Metazoa > Chordata > Mammalia > Artiodactyla > Delphinidae > Stenella > Stenella coeruleoalba. The sequence goes on along the minus strand of NC_137152.1, from coordinate 102,010,619 downwards.
CCACTAGTTGCCAGGTCCTGGGGATGTGGAGGAAGAACAGACTGCAAAAGGACACAAGGGAAATTTGGATATGATACAATTGTCCTGTGTTGACTGTGGTGGTGGTTACACAACTGTATACATTTGTGCATTCTCAGAACTTTACAATTAAAAGGGCAAATTTTACTATATGTAAATTATGCTCTTTTAAGAAGATACAGGGGGAAAATGGTACAATAATTCAGAAATTTTACATGTTATTACTGACTATTTTATCTTCGGGAAAAAAGAGGAAAATCAGGCAATACTAGGACAATATTTAGTTATTCAACAAATATTTATGGAGCACCAACTGTAAGTCAGGTACTGTTCTAAACAAAGAGAATGCAGTTAGGAATAAAGCAAACAAAAATCTTCAAGTTTATGGACCTATATTTCAGAAGAGGGAGACACAATTACCACATATACAATGTAAAATATATAGGAAGTCAGATGCTGATGAGTGCTAGAGAGAATAATAAAGCAAAGAGTTGACAGAGTCAAAAGTTGAATATTGAAATTTAAAATAACATAGATAAGGAAAGCTTCACTGAGAAGGTGCATTTGAACAAATACCTGAAGGAGATGAGATAGCTAGATATGCATTTTTCTGTATGCAGGAAGAGGGAAAGGCAAGGGCAAAGGCCTTGTGACAGGAGTGTACCAGGTATGCTCAAGGAGAAATACATTGGCCGATGAGCCTGAATTAGAGTGAGGAGGGAGGAAGGATAATAGGGGATGATGTCAGAAAGTTAAATGGAACCGGATTGGGCATGCTTCATTTTCACTGCTACGGAAAGCCATTAAGTGTTTTCAGATAGGAAATGGCATTAATTGGCTACAGTAATACTAAGACAAGACTGGTGGAAAAGGTACAAGTAGCAAGACTAAGATGTTATTACAACAGTCAAGATGCAAAACAATGATGGCTTGGATAAGAGATAGTGAGATGCTCAGTTATATTATCTTTGGCAGGCAAAACCAACAAGGTGTGGAAATATTTGTAAGATATGGGATGAAAAAGAAAGTGAGAAATCAAAGATGACTATAAGGTTTTTTACTTAAGCAGTTATAGAAGTGAAGTTATCATTTACTGAGAAGCAGTAGGTTTGGGGGTGGGGAATATTTAAAGTTAGGTTTTAAATATATTACATTTGCAATGCCTAATAGATATCAATTGGAGAGGTGAGACAGGCAGTTGGGTATATGATTTTGGAGATCAAGGTATGGGGTAGAAATATAGATAGCATTTAAATCCTGAGACTAGATGAGATCACCAAGAGAATAAGGATAAACAGAAAAGTGAAGTGTTTCAAGGACTAACCTCAAGATCACTCCAAAGTTTATTGGCCAAAGAGTAGAGAAAGAACCAGTATAGGAAATTAGAAGGAGCAATTGCTAAGGTAGGAAGGAAACCAAAAGAATGTTTCCTCAGAAACCATATGAAGAATGTGCTTCAAGGAGAAGGAGATAATCAATTGTGTCCAATACCTTTGATATGTCAAGAGAGATAAGGACTAAGAATCAAGAAATGGATTTAATAAAATGGAGGTCATAGGTGACCTTGATAAGAGACATAACAGTGGTGTCATAGAGGCAAATGCCTCACTGGATTGGGATCCAGAATGAAATGAGAGAAATTGAAGACAGTAAGTAAATGCCATTCTTTTAAAAAGAGTTTTGTTGTCAAGAGAAGTAGCAAAATGTGATGGCAGCTGAAAGGGTGTCAAAGAACGTGGTGTCAAAAGAGGTTTCTAGTTTTTGTTTTTTCCCAAGATGAAAGGATATCTGTAGTTTGAAGCAGATGATACTCTACAAAGGGGAAATTAATAATGTGGGAAAACTAGGAAAAACTGCTGAAAGCTTGTCTTTGAACATGATAGAGGGAACAGGATCTAGTGGATAAGTAGAGGGTTTAGTCCTTTCTAGAAACACAGCTCATCTACAGAAGTGAAAGCATCTGGGTAGAGATGCTGGTATAGGTCGATGGATAGATGTGATGATGGAAGGTTGTGGAAATTCATTTCATTGCTTCAATTTTCTCTGTTAGATTATAAGGATGAGAGTTAGAGCAAGAGAGAAGGTGACAGAAGTTTGTGAAGAACAGAGAGGGTGTGAAATAGTCATTTTGAAGAGTGAGTATGTGAATGAATCCAGCTATCCTGACAAATCAAAAAATTGGAGAACTTTGTCCCTCACTGCCACATAACAATCTGATTTTTCATCGTACCCTTTCATGTGTGGGGAGGCAGCTAAACAAACATTCATAAGAAGGAACCAAGTCTCAGGAGATGGTGATAATGCTGCCACGAGCTACTATTACTGAGCACCTAGTATATGCAAAACATTTTATATAAATAAACTTTAATTCTCACAAAGACCCTGCAAAGTACATAAATATTATTATCCCTCATTCACAGAAAAGAAAACCAAACTGTACAGAAGTTAATGTAGTTGAGATTCCACAGCTAGGAGCATCACAATTATCACTTAAACCCAGATCTGTTTCTTTCAAAAGGGCATTTGAAAGTGATCACCCTTGTTCAGTGGCATTTAAGCCTTTTTTTCTGTTCCAACATACCGGAGAGATAGACAAATTCCCATGAGTAACAGTAGAACAGTGTTCCCATCAGTAACAAGGAGAGAACAGTGTTCCCATCAGTAACAAGGGGAGAAGTATGTGTCAGACTCTCCAAGGGAAGCATAGTTTGAAAAAAGAAGCTAATTTTGAAATGATTGGGGACCTCTCTTAGAACAGGAAAACATGCTGCCCACCTTCACCTTCAGCCTCCTTTGTTGAGATTCACCCTCTTTAATGGTCAAAATTAATATAAATCTACCTGTCTGGATATATTTCCAACTTGCAAAGCCATCTCATTTAATTAATAGTGGAACACTATTTTTTGCTAGGGTTTGTAAATAGAGTAAGTCCCCTATATACAAACCTTCAAGTTGCAAACTTTCAAAGATGCAAACGTCTGTTCGTATATCCAATCACGTAAATTAAGTTCACATGTCTGGTGTACATCGTCACGTGCATGCATCCTCTATAAGTGGTTGTGCTTTTGTGTACTTTACTGTATAGTACTGTATAGAGTACAGTAGTACAGTATCTTTATTTCAGGCTAGATCTTCAAGAGGACGACTGCATTGAAGTCCTTGCTGTGCAACACGAGGAGTTTATGAATGAAGACCTAGTGGAATTGGAGGCCCAGAGAAAGGACAAAGAGAGACAAGAGGAAGAAGAAGTAACTGAAGAACCGAAGAGATTCATGACACACAAAATGGCAAGGGGATTTTCTTTATTTGAGGAGGCACTATTAGTTTTTGAGGCACAGGTCCCAAACGCAGAATGGTACACAAAGGTTGCAGCAGCCATTCAGAATGCAATCCAGTGCTACCGTGTCATCTATGATGAGAAAAAAAGAGCTACTACCCAGACATCACTGGATCATTTTTTCAAGAGGGTAGATAGAGTTGAATCCAGCAAGGAACCAGAACCTGTGCCATCAACATCAGGCGTGAATGAAATTGCAGCTTGCCCTCCTCTCCTATTGCTGTCGATCCTTCAGCTCTACCATCTCCCACCTCCTCTCCCTCCTCCAGTCAGTAACTCTTCTTGCCTGTTCACTCCAGGCCAGTCCCTGTATGCCAGCTGTTGTACTGTACTACTGTACTTTTCAAGGTAGTGTACTATAAGATTAAAAATGTTTTATTTTTTGTGTTTTTTATGTATTGTACTATATAGCCAATTGTGTTAGTTGGGTACCTAGGCTAACTCTGTTGGACTTACAAACAAACTGGACTTACGAATATGCTCTCGAAACAGAACTCGTTCGTATGCAGGGGACTTACTGTATTTACATAAATATGTCAGATATTACAGAGATTGAATAGCCCTCAATCAGTGACTGTCCAGGACTTGTGGAAAAATGGGAATGATGCTTCAAGACTCGGAATGGCACTTTACCAAAAATTTAAGAATGTATGGAGAGACTGACATCAATATTCAGCAATGTTCTATATTAATATGAGGATTCAAGATCACTTGGAAAAATAAATGGAGACCCCTAGAAGCCAACATTGGTTCACTAAAAACCTGTCAGATAATTTTTTTCTGACTGGTTGCTCAGAGTACATTTCTTCAAAAGGAATTTGACTAGGCTTTCCAGGTTATCTTTGTGAACAAGATTGCTAAGTATAGACTTCATGGTAATGCAAACAGGTAAAGAAAAATAAATATTTAAATGACCACTACTCAAAGGATACAAATTAATTCAGGCAATTGGCCAGGGATAGGGGCCAATCACGCTCTATCTTATGGAGCAAGGAGTAGCTACATGTTATTTGGAATTATTGTATGAGAAAAATTTGTCACTTCATCCCCATTTATTTATTTATTCAGTAATTTATTTGATTGGTGCCAACCTAAATTACAAATGGCAGCTCGAAAGTGTAGTTGTTCCTGGGTATAGAGGAGGAGTTACAAGTAAAAATGTTGCTATGGTCACCTTTTTTCCTGCATTATAAGTAATAAATCGTGTTGCCATCACCACAATCCGTACCTCATGGTGCTGACTATATACTGCAAATTGATTTCTACCTTATATATTTACTTCTGCCATGTAAACATTATTAGGCATCTGATAAATATTGTAACATTATTTTTTCATTTAAAATAAACATTTACAAAGCCAAAAATTGCATCCAACAAGAGAAGAAACACTACCATAAAATATATGTGGAATATTAATCACAACAGAAGGCGTGGTATGTACATAAAATGGAATCCTACTCAGCCATAAAAAAGAATGAAATTTTGCCATTTTCAGCAACATGGATGGACTTGGAGAGCATTATGCTAAGTGAGATAAGTCAGACGGAAAAAGACAAATATTGTATGCTATCACTTATATGTGGAATCTAAAAAATACAACAAACTATTGAATATAACAAACAATAAGCAGACTCACAGATATAGAGAACAAACTAGTGGTTACCAGTTGGCAAGGGAAGCAGGGAGGGACAATATGGCGATAGGAGATTAAGAAGTACAAACTATTAGGTATAAAATAAGCTACAAGGATATATTGTACAACATGGGGAATATAGCAAATATTTTATAATAACTGTAAATGGAGTATAAACTTTAAAAATTGTGAATCACTATATTGTACACCTGTGACTTATAGAATAGTATATCAACTACACTTCAACAAAAAAATTTTAAAAACAGACCATATGCTAAACCAGCAAATCTCAATAAATCTAAATACAAATTATACAGTATATGTTTGCTGAACACAGAAACATTAAATTAGGAATTAATACTAGAAAGATATCTGGAAATTTTTGAAATATTTATAAATTACACAGCATACTTTGAAATAAACCATGGGTCAAACAGAAATTTACAAGGGAAATTAGAAAACGTTTTGAAATGAATGAAAATAAAATCACAACATATCAAAATTTGTAGAATGCAGATAGTACAATATTTAGCAAGTAACTTACAGTGTTAAATGCTTTTATTTTTTTAAAAAAATCTAAAATCAGCCATCTAAACTGCCATCTCAGGAAGCTAAAATTAAATAAATAAACAATTAAACCCAAGTAAAAAGAAAGAGGGAAATAAATTTAATTGTAATCAGTGAATTAGAAAACAGACAACAATAGAGAAAAATTAATGAAACCAAAAGCTGGTTCTTTAAAAATGTAAACAAATTGATAAACCTCTAGTTAATTGGTTGAGGAAAGAAGAGAAAAGACTCAAACTAGAAATATGAGAAATAAAAGAGAGGGAATCATTATCAATCATATGGAATTTAAAATAATAATGAGACTATTATAAAAATTTATTACAATAAATTTGACAACTTAGATGAAATAAGCACACTTCTTAAAAGACTTAATCACTAAAACTGATAGAAAAATTAGAAAATATGAATAGCCTCATATCTATCAGTGAAACTGAATTCATAATTTATAACATTCTTACAAACAAAACTCCATGACCAAATTGCTTCATAGATGAATTATTTTAAATACTTAAGGAAGAAATAATACCAAGCCTACAATTTTTTCCCAGAAAGTAAAGGATGGGAGAAGAGTTTTCAACTCATTCTAGGAGCTCAATATTAACTTTATACCAAAACCAGACATCAACATTATAAGAAAACTACAGGGACTTCCTTAGTGGTCCGATGGTTAGGACTTGGCACTTTCACTGCCGTGGTCCTGGGTTCAATCCCTGGTCAGGGAACTAAGATATTGAAAGCCTCATGGCATGGCCAAAAAAAAAAAACACACAAAAGAAAAGAAAACTATAGACCAATAGTCCTCACGAGCACAGACTTAAAAATCATTAACAAGATATTAGCAAATCAAATACAGAAAATAATATTTAAATAGAAAATACATCCTGACCAAGTGGATTCATCCTAGAGATGAAAGTTTGATTAACATTTGAATATTAATCAATGTAGTCCTCCATATTAACATAATAAAGGAAAAGACCCAGAGGGTCACTTCCATTTAACAAAAGATGTGCAGACTCAAGATTGTCGGTATACTGAAAACTATAAGATATTGCTAGGATAAATGAAAGAAAACCTACACAAATGTAGAGATATACCATGCTCATGGATTGGAAACCTCAATGTTAAGATGTCAGTTCTCCCTAAATTCGTCTGTAGATTCAATGCAATTCTAATCAATATCCCAGCAGTCTTTTTCATAGAGATTGACAAGTTTATTCTAAAATTTATATGGAAATGCAAAGGGCATAGGAGACAAAACAATTTTGAAAACAAAGATGAAAAATGGAGGAATAATTCTACCTGCTTCTTACTATTTTTCTACAAAGATCAAAATAGTGAGGTGTTGATGCAAGGATAGACATACAGATCAATTGAACAGAAATAAATTGACCAGAAATAGACCCTCACATTTATGGTCAGTTGATTTTCAACAAAAATGCCAATGTAATTCAATAGGAAAAGCATAAGCTTTTCAAAAACTCTTGTTAGAACAACTGGATGTCCATGTGGGGAAAAAAATGAACCTTGATCATGATGACCTTATATACCCAAAAAAGGAATTTGAAATGGATGATAAACCTAGACGTGTAAGTAAATTTATAAAATATCTAGAAGAAATGAGGAGAACATTTTGGTGAACCTAAGTCAGGCAGAGTTTTATTAGATAGGGCACAAATGTCACAAACTATAAAAGGAAAATAGTAAATTGGATTTCAAAAAAAATTTAAATGTCTGCTTTTAGAAAGACACAATTTGGAAAACAAAAAAGCAGGTTAAAACTTGGAAAAATATTCACAGTGCATATATTGGATTAAGGATTTGTATCAGTAGTATAAAAATAACTTTTACAATATAATAATAAATAGAAAAAAGACAACTCCCATTAAAAAACAAGCAAATGATTTGAACAGATACTGCACAAAAAAGATAAACATCTTGCAGATATGCAAATTTTTAAAAGTTCAATACCATTAGTCATCAGAGAAATGCAAACTAAACTCACAATATAATATCATCATATGCTAACTAAAATTAAAAAGCTGAAAAATCAAGTTTTCATGACGATGTGGAACACCTTCAGCTCTCATACTCCTGATGGGAGTGTAAAATGAAACTCCCATTTTGGCAGTTTATTGTGCATACACTTCCACTTTCTATATGACCCAACAATCCTACTATTAGCTATTAGCCCCAAGGAAATAAAAATAAAGTAAATTCAAAGACTTAGACATAAATGTTCATAGCAGCTTTATATATAATAGCCCCAAATCTGGAAATAACCCAAATATTCATCAACAGGTAAATGGATAAACCAATTGTGGTATTTCCATAAATGGAATGTTACTCATAACTAATAAAGGAATGTACTACTGAAACACACAAAAACATGGATGAGTCTATAATGTATTATGCTTGTTATGGACTGAACTTTTGTGTCCCCCTAAAATTCGTATATTGAGTCCCTAACCTCCAATGTGGCTATATCTGGAGATAGGGCCACTAAGGAAGTAAATAAAATCATATAAGGTAATAAGGGTGGGGCCTTATCCAATAGGATTAATGTCCTCATAAGAAGAGATACCAGAGAGCTCGCTCTCTCTCTTTGTCTGCATACATGCACTGAGGAACGTCCATGTGAGGACCCAGCAAGAAGGTGGCCATCTGAAAGCCAGGAAGAGAGCTCTTGCTCTCCAACCCTGCCAATACCTCGATCTTGGACTTCGCCAGAACTGTGAGAAAATAAATATCTATTGTTTAAGGTACCCAGTCTGTGGCATTTCATTACAGGAAGCCTGAGCAGACTAAATGCAATGCATGTAATAATCAATACACAAGAGAAAACATAATGTATGATTCCATTTATATAACGTTATAGAATAGGGGAAAAACTTTAGTGGCACAAATCAGATCAAGGATTGCTTGAACCTAGGGGTGGGAGAGGGACTGAATAGGAAGGGGTATAGGGAAATTTGGGGGCATGATAGAATCACATCAATAGCTCTAATTTTCATACCACATCTAGGATATGAATAGAGTATGTATCTCTTTGGGGAAGAAAAAAAAGGCCACAAAGTATCCATAGGAATGCAATCAGTATTCTCAGGAGCTTGAAAAAAAATCCTATGATGAACAATTGAAAGAAACTGAGTTGTTCTGCCTGAAACAGGAAAAACATGAAGGTGAGATAAGGCAAAGATAGATATCTTCAAATATTTGATAACTGCTATGCGGGAAGTTAAGTGATTCAGAGTCTGTGTAACTGTAGAAAGTAGATATGGATGATTAGAGAAAAGTTACAATGGAAACTTTAAAGCTCAATTTGACAAAGTACCTTCAAATAATTAGAGCTGTCCAACAATACTCTCAACTCTAGAAACAAGTGATTTGATCGGGGTAAGCAATACCAATTACTGTCATTTTCTATAATATTTCAGAATAATTATCATTCAGGCATTAATAACTTTGCATATGATTAAACATGTGTCAGTTTAACTTTGTTGTTTTATTACTATACTAAACAATTCTGTTCTTGCATTCTCAGTTTTTTTAATTCTTATTACAAAACATGATCCTCCACTCATAAGTTAAAATAATTAGAGAGAATATTGCTCAGCAACACTATGTACACTTGTTAAATGCTGTGGAAGAAGTGAAAAATTCATCAGATGTTTTTATGATGGACTAATTTTTAGTACATTTTAAATCAAACAGATATAACTTTTAGTGTAAATATCTGAAAAAGCCATCTTTTTATAATGTCATATAAATGCTGGCACTATTATAGCACTGTCACCAATGAGAAGAAATAGTATTTCAATTGATGAGTTCAAGTTATTTATTGTAACATTTTGTGTTACATTTTAAAATGTGAGTATACTCAGTTCAGATTTTGGGAAAAATAAAAATCCTTTTTTATTATTAATGGCAATAAATCATACATCAATTGTACAACAAATATCTTTGTTATCCTTGTTTTGAAATCAGAGAAAAGTATTCAATGCGTGTACATGAATCATAAATATACAATTATATGAATCACAAATATAACCTCCCACACATGTAGGTTTCGACTTTACTTTTTAAAAAACCATCTTAACCATTTTTAGGTGTACAGTTCAGTGGCATTAAATACATTTATAATGTGCAACCATCACCATCATCCATCTCTATCTCTTTTTATCTTGTAAAACTGAAATTTCATAACCATTAAAAAATGACTCCCCATTCCCCTCTCTCCCTAGTCCCTAACGACCTCCATTCTACTGTCTGTCTGTATGATTTTGGCTACTCCACATACCTCAAGTAAGTGAAATCATATAGCATTTGTCTTTTTGTGACTGGCTTATTTCACTTAGCATAATGTCCTCAAGGATGATCCCCATTGTAGTATATGTCAGAATTTCCTTCTTTTTAAGGGTGAATAATAGTCCATTGTATGTATATACCACATTTTGCTTATCCACTTATTCATCAATGGACATTTGAGTGGCTTCCACATTTAAGCTATTGTGAATAAGGCCACTATCAACATGGGTGTACAAATATCCCTTCGGGATCCTGCTTTCAGTTTTTTTTTTTCTGTATATATACCCAGAAGTGGAATTTCTGTATCATATGGTAGTTCTATTATTAATTTTGGAGGGATCTGCCAAACAGTTTTCCATAGTGGATGCACCATTTTACATTCCAATAGTGCACAAGGGTTCCAATTTTTCCACATCCTCACCAACACTTCTTATTTTCTGTTTATTCATAGTATCCATCCTAGTGGGTCTGAACTGATATCTCAGTGTAGTTTTGATTTGCATTTCCCTAGTGATTAGTGATGTTGAGCATCTTTTCATGTGCTTATTGGACATCTGTGTATCTTCCTTGGATACATTTCTATTTAAGTCCACCCATATTTAAATCAGGTTGTTTCTATTTTTGTTGTTGAGTTTTCAGTGTTCTCTATGTATTCTGGATATCAATCCCTTATCAGATTTATGATTTTCAAATATTTTCTACTATTCTGTGGGTTATCCTTTTACTCTGATAGTCTTTAATGCTAAAAAATATTTTTAATTTTCATGAATTCAATTTGTCTATTTTTTTCTTTTGTTGCCTGTGCCTGTGGTGTCAAATTCAAGAAATCACTGTCAAATCCAATGTCATGAAGATTTTGACCTATGTTTTCTTCTAAGAGTCTTATATTTTTAGGTTTTACATTTAGGTCTTTGGTCCATTTTGAGTTAATTTTTGTATATGGAAGTAAAGTTCCAAATTCATTATTTTGCTTGTGGATATCCAGTTTTCCCAGCAGCATTTGTTGAAAAGAATTTCCTTTCCCCATTGAAGGGTCATGGCACTCTTACCAAAAATCATCTGAATATGTATGCAAAGGTTTATCTGGGGGTTCTCCATTCTATTCCACTGGTCTATGTGTCTGTCTTTATGCCAGTACCACACTATTTTTATTACTGCAGCTTTGTAGTAAGTTTTGAAATCAGAAAGTGTGAATCCTCCATCTTTGTTCTGCTTTTACAAAATTGTTTTGGCAATTTGGGGTCTCATGAGATTCCACATTAGTTTTAGGATGGGTTTCCATATTACTAAAAAAAGTCATTGGGAATTTGAGAGATTGCATTTAATCTTTGGATCACTTTGAATTGTATGGACATCTTAACAATAGTAAGTCTTCTAATCCATAAACCTGGGATATGTTTCCATTTATTTATGTCTTCTTTAATTTATTTCAGCAATATTTTGTAGTTTTATTTTTTAAAGTGCTTCATCTTCTTGGTTAAGTTTATTCCTAAGTATTTTATTTTTTATGCTATTGTAAATGGAATCATTTTCTTAATTTTCTATTCAGATTGTTCATTTTTAGTGTATAGAGATGAAATTGATATTTGTGTGTTGATTTTGTATCCTGAAACGTAACTGAATTGACTGGTTCTAAGAGTTTTTTAGTGGAGTCTTTAGTGTTTTTTATACATAAGAATACATCCTCTACAAACAGACAATTTAACGTCTTATTTCCAATTTGGATGTCTTTTATTTTTTTCTCTTTCCTAATTGCTCTGGATTGGATTTCCAGTACTATGTTGAATAGAAATGGTGAGAGTAGGTATCCTTATTTTGTTTCAGTACTTAGAGGAAAGTTTTCACTTTTTCATTCTTGAGTATTATGTTACCTGTGGACTTTCATAATGACCTTTATTTTATTGAGATAAGTTATTTCCATACTTATTATGTTGAGAGTTTTTATCATGAAAGGGTGTTGAATTTTTTCAAATGTTTTTAAGGCATGTATGGAGATGATCATAAAATTTTTGTCCTTTATTCCCTTATTGTCACATTTAATGATTTGTGTGTGTTGAACCATCCTTGCACCCCAGGAATAAATCCCACTTGATCATGGGGTATGATCCTTTTAATATACTGTTGAATTCAGTTTGCTAATAGTTTGTTGAAGATGTTTGCATCCATGTTCATCAGGAATATTGGCCTGTAGTTTTCTTCTCTTACCATGTCTTTGTCTTGCTTTGGTAACAGCGTGATGTTGGCCTCATAAAAATAAGTTTGGAAGAGTTTCAGAAGGATTATTGTTCATTCTTCTTTAAATGTTTGGTAATATTTGCCTGTGAAACCATTTATTCCTGGGCTTTTCTCTGTTAGGTGGTTTTTTAAATTACTAATTCAATCTCCTTTTTTGTTATTGGTCTATTCAGGCTTTCTATTTCTTCTTGAATCAGTCTTGGTAGGTCATATGTTTCTACAAATTTATTCATTTCTTCTACATGGTCAAATATTCTCATGTATAATTGTTCGTACTCATTTCTGATGATCTTTTTTATTTCTGTGGGATTAGTTGTAATATCTTCTCTTTCATTTCTGATTTTATTTATTTAAGTCTTCTCTCTCTCATTTTTGGTCCAACTAAACGTTTGTCAATTTTGTTTATCTTTTCAAGAAACAAGTGTTAGTTTTGTCAAATTATTTAAGAGTATTTCTATGACTTAGTTCATTTATTTCTGCTCTAATCTTTATTGTTTCCCTTTTTTCTCCTGACTTTAGGCTTAGTTTGTTCTCCTTTTTCTAGTTCCTTGACACATAAGTTAGATTGTTTACTTGAGATCTTTCTTCCTTATTTAATATAGGCATTTATCAATATACATGTCCCTTTAAGTACTGATTTTGCTATATCTGATAAGTTTTTGTATGTTGTATTTTCATTTTTGTTTGTCTTGAGAAATTTCCTAATTTCCCTTTTGATTTCTTCCTTGATCCAATGGTTAAGAGTGTGTTGTTTAATTTCCGTGCATTTGTGAGTTTTCCCAATTTCCTTTTGTTATTGATTTCTAATTTTATTCCATGTGGGATCAAACCAAATGTCTATAAGCAGATAACTGGATAAGTAAATTGATATATAGTCATACAATGGCTTACAATAACAATGAAAATGAATAAATAATACTTACATGCAATGACATGGATGAATATTTCAAACATAATGTTGAGTGAAAAAACAAACCACAGCAGTTCACACTGTATGACTAAGAAAAAAAGTAATCTATGGTGTTAGAAGTAAAGACGGTGGTTGCTTTTGGGAATAGGGTGGAGGTAGTAACTGGAAGGTACTGAAGAATGACTCTGCTGTGCTGGCAATGCTCTATTTCCCAATCTGGGAAGTGGCCACATAAACATATTAACTTTTTAATAATTGAGTTCTTATATGTGCACTGCTTTGTAAAATTCAATAAAAAATTAAATATATATAAACACAGATAGTAGACAAGTATTATCAGCAGGTTTACTGGAAGGGAATTATTTTCTGGATTTCAGATTTAGATGTAGGAGAATTGTACAAATGGCCATAAGTGATAGGGTTCTTTGGAATTTTGGTACAGTGGGCCAGAGAGAGGGAGAAATACGGAGTTTCTTGAAATTTAGACTTGGAAGGTGCCCCTTTCGGTGTCATTCAAACTTCTGAAACAAGGAGGCATTTTTACAGTAGTGTAAATAGAAATAATGGTTAAAATTCTTGATGGAAAATGTCCTGTAACTCTGAATCAAAAGCCCATTTGGACTGCCATTAGCACTTCTTAAAATCAGGCACTTTACATATTGCAATCTTTATCTTATTGGTTCAATTGTATATGCAGGTAGTCAGTTTCAGTGCTGTATACCTTTTGTTTTAGCAATCATCCATAACTTTAAGATAGGAAGTATATGCTACCCATTTTCAATAGAGATATTCAGGACATGGTGTAAGATTTTTTTTCAATAAGAGTAGCAAATCAACCTGATATTTTGGACAAGATTTTGATTTGTAAATGCTTTTATTCTGTTCTTCCTAGTCTCAGTATCTTTCCCATAGACAGCAGAGGGTTTCAAGAAATGTTCCATTGTCATTCTTTTTTTTTTCTTATTTTGAGAAATAGTATTCTTTTTATCAGGTATAACTTGCTCATATTTCAAGTATGGTTTCTGTTATATACATACCCATGACACTTCATTCTAATATCACAATTACTATGGAATCATAGTAATTCTAATATCACAATTACTATGGAATCACACAGGAGTTATCATTTCAATATGTTAATGTTCTTATGAAAATTATTTAGGTGAATTCTGCTGTATCAGGTGTTTAAGAGATCCTGTTATGCTAACCAATGTATGATTTTCAACAATGGCAGAAAAAAATTCAAGATTAAATATGTATTATAAATGAAAGAGGAAGTAGTAGGTAACCTTAAAAATCAGTTGACAGCAATTATTAGTGTGCACTAGTATTAGAAAGCCCAAGCTAACCTGAATTTGTGAAAAATCCGAGTCAGAATTTCCTAAAGTACATTCTATGATATTCTACTAACTACCAACAAATCTGGTGTTTTCCAGAACACTGAATGTAAAATATTGATCCAAGTAAGTAACTAAAAAGGTGACAATATGACCTCAAATCTAGAAAGGCTCTTAAAGCAGTGTTGCTCAAAGTCTCCTGAGATACATGTTACAAGTGCAGATGGGGCTCTACTCCAGAGATGCTGAATAAGGCCTCTATATTTTAACAGGAATCCCTAAGAATTCTGATGTATACCAAAGTTTGACAACTACTGTCTTAGAGAACCACAGTATAATGTGGACATAACTAGTTAAAAGAGAGACAGGATACTAACTGAGCTTTTCCAGGCATTTAATCTTTTCACAATGACACGGTACTCCCTATAGCACTCTATCATTCACTAATACTTTTATAAATAATATTGTATTTTATTCCTGCAACATCCCAAAAGGTAGGAAGTTCAGGTTATTAATTACCTCCACCACACAGACAATATTCATATGCATGTATGTACGCTCATGCAATCGATATTTTGAATAAGCTGACTCTTGGAGTGATCTTTTGAATTGTCTTTTTTTTTTTTTCTAGCCCCCTTGTGAGGGATGTTGTGGTGCACTGTCCATTTCTCCCTTCTGGATGGAAGCACTCATTCCTTCAGCTGCCAGAAGTGTAAGCTGCTGATGGCCCATAGCTGAGTCCCAAACATCGTGTATAGATATATAGATATAGATGATATATAGATATATGAATGTTATTCAATCATAAAATAGAAGAAAATCTTGGCATTTGAGACAACATGGATGGACCTTGAGGGCATTATGCTAAGTGAAATAAGTCAGAGAAAGACATACTGTATGATCTCACTTATATGAGGAATCTACAAACAACAAGAACAGCAACAACTCAACAGAACTCAAAAGACACAGAGAACAGATTGATGGTTGCTGGAGGTGGGGGGTGAGGGGATGGGAGGTGAGTGGGTAAAACGGGTCAAGGTGGTCAGAAGGTACAAACTTCCAGTTATAAGACAAATAAGTCCTAGGAATGTAATGTACTGCATGGTGACTATAGTTAATGGTACTGTATTATATATTTGAAAGTTGCTAAGAGTAGATGTTAAAACTTCTCATTGCGAGAACAAAAAACTGTAATTATCTGTAGTGATGGATATTAACTAAACTTCTTGTAGTAATTATTTTGTAATATACACATATATCAAATCATTATGTTGTACCCCTAAAACTAATACAATGTTATATGTCAATTCTAATTTAGTCTTAGTCTTAAATAGCTGGAATGTTTGGTATCTGGCATTAGCACCCTATAGGTGGCAAATGTATTGCTGACTTTTATTATAAGCCATTTAAAAGAATGTTTTTATTATGGGTATCTTCAAACAGACAAAAATAAAGAAAATATTAAAATGAAACCTCATGCACACTTCCTGCTTTGACAATTATCAACATTTTCCCAATATTGTTTTATCAAAATCCTTCAACTTTTACTATTTATTTCTTTATGTGTTTATTTGTGTGTTTGTTTTGTTTGCTTGCTTGCTTCCTTGTTTTTTCTTGGTACATTGTAAAGCAATCCTTGACTTATCACTTCACTCCTGAATACTTCAGTATTTATTGTCAAGAGATGGCATATTTAAAAAAACAACATATAATACCGTTATAACATCTAAGAAAATGAATCATAATTTCTCAGCATCATCCAATAGCAGGTCATATTCACATTTCCTTAATTGTCTCAAAAAATTTTAGTTACTTTTTCAAAAAAAGAATCTAAACAAGATTTTGAATTTGGTTGGTATGTCTCTTCTTGTTTCATTCCCCCTCCAAAATTTCTTTTCTGTGATATCTATTGTTAAAGAAACAATCATTTTGTCTTGTAGAGTTTCAACAGTCTGGATTTGGTTGAGTACAAATGTATACTTTAACGTTTTTTTCTCTCATATTTTTTTCTGTAAGTTAGACTGACTAGATTTAGTTCCAGTTTGTTGGCAAGAATACTTCATAGGTGGTACCATACTTATTGCATCACCCCAGGAAGCACATGTGGGTGGTTGTTCCACTTTTAGTGATAGTAAGATGGTATGATAAACTACTGAGGTAATGTCAACAGGATAGAGTAGCCAATCTGAAAGACTCTCACTGACCAAAGATGGGCCAATTTGAATGTCATTATTGATAATAACTGCAAAGCAATGAACCATAACAAGTTACATAAAATGAGGTCATAATGATACTTTTAACATAATGACAATAACAACAACAAAAACCTCATTTGTCTTTGTTGTGGGTTGAATTGTGTCCCCCCCCAAAAGATATTTTGAGTTCTTAACCACTAGTACTGGTGAATATGACCTTACTTGGAATAGGGTTTTTGCTTTTATTGATATATTATTTGATTTAATTTTGTCATTTTAATTATGTGAAACTTTACATGTACTATGGGAAAACTGTTTCTCTTCTCACAGCACTTCTGACGTCAAATTGTGTGGTTTTTGCACACCAAGCAGACACTGACTGTCCTACAATTTAATTCAATTCTGACACTATCTTCCCGGAGATAGCATCAGATCCCACGGGTTAAGGGCTCAGTCCCACAAGAATGCCCCCCACGTTAGATACCAATTGCAAGCAGTGGGTCTCCAGGTTACCCACACTTCTGTATGATTTGGCTACAAATCAGGGTTTCCCACAACCCCTTCCTCAGCTTTGATCATTTGCTATAATGGTTCACAGAATTTAGGTAAACACTTTACCTACTATTACTGGTTTATTATAAAGAATACAAATGAATAGTCAGATGAAGAGGTACATACGGCAAGGTCCAGAAGGATCTTAATCACAGGAGTCTTCCCATGGATTTGGGGTATGCCACCGTGCTGGCACATGGAGGCATTCGTGAACCTGGAAGTTCTCCAAACTCCTTCATTTAGGGTTTTAATGAAGGTTCCATTACATAAGCATGATTGACTAAGTCATTGATCATTGGCAATTAACTCAAGCCACAGCCCCTCTTCCTTCCATGAAGGTGGGGGTGGAAGTGGGCACAGGATAGGGGGCTGAAAGTTCTAAACCTCTAGTCCCCTGGTTGGTTCTTATGGCAACAAGCCTCCATCCTGAAGCTATCTATGGGCTTCCAGCTACCAGTCATCTCTTTACCATAAACTCAGATAAGTTTGAAAGGGGCTTGTTATGTATAACTAAAGATGCTTCTGATGTCTCTATCACTCAGAATATTCCAAGGGTTTTTAGAAGCTCATACCAGGAACTGGAAACAAAGATCAAATCTATATTTATTATATCACAACATCACATGTGCCAAAATTCAAAAAAAAAAGAAACTTCAGAAAAGTCTGCTTCCCAGCTGGTTCTAGGTATTTTCACCATAAGAATTTTTGTCACAAGCAGTTTCTCCGCACAATTAATTGGCTATAAGGCAATTTGGCCCTAAAAGATAAAATAACTGGTTGACAGTTTGATTTAATTCCTCCATTGACGCAGTACTCCCATTTTTATATTCTATAAATCTTGGGTCTCATGATGGGCTATACAGTGATAAGTGGACACGGTGGTATTAAACTAGTGAATAACAACTATGTATATTGACTTAATTGAAAATACAATGGTAAGAAAACTTACTGGAAGTGTGAAATAAGAGAGTATAAAGCCAGACCGCATACTATACTAGAAAATGATAATATATCATTTGTAAATCCTTTGGTGAGCACAGTCATCCCTCCCACCCATCAAAACCAAAAGTTTACCAAGCAATGACAAATGTAAAAGAGGTGGCTAGTAATTCATAACAGTCTTCAAGAGGATTAATTATCCATTCTTATGCTAATTTACATACAACAGCTTGTTCTCTAATGCCTTCTTTACCAAATTTATCACGCAATATTAGAAGTTGGAGGCAAGAGAAGAATCAAGCTCCTCCTCTTCCCCACAAAAGAACGGAAACATGATTCTTGATGGCAAATTTCTTGAAAATAATGCAATTTTTTTTTTTTTTTTTTTTTTTTTGCAATTTGATAGTGGAGAACATAATGCAGACAGGACTTTGGTATTTGGCACAGAATCTGGCTTAGATGATTTGGTGAAATTTAAGGACCAGGCATGTGATGGAATATTTAAATGCAGTTCAGATATGTACTGCCTCTTATATATGTTGCATATATTGATAAGAAATAGCAGCATCCCTTGTCTGTTCATTTTATCAATACTACGAGGGAAATCTAAAGACTTACAACTTTTTATATCTTAAGAAACTTAAATCCTGAATCCTTAAATGATTGACTTTGAGAAAGGAAGTATTGAATATCATCACTTTCTCTAAAATACACCCAAATACAACTATAACCATGAATCTACACGCAATTTAAATGTATTCAAATATTTTTGTATTTTCATTATTCACAATAAAATCTTTAAAATTTTTTATCAATTTTTCATGTTTCATTATGTCCTTTCTAATGTCCCTCTTTTATTTTTTCTATTTTTTCTCTTTTTCTTCCAGTTGTATTGAGATATAATTGACATACAGCATGATATAAGTTTAAGGTGTACAACATAAAGATTTGACTTACATACATCATGAAATGATTACCATAGTAACTTTAGCGAACATCCATCATATCACATAGACACAAAAATAAAGAAATAGAAAAAATTTTTTCCTTGTGATGAGAACTCTTAGTGTTTACTCTCTTAACTTTCAAATATTACATACAGCAGTGTTAGTTATATTTATTATGTTGTACATTATATCCCTAGTACTTATTTATCTTATAACTGGAAGTTTGTACGTTTTGACCACCTTCATCCAATTCCCCTCCCCCCAATCCCCACCACTGGTAACCACAAATCTGACGTGCTTTTCTATGAGTTTATTTGTTTATTGTTGCAATATAATTGACCTACAACACTATTTACTTCCTGGTACACAAAATAATGATTTGATATTTCTATACATTTCAAAATGATCACCATGGTAAATCTGGTTACCATGTGTCACATAAAAAGAAATTACATGTGACATTTATTTTTTAATTGAAAGTTTGCACCTCTTAGTCTCCCTTACCTACTTCTTTCCTGTCCCCACACATCTCCCCTCTGATAACCACCTGTTTGTTCTCTGTATCTATTACTGTTTCTGTTTAGCTATGTTTCTCCATTTGTTTTGCTTTTTAGATTCCACATATAAGTGAAATCGTACAGTATTTGTCTTTCTCTGTCTGACTCATTTCGCCTAGCATAATACCCTCTTCCTTTCCAGTTGGATTTTTCTTTTTTCCTGTCTGACTACTGTGGCTAGAATTTCCAATACTATGTTGAAATAAAAGTGACGAGAATGGGCATCCTTGTCCTGTGCCTGATCTTAAAGGAAATGTTTTCAACTTTTCACTGTTGAATATTATGTTACCTGTGGGATTGTCACATATGGCCTTTATTATGTGGAGGGATGTTCCTTCTATAACCACTTTGTTAAAAGTTTTTATCACAAATAGTTGTTGAATTTTATTAAAAGCTTTTTCTGCATCTATTGAAATGATCATACAATTTTTATTTTTCAAATCAGTGGTGGTATATCACATTGATTCATTTGTGAATACTGAATCATCCTTGCATCCCTGGATAAATCCCACTTGATCATGGTGTATATTCCTTTTAAAGTATTGTTGAATTCAGTTTGCTAATATTTTGCTAAGGATTTTTGCATCTATGTTTACCAGTGATATTGCCCTGTAATTTTCTTTTATTGTGATATCTTTGTCTGGTTTTGGTATCAGGGTGATGCTGCCCTCATAGAATGAGTTCTGAAGTGTTCCTTTCTCTGCAATTTTTTGGAATAGTTTAAGAAG
This sequence comes from Stenella coeruleoalba, assembly GCF_951394435.1. Taxonomy (NCBI): domain Eukaryota; kingdom Metazoa; phylum Chordata; class Mammalia; order Artiodactyla; family Delphinidae; genus Stenella; species Stenella coeruleoalba. The sequence continues at coordinate 101,990,356 of NC_137152.1, read as the reverse complement.
AATAGGGGTTAACTCTTCTCTAACTATTTTGTAGAATTCACCTGTGAAGCCACCTGTTCCTGGACTTTTCTTAGTTGGGAGTTTAATTAACAATTTAACTTCATTACTGGTAATTGGTCTGTTCTTATTTTCTATTTCTTCCTGGTTCAGTCTCGGGAGAATGTAGACTTCTAAGAATTTTTCCATTTCTCCGAGGTGGTCCATTTTATTGGCATATAATTGTTCATAGTAATCTCTTATGATCCTTTGTATTTCTGTGGTGTCAGTTGAAACTTCTTCATTTCTGATTTTATTTGGGCCCTCTTTTTTTCTTGATGAGTCTGGCTAAAGGTTTATCAATATTCTTTAGAGTTTCAAAAAACTATCTCAGTTTCATTGATTTTTTTTCTATTTTTTCTCTTTTCCTTTATTTATGCTTTCATCTTTATTATTACTTTTCTTCTACTAACTTTGTGTTTTGTTTGTTCTTTCTCTAGTTCCTGTAGGTGTAAGGGTAGGTTGTTTATTTGAGATATTTCCTGAGGTAGGCTTCTATTTAACACACTTCCCTCTTAGAATTGCTTTTGTTGCATCCCATAGATTTTGGATCATTGTGTTTTCATTTTCATTTCTCCCCAGGTATTTCTTTCTTTCCTTTTTGATCTCTTCAGTGACCTATTGGTTGTTTAGTAGCATATTGTTTAGCCTTCATGTGTTTGCGATTTTGGCAGTTTTTTTCTTGTGGTTTATTTTTAGTCTCCTAGAGTTTTGGTCAGAAAATATGCCTGATATGATTTCAGTCTTTTAAAATTTATTGAGACTTGTTTTCTGGCCTAGCTTTTGATC